>NC_092875.1:25362370-25698620 GCF_028372415.1 Notamacropus eugenii | reverse complement strand
ATATATATATATATATATATATATATATATATATACATATATACATATATACATATATATATACACACACACATACATATATACACACATACACATATATGTACACATATATATGTATATATATTAAAATCTATATATAAATATTTCTATCTAGATCCTCTACATCAGGAAAAACTACTTAAGAATCAGAGTTGTACAGAAATTGAATGGGCTACTGTGAAGTTCCTCCTTGGGTAGAGGGTCTTGACCAGCAAGACTCCATGCCATTCTCAAGATGCAATGAATGAGGCGGGAGGCAGGGTGCAAGGCAACTCCGTTTATTCATTAGCAAGCAGGGATATTTATACTCATCTAAGCACACTTCTTTATTCACTATACCTCATGCTCTTACACAGCAATCCACTCATTATAAAGGTCAAATATATCTTTCCGATCTCATTGCAGCAATTACCTCGTGGACAGTGTGTGGTCAGCTCCTTCCCCAAAAACCCGGGAGGTTCCTTGCTCGGGATGGTCCTGTCCCAGTGCCACTAGTTCCATGCACCTTGGGTGTGGTCCTGTAATGGTGGCAAGGAGTTCCTAGCCCCTTACAATTCCCCCTTTTTGTTTTTGGTGAAGTGAGCTTTCCACATAGCATGTTGCACCTTGGTCAATGCTGTACTCATCGCTTTAAAAAAATCTTAGTAAAAAGGGTGAAGTTAGCATAATAATAAATAAAACTCGTGAAGCAGAAAAAAAATATGTGCAAAATAGACTTTCCCCATGTCGGTATACTTAATGACTTCAAATAGTATAAATTTGCGTGGCTGTCTTATCAGGTTCAAGATCTTGTTGAGCAGCTGCATCAATGTCATTTGCCAAGGGCTACAGCTCATCTATTGTCAATGTCATATTTGAGCTAAGGGATCCATTTAAATGATTTCTGATTTATTTCCAATCCCGTTGTGTAGAATTATATTCTTTCTTAGTAACACATATCGTGGACCACCTAAAATCACATTGTAAACTCATTCGAAACTGTATCACATCAACTTCCTCTCCTTTGCCCTTGGGATCTCCTCCTCTTGCCTCTGTGTCTTCTGCTGTGAATCCTCAGCTGCTGCATTGTCGCTGTTACTGATTCTAACATTCCTCTCTGGGACCCAGATTTCTTCCCCATCTGAAAAAAACACAAACATAGCCTGGACCTTTCATTAGTACCTCTACCACTCCTTTCCACTGTCCCTCATGATTTTTCCATGTGACCTTCATGTGCTTTTGAGGATGTATGCCTGTATGCAAAGGTCTTTTTGAGACCTCATCCTTTGTATTTACTAGAAATTTCATAGCTGGAGTCAGGCCCTTATCATCCATTTTCAAAAAATTAATAGTATATAATGCTTGATGTAATATAGACATTACAGATTGACCCATTACTCTGCCTTTTTGTTTTTGAAGAACAGTTTTTAACATCCTATTGGCCCGTTCCACAATTGCTTGCCCCTGGAGATTGTAAGGGATGCTTGTTGAATGTTTGATGGAAAATTCTTGTGTGAACTTTTGAAAAGCCTTTGATGTGGGGAGGAGCCAAGATGGCAGAGTAGAAAGATACACATATCTTGGCTCCGAACCCACAGGCCATAAAATATCTGTAAAGAAGAACTCCCAACAAATTCTGGAGCAGCAGAAGCCACAGAACAATGGAGTGGAGGAGATTTCTGTTCCAGAGAGCCCTGAAAAACCAACACAAAAGGTCAGTCATGCCCCGGACCCAGAGCAGAGCCCAGCCCTGTCTCGGCTGCATGGCCCTGAGAGGAGCAGATCCCAGCAGTCTTCAGGGACAGGATCTCCAGTGGCCACGTGGGTCCCTCCACCCACAGGTGCCAAAGGTTGGTGAGAGGGTCTCTTTAGAAGGGAGTGGGGTGTCCCCCATAACTCAGGCCCCCTCGGGAGGCAGTAGCGGAGGCAGCAGCAGACCGGGGCTCCCAAAGCAGGCAGGAGCTCGGATCCATTGTTGAAGATCTCCACATAAACCCCTGGAGGGAACTGAGCCCTGTGAGGCAACCCTGCCCCCACCTGAGCACCTGAACTTAATCTCACACTGAATAGCAGCCCTGCCCCCACCCAAAGCCCTGGGGCTGGGGAGCAGCATTTGAATCTCAGATCCCAAGCCCTGGCTGGGTGGATCTGGAGGCCAGGTGGGTGTGAAGAGAAAGCTCAGAAGTCAAGTCACTGGCTGGGAAAATGCCCAGAAAAGGGGAAAAAAATAAGACCATAGAAGGTTACTTTCTTGGTGAACAGATATCTCCTCCCTTCCTTTCTGATGAGGAAGAACAATGCTTACCATCAGGGAAAGACATAGAAGTCAAGGCTTCTGTATCCCAAACATCCAAAATTCAGTGGGCTCAGGCCATGGAAGAGCTGAAAAAGGATTTTGAAAATCAAGTTAGAGAGGTGGAGGAAAAACTGGGAAGAGAAATGAGAGAGATGCAAGAAAAGCATGAAAAGCAGGTCAACACCTTGCTAAAGGAGACCCAAAAAAAATGCTGAAGAAAATAACACCTTGAAAAATAGGCTAACTCAACTGGCAAAAGAGGTTCAAAAAGTCAATGAGGAGAAGAATGCTTTCAAAAGCAGAATTAGCCAAATGGAAAAGGAAGTTCAAAAGCTCACTGAAGAAAATAGCTCTTTCAAAATTAGAATGGAACAGATGGAGGCTAATGACTTTATGAGAAACCAAGAAATCACAAAACAAAACCAAAAGAATGAAAAAATGGAAGATAATGTGAAATATCCCATTGGGAAAACAACTGACCTGGAAAATAGATTCAGGAGAGACAATTTAAAAGTTATGGGACTACCTGAAAGCCATGATCAAAAAAAGAGACTAAACATCATCTTTCATGAAATTATCAAGGAAAACTGCCCTGAGATTCTAGAACCAGAGGGCAAAATAAATATTGAAAGAATCCACTGATCACCACCTGAAAGAGATCCAAAAAGAGAAACTCCTAGGAACATTGTGTCCAAATTCCAGAGTTCCCTGGTCAAGGAGAAAATATTGCAAGCAGCTAGAAAGAAACAATTCAAGTATTGTGGAAATACAATCAGGATAACACAAGATCTAGCAGCTTCTACATTAAGGGATTGAAGGGCGTGGAATATGATATTCCAGAAATCAAAGGAACTAGGACTAAAACCAAGAAAAGCCTTTGATGTATAAGCAGGACCATTATCAGTCTTAAGGAGAGATGAAACGCCATGGTGGGCAAAGCAGGACAATAAATGACTTATAACATCCTTGTGGGATTCTCCTGATCACGCTGTAGCCATCAGGAATCCAGAAAAGGTATCTATGGCAACATGAATGTATTTCTGATGTCCAAAGGAATAATGAGTGACATCCATTTACCAAAGGACATTGGGACCCATACTTACGGGATTCTGAAAGGCAGTATTGTGGGGTTGTGGTTGAAAAGGAATGCACTGGGTGCAGGACTTAATATTAGGAGCTTCAGCTTTGGAGACATTGTATAAATACCGTAGGGACCGAGCAGAGATATGGAATTTGTTATGTGCATGTTGTGCCTGTATAGCTGGAAAGGTAAGAATAGAATCAGCAATGGTATTGCCTTGTGTCAAAGGACCAGGCAAATTAGTGTGTGTCCTAATATGGGTAATATAAGCAGCACTGTTGGATGGTGTCTTGCAACTCTATGAGTAATTGAGAATATCATCATATCATGGAGGAATAAATGCTTCCTCAGTATACATTATTAGGGCTGAAACATATTTGCTATCGGTAATAACATTAATGGTTCCTCAATTCTCATAGCTTGAATGACAGCAAATAACTCATTTTTTTGTGTGGATGTAAATGAGGTATTATAAACGTTGATGATATTCAATTGAGGGGCATATATTGAAGCCCTTCCTGCCTTTGTTGCATCTGTAAAGACATTACAACCCTGAACTGGTGCTTTCTTGATTGTATTTCCCCAGGACCAGGGCCACTCAGTCTAGCTTTCAGCAAACATGACTGGTGAGCCATATGGAAAGTTCATATTAACTAAAACCTGCCAATCCACATCTGTTTGTACGCACTTTTGGAGTTGTTGGGTTGAATAAGAAGTAAATGCCAGGGAAGGTTCTTTACCCTGAAGTGTGAGAACCCTTTCTTTAGCTTTCCATATTGCCTGTGCCACTAAATTAGAGTAAATATTAAGGGTTCTGCGTTTAGGTGTTGACAAATGTACCCACTCAAGAATTTGCTGATTTTGATGAATTACAGTGGTGGGTATATATGGCGTGTGAAGGACAGAAATTTGCATATCCTGTTCAAGGTTATACCGGGCAGTGGACTGGGTCACAATGGCTTGTGGGACACTCTTGATGGCATCAATAGCATCTTTAGTCCATTTCCTAGGAGACTGTAAATCAAAGCAACCCTTTAACAATTCATATAACAGCAAAAGCTGTTGGGTGGTTATCTGAAGCCTAGATCGGAGCCATTGTATGTCTCCTAACAATTTCTGGAAATCATTTAAAGTTTTAATTTGAGTAATATCAATGATTGGTGGCTTTAATTCCACAGTATGTGGTGTGATTTGGAATCCCAAGTATTGATATGGATTAGTTCTTTGAATTTTTCTGGGGCCACTTGTAGGCCTTGTCTTTGTAAAGCTGTAACAGTATCATCCAAAATGGTTTCTAAAACATACTCATCAGGATGAGAAGCCAAAATATCCTCCATATAATGTAAAATGATAGCCTGTGTGTATTTTTCTCTTATAGGCTTTAATATTTGAAGGACGTACCACTGACACGTAGTTGGACTATTTTTCATACCTTGGGGTAGGACTTTCCATTGAAGTCTTTCCATTGGAGCTTGTAAATTTATAGAGGGTACAGAGAAGGCAAATCTAAGGGAATTCTGAGATTGTAGAGGGATACAGTAAAAGCAATCTTTAATATCAATGATCCATAACTTATTCTTTTCAGGTATCATATTGGGAGAGGGGAGACCAGGTTGTAAGGCCCCCATGGAATGAATTTGCTGATTAACCCTTTGGAGATCTGTTAATATTCTCCATTTTCCAGATTTTTTCTTTATGCAAAATACTGGTGAATTCCATGGACTAGTTGACGGTTCAATGTGTCCCTTTATCAACTGTTCCTTAACTATATCCATTAGGGCAACCATCTTTTCTTGTGTTAGGGGCCACTGTTCTACCCAAATAGGGGTATCATCCTTCCAACGGATGGATGATACAGTAGAGGTGGCCCTTTTCTTAACAGTGGCACCTACCTAAAATCCTGAAGGGAAGTAGTAATGACTAAGTCCAACTGTTGTAATAAATCTCTTCCCCACAAGATGACCGGCAAATTAGAGACTACATAGGGATAAATAATCCTTTGTTTCCCTTCAAACCTCCATCTTAATGGTCGGGTGGAGGCTAATGTACTTTGGACACCTCCTATTCCGGTTAAGTTCCCATTTGCTTCCTCTAACAGCCAAAAGGGGGGCCGTTGTGCCTGGGGGATGACGGTCTTGTCCGCCCCCATGTCTAGCAATCCTGTGAATTTTTTGCCCTCCAGAGAAATGGTACACATAGGCCTGTCATTTTGGATGGTTTGAGTGAACATAGCAGCCGTTTGTGGTGGAATCTCTTGATCAAAAATTAAAACCTGTGCTATAATCTGTCCTTTATTTACAAACACATTTATGGTATTGCTGTTTACCATAGGAACTTTATCTACTGTATCAGTTATAACATGTATTAGGGGATACAATCCCATATGCTGGTGTGCAGGGGTGGCTAGTAAAAGGCCTAATTGTAATTCTGCTGTCATCACGGTAGAACAAATTGGTACCCTCACTATCATGAGTGGGGTTACAAGAAAATCTCCTGCACTCTTGACATGTATAATCCGGTAGGGGATCTCATGGCTACCAACTGTGTATACTGGGTCCACAGATCCTGGGTTTGAGGGAATGGTTTTTCCCACTATTGTTCTGGGGCCTGTGGGTGGCCTGCAAACCCGTTTAAAGGCTGAGATGAGGCTCCCTTGGACCTACATTCTGACGCCCAATGCCCAGATTTTTTACATTTAGGACAAGGGGTCTTAGGTCGGGTGGTGCGTGGCCACACCGTCAGGGTTGTCTGACCATCTCCTCTCCCAGAATAGCAATCTTTCTTAAAATGTCCTATCTTTCCACATTTGAAACACTTCCTTTGTTGATTATACATTTCCATTTTTAATGAATTTGAAAAAACCTCAGAACCCACCTGCTCATATCTCTGTATCATCTCCTGTATAGAAGCATCTTTGCATAACCCAAGCATGGCCTTCTTACAGTCAGTAGAACAGTTACTCCTCAAGATTTCCTTTATGACTATCTGTGTCCCTTCTACCTCCCCCATAGCTCTAGCCACGGCCTCCTGTACTCGGGCACAAAAATCAACAAACGACTCCTCTTTTTTCTGCCTTATATTGGTAAACTGAGGGGTGGCTTGTCCTGCTACTGGGATCCTATGCAGTTTCTATACATGTGGCAATTCTTTCATAAGTGACAATATCAAACTGAATCTGCTGCCCATTAGTGGTAAAATCTCCTGTGCCAAACAGTTGTTCAAAATATCGTGCAACATGCTGAGAATTTTGATTGTGTTGGATAGCCATTCTCCTACATGCCTCAGAACAAAGTGCTACCCATTGCACTGCCTGCCCAGGAGTCAATAATGCTTGGATCACTAATTTCCAGTCATTGGGAGTAAGGACATAAATGGCCAATGATTTTAACTGCAATTTTACATAAGGGGATTTTGGCCCATATTCTGTAACCCCCTTTTTTAAGTCCATTAAAAGTTGAGGAGAAACAAGAGTGTGTCACCGAATCACCCTCCTCTGCCTGGGTTATTGGGATAGTCCTCCTCCTCTTGTAATACAGGGAAACAACCCTGCCCAGGGAGGACGTCACTGAGATCCTCCCCGTTATCTATCATTTTTTGAATCATCTGTTGAAGGGAAGAGCCCACTTCCTCTTTTGGCTGGCCAGGGCTTTTTATAGGAGATTTGCTACCTGAGGCTTTTCACTCTCTAGGGACTTCCTCATTTCAAGCTTTCAGTTTTGTGTTCTCATCAGCCAATTGATTAACTCGGAGAGTGAGGGTTTTAATACCACTTGGCCAGGATTGCACTTGACCCTCGTTATTATTAGGTCTACAGTCTTTTTTCTCTAAATGGGGAGAGATCAGGATAGAGTGAAGACTGAACAGGGGAACTCCACCCCAAAACCCCAGGAGTAGTCTGAGTAGCCAGCGAAAAAGTACGAGGTTGCCAGCTACTGCCTCCCTGTTCTTCCCGTCTTTATAAGATTGCACATAAAAAAGGCTCCTGGATCAACCTTCCCAGGGTTAGAGAGGGCATATTCTGTCAGTTGCTCTCCTACTATTATCCAAGCCTCCAAGGTTACCGGAGGTCTCTGGCTGACCCAAGGGGATGCCAATTGCACTATTTCTATAAACTGTCTTATTTTCTTAAGCTGCACCAAGCAACTTTGCCTCTTAATGATCTTGTATATAATCCACACAAACGTATCCAAATTGGACAGTTCTGTGATGGAGGCTGTCTGCCCCATGGTAAGAAACTTTCTCTTACCTCACTGAAGGATACTCACCCCTTCAGGTTGCCCCTGGAGACTCACGAAGTAGAGCTGCTTTCCTTGTCTTCTTGTGAAAGGTCCGGGTGCGCTCCTCCAGATCTGTCCTTCCTCGTCCAAGGACGAGAAGACTCACAAGGTACGAGGGTCCTCTTCAGACCCCACGTTGGGCACCAGTTGTGAAGTTCCTCCTTGGGTAGAGGGTCTTGACAAGCAAGACCCTATGCCATTCTCAGGATGCAGTGAATGAGGCGGGAGGCAGGATGCAAGGCAACTCCGTTTATTCATTAGCAAGCAGGGATATTTACACTCATCTAAGAACACTTCTTTATTCACTATACCTCATGCACTTACACAGCAATCCACTCATTATAAAGGTCAAATATATCTTTCCTCATTGCATCTCATTGCAGCAATTACCTCCTGGGCAGCGTGCGGTCAGCTCCTTCCTCCAAAACCCAGGAGGTTCCTTGTTCCGGATGGTCCTGTCCCAGCGCCACTAGTTCCATGCACCTTGGGTGTGGTCTTGTAATGGTGGCAAGGAGCTCCTAGCCCTTTACAGGTTACTTCAGGAAGTATTGGGTTCACCATCACAAAAGATCTTCCAGAAAAGACCAGATAACCACTTGCTGTGTGGGAAGTATTATAGAAGGGTTTCTTATTCATATATGCATTGGACTAAATGGCTTCTGAGGTCCCTTCTAATAGTCACGTGTTTAATCACTGGCAGTCCAGACTCAAATAGGTCTTCTGATTTTGAATCACAGGGTCATAGTATCATAGACTTCAAGCTGGAATAAACCTCAGGAACCATCTAGTTCAACCCCTGTTTTTACAAAATAGCAAACTGAGTCCCACAAGATCCATCTTGATCCCCCTTCATTAGCAACCACCTGCCAGAGTCTTCCCTTGCTCAGTATACACTGGGATGTCACTGAAGTTTGCCTCTTCTGCAATCTCTCTCTCTCTCTCTCTCTCTCTCTCTCTCTCTCTCTCTCTCTATTTCTCTCTCTCTCTATCTTTCTCTCTTTTTCTCCACTGACCCTCCTTGGCATCTTCATGCTGTCTTCAATCACTCAGACTTTCCTTTCTCTGAACAGCCTAAACTCCTTGAAACTTCTCTCTCCTGGATATTATCCCCTCTCCTGCAGGATTATTTTAGATAAGCTGATAACTAACCCCTGATAAAGTGCCAATAGGAGAGGGCTAGAGGAACAGCCAGGTAAAGCATTTTAACATTAACCTCCAAGAGACACCTCTCTCCCATCCTTGCTGTTTCCCCTGTTGGTGACTCTTATAAAGAAATATCAGTCTGTAGCCTTCGAATGGCACCAAGTTCTTCAATATTTCATGAATGAAGCTTAAAACTAATATGAAAAAGGGATGGGAATTGTGATTATGTACTATGTGGATGCTTTGATTAAAAAAAAATGCTGTGTCCCTTGAAAAATTTAATATGGTATGACAGAATCACAGAATTTGGAAGGGACTTCAATGGCCATCTTGTTCAATCCATAAATGAAAGAAATTTCCACTGACAATAGCTAGGGCTATTGATTAGAGAAATGCAAATTAAAACAACTCTGAGGTAACACCTCACATCTTTCAGATTGGCTAATGTGACAAAAAAGGAAAATGTTGGATGTGGGAGGGGATGTGGGAAAACTGGGACATTAATGCATTGTTGGTGGAGTTGTGAACTGATTCAACCATTCTGGAGAGCAGTTTGGAAGTATGCCCAAAGGGCAACCAAATTGTTCTTATCTCCTGGTCTAGAAATACCCCTGCTAGGCCTATATTCCAAAGACATCCAAAAAAGGGGAGGGAAGATCTATTTGTGCAAAAAATATTTGTAGCAGCTCTCTTTGTTGTGGCTAAAAATTGGACATTGAAGGGATGCCCATCAATTGGGGACTGACTGAACAAACTCTGGTATATGATTGTAATGGAATATTATTTTGCTATAAGAAATGAAAAATAGAATGATTTCAGAAAAACCTGGACTTACATGAACTGATGCATAGTGAAGTAAACAGAAGCAGGAGAACATTGTATACATTAATAGCAATATTGTTCCATGAAGAATCATGAATGACTTAGCTATACTCAGCAATACACCTATCCAACACACTGAAACATGCTATTTTCACTCCTTCATTTTTTCTTTTATTCATATCTGTGAATAAATCACACCTGTATAACCAAGTCTGATTGCTTACCATATTGGGGAGGGGGGAGGGAAGGAAGGGACTTAATTTGGAACTCAAAACTTTAAATAAAAGTTTTTAAAAAATAAATAAATGAAATATTAAAATAACAAAAAAGACCCCAATAACTAGTGTTTAGACAGTGCTTTAAAGCTATGTGTATAATCCTTGTGTGTGTATGTATGTGTGTGTGTGTGTGTGTGTGTGTGTGTGTGTGTGTGTGTGTGTGTATATATATATATATATATATATATATATATATATATATATACACTCATTTGAACCTCACAACAGCCCTGTGAAGTAAATGCTATTCTTATGCATATTTTACAGAAGAGAAAACTGAGTCAAATAGAGGCTAAGTGATTTGCCCAATGTCTCAGAACTAGTAAGTGAAGGAGCAGGATTCCAACCCAGGTCTTCCTGCCCCTGGATCCCGTGCTCTATCTCCTCTCCAGCCACCCAGCTGATCAAGCCCAACAAGTGGTCTTTCAGCCTCTGCTTGAAGAATCCACCACGTCTTGAAGTAGCCAATTCCCTTTTGGATCAGCTCTTGCTAGAAAGTTCTTCTTCATAGCAATACGAAATCTGCCCTTTTGGCAATATCTGTCCTTTTAAAGTGTTCTACTGATGCTGTCCCAGTCTCCTTCACAAAAGAACTCTTTCTTTAAACAAAGATAGAATTAAGCAAAAACATTGATCATGTCTGCTGACTGATACCTCGTTCTGTATCTAGAATCTTCCGAGAGGAGAGAGATGTGTAACATCCTAGGAAAACATTTCTGGATCCGGGAAGGAGCTTTGTAGTCCAACTTTCTCATTTTACAGCCAACGAAAATGAGTCCCAGAGAAGTATAGAAACTTGACCAAGGTCCCACAAGTAAATAAATGGCAGAGCCAAGTTTCAGACCCAGGACCCAACTCTAGACCCAGAGCTCTTTCCATTGTGCCATATCCTGAGTACTTTAGAATTATTCCTGTCTTTCTGATCAAATATGAATTTTTATTTCTTTCAGTCTTATTTCCATTGATATTATTGTGGCCATCTTATAGATTGTTCCCTTAGCTCTGCCTACTTTGCTCTGCCTCACTTTGAACAAATCTTCTCAGGTTACTCTGAATTTGTCATATACATCATTTACAGGTTGATCATATTATTACATTCATAAACCACAATATGTTTGGTCATTTCTCAATCGATGGGCACTCACTTTGTTTCTAAGGGTTTTTTTGCTAAGTGCCTACTATGTGCCAGATATTCTGCTAGGCACTAGGGAAACAGAGAAAAATGAAACAGTCCCTGCCTTCAAGCACTTTACATTCTATGGGGGGAAATAACATGTACATATATGTATATACAAAATGTAGATACCAAAAGTAAATACAAAATGGTAAGCAATCAGATATAGGCTATACATGTGCAATTATATAAGACAGACATGAAATATACGCAGTAATGAAAAGAGGACTGGCTCTGGAGACAGAGCTCCTGGGTTCAAATCTTGCCTTGGAGGGTTGCTGTTTATACAACTTGGATAAGCCATACAATATCCATGAGTCTCTGTTTCCTCTCCTGTAAAATGAAAAAGTTGGACTAGATAACCACTAAGGTCTCCTTCAGCTCTAGACTATAAGATGTGGCAGAATTCATATCAAGCAGCCTAAATGGAAGATTGAACCCAAAGTTCCAGCGTCTAGGACCATGCTATCCCCTCTAACATATTTCCAGCGCCTAGGACCATGGTATCCTCTCTAATGTAGAGGCAAATAGGGTGAAGTGACTTGCCCGGGTTCTCACAGCTACTAAGTGTCTGAGGCCAGATTTCAACTCAGCAAGATGAGTCTTTCTGTCTCCAGGCCCAGCACCCAATGTACCATGGCACCACCTACCTGCAAATATTATTCTTTTGCCATCTCATGGAATCTGAGTTCCATTTGGTCTCTTCTAATTTTGATGGAGTCTATTTCTTGGGTACAGTTTGTCACTTTCCCTGTATTCTATCTGGTGCAAACTTCAGAGTTTTGCTAGAGTAAGTACGTGGGATCTAAGCCATCTGCCTAATGTTCAAGCAAGGAAGAACTAATATTTATTAAGGAGGATTTTCTTTGAAGGCAGCATGGTATCATAGATAGAGCACTTGGAGCCACAAAGACCTGGATTCAAATCCTGATTCAGGTACTAACTATCTGTATGACTTCCTTTGACCCTCTAAGGCCTTAGTTTCCTTGTCATTCAATGGCCTCTAAGGACCCTTCTAGCTCCAAATCTATGATTCTATGATTCCCCTAGTTTCCAAAGGGACTAAAGAACCTGCCTAATATCATAAAGTGGATCTTCAACCCAACCTCAGATCTCCTAACTCCAGGTCAAATACTTCTCCCATTGTAGCCTGCCTCCATTAAAGAACTACCTTTCTTCGGCCTTGCTGTGGATGCAGAAGCATGTCCACTCAAAAACTAATTGGAATCTGCTTGCAGTATACTTGTGATGGATGAGTGACTCCCCACTGATATGGCTGTCTGATGGTAAAGGAGTCCAAGTTGGTCTGTCTTTCATCCTATGGGTCTTTACTTTCTGTCTGACCACAGGCTGTCTCATCCAAATCCAGGTTCTGCCTCCCCAGACAGAATCAGCAGTTAGCACCTTGGCTCTCTGTGGCCTTCCACACTCAACAGAGAGCAGAAATGGATCCCTTTCAAAGTTTTAAAATAACTGTCTCTGCTTCAACTCAATGCAATTCAATAAACCTTCATTAAGCCCTTGCTTCAGTAGGTGCCAAGTTTGTCTTTGACCCAAGGGGCAACCATTGGGATTGGCAGAAAGAGAGATCTAGTCTTGATGGGAGGAAAACATTTATTAGCTACTAGGCAAACATTTATTGAGTGCCTACTATGTACTAGGTTCTGAGGATGCAAAGACAGAAATACAATTATCCCTACCTCCATGGAGTTCTATGGAAGTAGGCACATAAACAAATACAAAATATTTTTCAGTTGAGCTTTTGATTTCGTAAAAGTATGGAACTCCCAAGGTCAAACATATTCTATTAATGCAAGTGGACACTTTCTCTGTAACTTATGGGGAAAGAGAGTAAGAGACTTACCCAGGATCACAAAGTCAATATGTGTCAGTGGCAAAATTTGAACTCAGATAACCATGGTGTGCATGGAATTTTTCTGGTAGACTTAGTACTTCGTTACAATGGAAGGACTTAACAAAATTCCCAGTGGACTCTTGAGGCACAATATCTTCCACATTCTGAGAAAGAACTGTGGAATTGGATGACAAATCTTTTGTATTATATTTTGTTTTGTTTTATGATTTCTCCCATTCATTTTAATTGTTCTATGCAACATGACTAAGGTGAAAATGTATTTAATAGGAATGTTTGTGTAGAACCTATATAAAATTTTATGCTGTCTCAGGGAGGCAGTGGGAAAGGAGAGGGAGGGAGGAGGAAAAATATAAGATATATGGAAGTGATTGTAGAACAGTGAAAACAAATAAAATAATTTAATTTAAAAAAAAAAGATGAACTCAGATCCTCTTGACTCAGAAGCCATCTCTCTAGCCAATTCCTAACAATTAAAGCTGTTCATAAGTGGAATGTGCTGCTATGGGAGGTAGTGGTTTCCTTCTCACTGGAGATCTTCAAGGAGAGATTAGATTGACCTCTTTTCAGGTGTGTTCTAGAAGGAATTCTGTTGGGGGTGTGGCTAGTTGGCCATTAAGGTTCTTGTGATTCAGCACAGGTACCTTTGTGCTGGGTACTGGGTATAAAGTTCTTGCCCTGAGGGAGCTTACGTTCTAATAGGAAGATACAATATGTTCCCATATAAGTAAGTCTCAAAAATATGCATAGTAACTTGGGAGTTGAATAATTTACAGGGCATTAGGAATGGTCTCATTTAGGAAGTGAAATTCATACTGAACCTTAAAGGAAGTTAGGGATTCTGAGACACAGAGGTGAGAAAAGATGGGTAGAGCCAATGAGAAAGATGGAGAGGTGTGAGATTTAATGTCTTGTGGAAATAGATGTGAGCTGGGTTTTAGCTGAAAGGGTCAGGACAAAAGAGAATACTATGAAAATAGTCCTGACATATAGGTAAGAGCCAGACTTTGTGATCCTGGGTAAGTCTCTTACTCTCTTTCCCCATAAGTTACAGAGAAAGTGTCCACTTGCATTAATAGAATATGTTTGACCTTGGGAGTTCCATACTTTTACGAAATCAAAAGCTCAACTGAAAAATATTTTGTATTTGTTTATGTGCCTACTTCCATAGAACTCCATGGAGGTAGGGATAATTGTATTTCTGTCTTTGCATCCTCAGAACCTAGTACATAGTAGGCACTCAATAAATGTTTGCCTAGTAGCTAATAAATGTTTTCCTCCCATCAAGACTAGATCTCTCTTTCTGCCAATCCCAATGGTTGCCCCTTGGGTCAAAGACAAACTTGGCACCTACTGAAGCAAGGGCTTAATGAAGGTTTATTGAATTGCATTGAGTTGAAGCAGAGACAGTTATTTTAAAACTTTGAAAGGGATCCATTTCTGCTCTCTGTTGAGTGTGGAAGGCCACAGAGAGCCAAGGTGCTAACTGCTGATTCTGTCTGGGGAGGCAGAACCTGGATTTGGATGAGACAGCCTGTGGTCAGACAGAAAGTAAAGACCCATAGGATGAAAGACAGACCAACTTGGACTCCTTTACCATCAGACAGCCATATCAGTGGGGAGTCACTCATCCATCACAAGTATACTGCAAGCAGATTCCAATTAGTTTTTGAGTGGACATGCTTCTGCATCCACAGCAAGGCCGAAGAAAGGTAGTTCTTTAATGGAGGCAGGCTACAATGGGAGAAGTATTTGACCTGGAGTTAGGAGATCTGAGGTTGGGTTGAAGATCCACTTTATGATATTAGGCAGGTTCTTTAGTCCCTTTGGAAACTAGGGGAATCATAGAATCATAGATTTGGAGCTAGAAGGGTCCTTAGAGGCCATTGAATGATAAGGAAACTAAGGCCTTAGAGGGTCAAAGGAAGTCATACAGATAGTTAGTACCTGAATCAGGATTTGAATCCAGGTCTTTGTTTGTTCATCCCTATGACTATGTCCTTTGCAGGTCCATCAGCACCACTATAAACCATCTGCCTAGTTTTGAGATGGTAAGACAAAATCTCTGTCCCTCTATGGGCCTCAGTTTCCATTTTTTCCTATGCTCTCCTGTGTTTTCAATAGGAATGGGTGTTGCATTTTTTCAAAAGCTTTTTCTGCATCTGTTGAGATAATCATATGGTTTCTGTTAGTTTTGTCATTGACATGATCAATAATGCTGATAGTTTTCCTAATATTGAACCACCCCTGCATTCCTGGTATAAATCCTACCTGATCATAATATATTATTCTCATGATAAGTTGCTGTAATCTTTTTGCTAATATCTTGTTTAAAATTTTTGCATCTATTTTTATTAGGAAAATTGGTCTATAATTTTCTTTCTCTGTTTTGTCTCTTCCTGGTTTTAGTATCAGAACTGTATTTGTACCACAAAAAAGAATTTGGTAGGCTCCTTCTTCACCAATTTTCCCAAATAGTCTATATAATATTGGAATTAACCATTCTTTAAATGTTTGATAGAATTCACTTGTAAATCCATCGAGATGGGCCTCAGATTCCTCTTCTACAAAGCACATGTTTGGTGATTTCAGAGGACCAGTGATGAGTCAGGCTGCCCACTTCCCGATAGAGAAGTGATAGCATCAAGAAACAGAATGAGACTGACATTTTTGGACATGATCAATGTGGGAATTTATTTTGCTTGTCTAAGCATATTCATTAAAAGGGTTTTCTTTTTATTTTTCTGTAGGGGAATAGAATGGAAGAGAGAAGAAATAGGAAAGAAGAGAGTAGGAATAAGGAACCCTACCAAAAAAATAATAAAATTAAAAATGAGAAGAGAACAGAAGGAAGGCCAGAAGGAATCACAGACAAATAAGACAGTTTTGAAGGTTACATATTGAGCTCATTCAATACTTTAAAAGGTCAAAAAAGTTAATCATAAAAGAGATTCAAATTTTTATGTAAAATCCTCCTCTTCTATTCCATATATTATAAATGAAAAATATCCATTTTATGTGGTATTTGTTAAATGCAGTATTTCAAAATAAAATGGTAATAAAGAAGCTATTACAAAAAATACAAATAGAATTAAAGGATTGGACTAGTAAAGGTCCTTTCCAGTTCTAAAGTTATGATTCTCTTGCAGACTTAGAAATAATTAGAAAAGAAAATTATACCATTGCCTTCTCCAGATTCTGTGGATCATAGGAATGCTTATCTAGACGCAGAAAGGACCTGAGAGACAATCTAAGTTTGTCCTACTGCATATTCTTAGCATTTAGTCAATGAGAAAGCAGTTATTAAGCACCTACTGTGAGTGTGACTTCCTTTTAGTTCCAACTAAAATCTCATCTTTTACAGGAAGCCTTTCCCAAACTCTCTTAATTCTGATGCCTTCCCTGTGTTAATTTTTTCTTATTCATCCTATGTGTAGTTTGCTTCATATATGTTTGTTGGCATGTTGTCTCCCTCATTAGATTATAAACTCCATGAGGGTAGGTACTGTCTTGATTAATTATATTCCCAGTGCCTGGCACATAGTAGGAACTTAATAAATGCTCATTGGATTGGATTGGAACTATCAGTTATTAAATGGCTACTACATGCTAGTCACAATACTAAGCACTGAAAGATATAAAGAAATGTAAAAAGAGTCCCTGTTCTCAAGGAACATGTCAGATTCTAACGGGTGATACAACATTCAAACAATTAGGAACACACAAGATAAGAGACAGGATTAAATTGAAGGTAAGCTTAGAGGGAAGGCTAGCATTGAGCAAGATTAGAGTGGGATTTTTATCTGGGCCTTGTAGAAAGCCAGGAGGCAACAATGAGGAAGAAGAGCATTTCCAAACATGAGGGGAGAACCAGAGAAAATGCCCAGAGTCAAGAGGATAGATTGTCTTATGTGAAGAACATAAAGGAAGCCAATGTCACTAGATTACAGAGTGCATGTATATTTGTATACAAATTAAATACAATGCAGTTAAAGAGGGAGGGTACTAATATTTGGGGGCTTCATGTGTAGGACGTAGTGTCTGAGCTGAGTCTTAAAGGAAGTGAGGGCTTATTTGAGGCAGAGGAGAGGAAAGAATGCATTCCAGTCATGAGGGACAGCTGTTACAAATCATGGAGATGGGAGATGGAGGACCACCTCTGAGAATGAAGCCAGTTTGGCTGGACTACAAAATGTGGAGGGGGAAGTAATCTATGAAAACAGAAGGATTTATTGAGGTCAGGTATGAAAGGCTTTAAATTTAGACAGAGGAGCTTAGACTTCATCATAGAAATAATAAGTAGTCACTCTAATTTTTGAGCACAGGAATCAAGTGGTATATCTTTGTTTCTCTACCGAGTCCAATTCATGGGCTTTTCTAATAGACTCCATTTAATTCCTGCTCTCTGCTTTTCTCATCCTGAAGAGCTACTTCTTAATTTTCCTCAGGGGTAGCTAAGTGGTGAAATGGATAGAGCACTGGGTTTAGAATCAGGAAACTGAGGCAAATGGAGTTAAGCAACTTGCTCAGGGTCACACAGCTAGTAAGTAAGTATCTGAGATCAAATCTGAACTGGTTTCAAGCCCAGTGCTATATCCACCGCAGCGCCACCTAGCTGTTAAATGACCCCAAAGGTCCCTGCCAGCCTTAGATCTGGAATTCTATGATCCATTCACCTCAAACCATTTCTATCCTCTTAACATCAGGTTTATCCAATGGAAAGAGTGTAAGATGCCCAGAAAGTTGGTTTTCTTTTTCTTGTAATGGGCTTATTTCATCAATGTAAAAAGTATCATATACTCAAAGTTAGTGCTCTCCATCAAAATTGGCAAATTCCCTCTCCAGACTTCTAGCTTTAGAGATAACAGTCTAAAGGACAAATCTTCCCTTGTCCTTGAAGATATTTGTGGAGCAAGAAAAACTAAATGGAAGAGGAGACAAGTGTAAATGAATAACAAGCACTGGATATGGCCATGAAAATAGTCACCCTAGCAGAGATTTCCAAACCTATTTGGCCTACCATCCCCTTTTTTAAAAAATTACTCAGCACCCCCCCTGGAAATCTACTTCCTTTAACCCTTTAATGTTTTTTTTTATTTGTGTCATTTCAAACTACTACCACCCTTAGATCATTGCAGTATCCCCTAGGGGGTGGTATCACCCACTTTGGGAACCTATGCAAGACATAGGTCGACTCCTATCCCTCTTCTGGCTCAAAATTCTTCTGTGGTTCCCTATTACCACTAGGAAAAAAAAATGAAGGCTCCTTAGGATGGCATTTAAGGTCCCCTTAAACTGAGCTCCACCTTGTCCTACTTTTGTGTATATACTAAGGCTTTACCCATATGCAGCCTCCTCTGATCCCTTGCTGATCACCCCTTTTCTCCTTCTCACTGAAACATAGATGCTATAATGGGAACAGAACAGGAATTGATGTCAGGAAGACCTGATTTTCCTCTCTCTTACTATCTATGTGACCCTTGGAATGTCAGTTCAGCCTCAGTTTTCTCATTTATAAATGATTGATGACGATGATGATGATATTGGTCTCACCAGATGACTTGTTGTAAGAGCCAAAGGAGATCTAATCCCAGCAAATCTCTCTGCAAACCTTACAGTAGTTTATGAGTGTTGTTCATTACAGCAATAATTATTCTTCTTTAAATGTCTCCTTCCTTTTGGATTCCACAGCTTCCTTCATAGCTTAGTTTAAGCCCCACCTCCTAGATTATTAAGCTTTCTTTGATTCCTCCCCTTTTCTCAGCTTCTAGATCCTCTCTCCAACCTGAAATTACCTTCTATTCTCTTTGGATGTTTTTATCTGTGCACATGTTATTGTCTCTCCTGGTAGATTGGATGCCCCTTGTCCATATTATCTCCAGCACCTAGCAATTTCTCCTTTTTCTTGCATCTGTGATTTCATGAGATAAAGCATTAGAAGAGGTCTTGGATGAAGGGGATGCACAACCCATAGATACCTTCTCATCTTGTGTGATTAAGTGCCAGATTTGGAGATGAAGGATCTGGGTTCAAATCCTGCCTTACTACATTGTGATCTTGGACAAATCACCTGTCCTACCTGTGACTTAGTTTCCCTACCTGTACAATGAAGGGATGGAAGGAAAAGCAGTCAGTCTTGGACTTTGTAAAGTGTGGGTTTAAGTATCCTCAAACACTTAGTAGTTGTTTGACTCCTGGGCCACTCTCTGAAGCTCTCAATACCCCAAGTTTCTCTCTAGGTCTATCAACTACAAAGCAGATACCACTCTGCCATCAAACATATACAAAGCAAGCTACATGCAGGATAAATAGGAAATAATTAAGAAAGGGAAGGCACCAGTTTTCTATGTCAATAAAACCACAGATCCAGATCTGCCCTCAAACAATGAGGAAGATGAATTCTATTATCTACTTTGCTGAAGCACAAGTTGGCCCATGTTCTTATATAACTTTATAGTTTACAGAGACGTTTTCCTCCCACTGTGGGGCAGTAGAAATAATGACAAGAAGAGAATTGTATTTGAGTCCCAATTCCAGTTTTCTCCATCTGTGTGACAAGTGCAGCCAAGTCACTTAATCATCCCAAGCCTCAGTTTGTCTTGGAGAGTAACATTAGAGGTGATGTGACTTAGTGGAAAGAGCAGAGACATAGAGCCAGGAGAGACCTGAGTTCAAATTATGTGTCTGATACTATCTGTGAGAATTCAGGCAAGTCACTTAACTTCCTTGGGCCTCAGTTTCCTCATCTGTAAAAAATGAAAGCCTTCCAGCTCTCAATCTAGGAAGCTGTGATCATAAATTAGACAATCTATAAGTTCCCTCCCAGCTCTTGATACTGTGACCTTCTAGGTCCTTTCCCATTCCGATTCTATGATCATAAATCTATAAATCTTGGTTGGGGCTTTCCCCTAGATCTCTCATCGTTAAGTGTGAGTACCAATGCAGTTAGAAATCTGCCTATCTATCATGTTTTATTCTTAATAAATGACCCACCCTTTTCTAATTATACAACGCCTTGGATAGTAGCACCATCAATAAAGCCTAATAAATACTTTTTTAAAAATTGAATTGAGGTCTCTGCTAATGGACACACTGGCCTTAGTCATCTGAGGAGAATCAAATCTGCTCTAGTCTTTATTTCTAAAGAGTCCCATTATTTAGCTCAGTTGTGGAGCCAAGAGTTGGGGCCAGTTACCATGGTAACATGACAGCAGATGGGGAGATACAAAGTGCCGTGGTCAGGGAGAGAGACCCTGGAGTTCACCATAGACCCACTGTTAGGGATGAGCTTCCCCATGGGCAAAAAAGAGGCAATCCCCATGGGACTCAGAGAGGGAAGGAATTATGAAAAGATTTCTGAAGGGTTTCACATCAAAACAGGATGCTTTCTCTTAAGCTGAACTGGTCATCTCCTCCCTGCCCCCATCAGCACAGAAGACAACTTTTAATCCTTCAGCTGTATAGAAAATGTTCCTCAAACCTTTTATCTATTCCCTCTCATAGTCCAAAACTCATGAAAGAAGCACTCTCAGCTAAAACACAGAATGTTTTATGTTATTGCTTAATTAGCATATTTTGTGGTTTTAACCCTCCGTAGAAGGATATCAGGCAAAGAAGTTTCTTATCTGCTCAGAATGAAAATTGCTAACTATTCCTATGAAGAAATGATCCCAGAAACATTAATTTTATAGCTATTTTGTTTTTATATTGCCATCATCTCTAAATATGACCCAACCATTTCCCTAACCCATCAAGCTAGACCTTGTAACAAACAATAAAAAAGAAAGAAAATCAGTTGGGCAAAATTGACAAACACATCAATTTCCTAATAGCACATGCAATGCCCTACACTCATAGTTGTCCACCTCCTCAAACGAGAGAAGGAGGTACCTTTTCCCAGACCTTCTTCAAGCCAAGCTTGGTCATTATTTCTATTCTGTGTTCAATTTCCAGGCTTTTTTGTTGTTATTCTTTAAATTTACATTGTTGTAGTCATCATGTATATAGTTTTCCTAATTCCATCAAATTTTTTTGTTATCAGTATATATGTCTTCTCATGCTTCTCTGAATTCTTTAACTGTCTTTTCTTACACTGCGGTAATAGACATTATCTTACATTAATGCACCACCATTTTTTAGGCATTTCACAATTGATAGG
This sequence comes from Notamacropus eugenii, assembly GCF_028372415.1. NCBI lineage: Eukaryota > Metazoa > Chordata > Mammalia > Diprotodontia > Macropodidae > Notamacropus > Notamacropus eugenii. The sequence continues at coordinate 25,677,500 of NC_092875.1, read as the reverse complement.
CATCTACTCTGTTTCCTGTTCTTGGGCATTACAAACTAAAAAAAAAAAAAACACTACTACAAGTATTTGGGGGTATATGGCACATTTCCTTCTGTCTTTGACCTTCTTGGGGTATATACTTAGCAGTGGGATCCCACATCTATTTTTGATGTTCTTAATATTTGAATACAAACCATCAATTGAATCTGCAACATTCTGTCTCCTGTCTCTGGACCCTTGGACCAGCAGCCTTCCAAGTCTGAAATTTTCTTCTTCCCCTAGTCCTTTATTTAAGTCTCCAGCTGCCATCAAAGGATAGCTCAGGTATCACCTCCTTCACAAAGCCTCTGCTCAACTCCCTTGGGAGTTAGTCCTTTTTTTCCTCTTGAAATTACTTTATATAATGTTGAGCATACACTTGTATTAACTTATTTGAGTCATTTTGTATTCCCAGGTGAATGTGAGCCATTTTAGGGCAAGGACTGTTTCTTGTCTTTGCATCCCCAATACCTTGTAAACAGTGGGTGCTTAATAAATATTTGTTGCATAGAGTCTTAACAGGCTGGAACATTGAGATGAATCCAATAAGTTGAATCTAATAAGGTTAAATGCAAATAGGGACAAATGTAAAAACTTTCTCCTATCAATTTCATAAGTGCAAGATGGTGGAAGTCTGGTTAAACAAAAATGGTCTGAAAAAAAATGAGAGAGTTTGTGTGGACTATAAGATCAATATGGTTCAACGGAGTTGTATGGTAGCCATAAAAAAAGTTATTGGGCTTTTGGGCTACAATGAGAGGCAAAGTTTCCAGGAATACGAACATGATAAGGCTTTTGTAGTCTGCCCTAGTCAAACCACATATGGAGTACTGTGTCCACTTCTGGCCACCACATTTTAGAAAAAAACCATTGATAAAAAGAAGAGCATCCAGAAGAAGGTCACCAGGATTACACGTGACCTCAGGTTCATGCCCTATGAGTAGCATAGAGTGGTGAGCCTGGAGAAGAAAAGGACATGACAGTCACCATCAAGCGTTTCTTGGTCAGTCATCTCAGTCATGGCCAACTCTTCATGACCCCATTTGCAGTTTTCTTCGCAGAGATCCTGGAGTGGTTTGCCATTTCCTTCTCCAGCTCATTTTACAGATGAGAAACTAAGGCATCTTGACTTCTGTCTTGCCACTGGACTGCCATGACTCTGGGGGAGAGAATGAGGTTAGAAGGACTTGGTACACTTCTGCCTCACTTAAATCCAATTCATGGGCAAGTTAAGACATCCTCTTTCAGAATGAAGGACAAACCACAAAAGCAACAATGATGAGAATTATGATCCTATGAGCTCCTTCATTTTTCAGGCAGGGAAATGGAGACCTAGAGTTGGAAGTACCTTGACCAAGGCTACCCAGTAGCAAAGAGAAGATATGAATGAAGGTTCCTCCAGGTATTGTCCTCTTCAGGACTCTATATAGTTTCTCCAGCTTCCAGTTTCATCTGGGAGTTCCAATCCTCTGTCACAGCAGTCTTCTTTGTCCTAGAGAAATTAATGTTCTCCCCAAAGACAACATCACCACTAGTGATGCTTGTAAGATGCTGTACATCTAGAGGAAATATAGAAAATTCACTCAGTCTTCCAGATGTTTCCAGATAGTCACATGTTCCAAACACTATAGGAAAGAAATACAACATGGGATTGGTTATATTTTGACCCAGAAATACCACTACTAGGTTTATGTCCCAAAGTGATTGAAGAAAAGGACTCGTATTTACAAAAAATATCTATAGCAACTCTTGTGCAATGGCCAACAAGTAGAAACTATGGGGGTACCCATTTATTGGGAAATGGCTGAACAAATCATGGTATATAAATAAAAGGAAGTATGAAGGTGCTATAAGAAATTTGGAAAGGGACCAAAGGCTTGTATGAAATGATGCAGAATGAAGTGAACAGATATAGAGAATGTTTTATTTGTCGACCACATTATAAAGGAAAAGAACTTTGAAAATGTCAACATTGTTAATTGTCAGTTCAGCAATGTTAATGTTGATTAATGTTAATGACATTGACCAATCAAGACTCCAGATGACTAATGATGAAATATATTTCCCATCTATTGGTAGAGAGGTGAAACATAGTAGGTACAGAAGGGTATATACCTTTCCAGACAAGAACACTACAACATAAATTTGTTTTCCTTTCTATATATTCAATTATAAGGGAGAGTTTTACTTTGGGAGAGAGAGGAGAGTGAGAGAGTAGTGAGAATAATGAGAGAGAAAAAAGAAAGGAAAGCAAAGAGCATCAATAAAACATTTAAAAATACAGAGAGGCAACTATGAGGGAATTAGAGAGGACCATAAACAAGCCAAGGTTGGTTATATAACATGTTAAAATTTATATATATATGCATATATATATATGTTAAAAGGAAGAAAGCTGAATGTAGTAGAGTAGCAGTATCATATATAATCTCCATTTTCTAGCCTTTGTTTATGGAAATATTCACATTCAATGATTAATTTTTAGTTCATAATAACAAGTAAAATACAACAAATTAAAATGGGGGGTAAACTCAAAAATCTCTAAGGTTCCTTCCAGCTTTAAATTCATGATCCTAGAACTGTGGGTGTATATAAGTTTAATGAACATATTAATGCCATCAGTGTGTGACATTCACCACTGTTTTTCTTTTGTGTGAATTTTCTCTTTGTATAATATGACGTATCTTAAATTATAGTCATCTTTGCCAATCATTCACCAAGCATTTATTAAGTATATATTATGTGCCAGACCATGTGCTAAGTGCTTTTACAAATATTATCTCATTTGATCCTCACAACAACCTTGTAGATGTTATTGTTATCATTCCCATTTTATGGTTGAAGAAACTGAGGCAAACTGAGGTTAAGTGGCTTTTTCAGTTTCATACAGCTAGAAAGTATCTGAAGCCAAATTTGAACTTGGGTCTTCTTGATTCCAAGCCCAGGGTTCTCTCTATTCACTGCACCACCAGCTACCTCTAATACACAACAAACCAATCCAAATTACCATGTCCACTCCACCGAATCCCTGCTTAGGTTTTTGTCGAAATTTTACAAGACATAACAGCTCTGTGCATCTATTTTATAGATGGAGAAACTGAGGCTCATGAAAGTGAAGTGACTTGCCCAAGCTTAAGCAACCAGTGAGAAGGAGAGCCAGGATTTGCCTGAAGGTTTCCTCACTGTAATTCTGGCACTCTTTACATCAGACACATTTTCTGTCTGAACTGGTGCCCTGAAGGTATCTGAGAAATGATACTGTCCACCTCCAGAAAGTCATGGGAAGCAGGGAAACTTCCTCCATGGAAGAACCAGAAAGCCTGGATGATAAAAGCAATTGTATAATGGCAAGGGCTTGAACTTGGAGTCAGGAAGACCTGAGTTCAAATTCCTTCCCAGATACTTAATAGTTATGTGGGGGTGTAGGGAAGACTTGAACCTGTGGTGTGAGGGCTTCCAAGCCCTTTTAGAAGCTGTTTTACACTTTTGGTGTCCACTTGATTCACCAAATTCTCATCTGTAGCTCCAAGAAACTGTAGCATGTGCAGTGGTCACACACCAGTAACCCATTTCAGCAGATGGGCTAAACCAAGTTAAGGGTAACCAAGGGGTCTCAGACCCTTCAGTGAGTTACAGGGGTGTCTATCCCAAGCATGTGAAGACTTTCCCAGCAGAGTGGATGGATGACAACAGTTTGTTCCAGTGGCTAGGAAGGTGGCTGAAGCAGGTGCTGTGGAGTGCTTAGAGCCTGGTCAGACATTGAAGATGCCAAGGTCATCTACCGTGTCCTGGATCATTGCCCATCATCCTGACTTTTGTCTTGCCACTGGACTGTGATGACTCTGGAAGAGAGTGAGGTTGACAACTTTGTGCAACTCTTGCTTGCTTAAATCTGTAGTATGCTAGAATCAAAAGACCTCATCTATACTATTTTTTTACCTATCCCAAAGTCCTGTGGCAATAGGCAAATGGCAAAGTAGCAGGTGCAGATGCACTGGGAGCTACAATTACAATCCTGCAAACAGGAGGCCCAGGCCATAGGGTCATCTTCTCACTGGAAGCAGCAGAGTGATTTGGCATCCCCTTGGGTGTCTGAGCAGTCTTTTCAAAGGACCATACTGTTCATCTCCTGGTAAGAAAAGGGGCTAGAAAAGGTGCCCTAAAAATTATCTTCTTACCCAACCCTGGCATGAATACCATGGCAGGTGGGGCTCCTACCCTGCAATCAAAACACACAGAAATGTACAAAAACTTTTGCAAAGGTTATTCCACTCCACATTCCATGCACACTTATGGAAAACACAAAATCCAGTAAACCTGAAAGACAAACAGCTCTTGTTGCAAGAGAACTCCAAATAGCAGTCCTAAGTATAACAAGGCTGGCAAGTGAAGACCAGCTTACTGAAGTCGGCGCTGGATACATGTTTTTCTGGAGTGTCCAAAGTTAAAAGGAGTACCATGAATCTGGCGTGGGTTTTACCATCAAAACTAATCTAGTCAATAAGCTTGTATGCCTCTGAAAAAGCTGACTGAAATTTTCCAGGTTATATGGCAAGAGGAGTTCAAGGATGCCTCCATTGTCCATCTGTATAAGGGTAAAGAGAATAGATTGTCCTGCAACAGTCACAGGGGGATCTCTCTCTCTTAGTAATTGCTGGCAAAGTTCTTGCTAAAGTCCTCCTTAATAGGCTGATCCTTCACCTGGAAGATGGCCATATACCTGAGAGCCAGTGTGGCTTCAGAAAAGGCCAAGGAACAGTCAATATGGTGTTTGCTGCCCAACAACTCCAGGAGAAATGCCAGGAGCAGAACAGAAGTCTGTACACAACATTTGTAGATCAGACCAAGAACTTTGACACTGTTAGTCATGAAGCCTTATGGAAAATTATGTCAAAATTTGGTTGCTCCAAGAAGTTCATCAATATTGTACATCAATTTCATGATGGCATGTTGGCCTGGGTTCTGGATAGTGGACAATGTTCTCATGCCTTCCCAGTCACCAATGGAGTGAAATAGGGCTGTGTGCTTGTTCCCATGCTTTTTAGCATGATGTTTTCAGTCATATTGACAAATGCTTTCAATGAGGATGAACACAGCATCAAGGTCAACTACCATACTGATGGCAAGTTCTTCTATTTCAAAGGCTATAAGCCAAGACCAAAGTGGAAGGAGTGTTGGTACATGATTTTCTTTTTGCAGATGATTGCGCGCTCAATGCAGCTTCTGAAACTGAGATGCAACAAAGTATGCTGCCTGTGCTAATTTGGTCTAATAATTAACACCAAGAAAACACAGTTGCTCCATCAGCCACCACCACACCATCCATATGTGGAACCATCAGTTACAACAAATGGAGAAGTTTTTAATGCTGTGGATAAGGTCACTTATCTTGGCAGTGTATTTTCCAGGGATGTACATATTGGCAATGAGGTTGATACACGTATTGCCAGAGCTAACTCAGTGTTTGGGATGCTCCGAAGAAAAGTTTGGGAGAGAAGAGGCATTAGACTGACTACCAAACTGAAGGTCTACAGAGCCGTTGTGCTGACCTCATTGTTATGGGTTTGTGAAACATGGACAGTCTACCAGTTCCATGCCAAGAAACTGAATCACTTCCATTTGAACTGTCTTAGGAAGATTTTGAGGATCACCTGGCAGGATAAGATACCAGACACTGAAGTCCGTGCTGGAGCTGAACTGCCAAGCATTCAAACTATGCTTCAGAGATCACAACTGTGATGGGCTGGCCACATTGTTTGAATGCAAAATATACACTTGCCAAAAAGATTATTTTATGGAGAACTCACATGGGGCAGAAAATCACATGATGGCCAGAAGAAATGATACAAAGATACTCTCAAGGTTTCTCTCAAGAACTTTGGATTTGACTGTGCAACATGGGAGACACTGTACAGGACCACTCAACATGGCATGCCCACATCAGAAAGGGTGATGTGCTCTATGAGCAAAGTAGAATTGAGACAGTACAAAGTAAACGCACGATGTGCAAATTTGGGATATCCACCCCAAATGTTCACACGGACTGTCTGTGCCTAACCTGTGGTAGAACATTCTGAGCTTGTATTGGTCTGATCAGCCACAGTTGGACACACTGAAACTTCACTTTACAGTGGTGATGTCATTTTGATCCTCTTCGAAGACAAAGGACAACCAACCAATGCCTCTGAAAAGGAGAGAATGGGCTCATGACAATGTCATTGCCACTTGCATGAAAGTAACATGCCACTGTTATAAGTACATATGCTCCCACCATGATGAAACTTGATGAGGTCAAAAAAAAAAATTTATGAGATCCGGAGACCTTCATCATCAATGTGCCAAAAGAGGACAAGCTAATAATTCTGGGTGACTTTAACACAAGAACAGGCACAGATTACCAGACATGGCAGTGAGTCCTTGGGAGGAGTGGAGTTGAAAACAGTGACAGTAATAGACACTTACTACTGAAGATGTGCATCTCAAGACCTTCTTCTCACCAAAACTGTGTTCCATTTTCCTAAATGCAATAAAACTTCATGGATGTACCCTCACAGCGAACATTGGCATGTAATAGACTATGTCATTGGAAGAAGAAGAGACATACATGATGAGAGTGACAAAGGAAATGTGTGGTGCAGAGTGCTGGACTAATCATAGATTTATCCTCTCCAAGCTAAATATTTGCATTCAGCAAAAGCAGCAGCCTCAAGGAAAATGGCTCCCAGAAGACTTAATGGCAACAGATTAGAGTGGTTCTTCAAGAGGAAACAGTTTGTTGCTAACTTGGAGGGAAAACTTTGACAAAAATGATGAGGAAATTCAGAAACTGTTAAAGGAAAAACAAGAACTTCACAGGGTTTGCCAGCAGAGTAGTTAATCTATCTCTAAGAAAGTAGCTAAATGCTACTCCATCAAAAGCAAAGTGCAAGTGAAGCTCAGAGAGATGCAGGATTCTTGGCTCAAGATGAGGGATCTACTGCTCACGCAAAAGCTGACAGAAATTTTCTAGGTTATATGACAAGAGAAGATTATCCCCCAGGAGTTCAAGGGTGCCTCTATTGTCCATCTCTATAAAGATAAAGGAAATAGATTTTCCTGTGACTATCACAGGGGCTTCTCTCTCTTAGTCATTTAACAAGATTCTTACCAGAGTCTTCCTTAATAAGCTGATCCTTTACCTGAAAGATGATGGTCTATCTGAGAGCCAGTGGCTTCAGAAAAGATCAAGGAACAGTTGACATGGCATTTGTTGCCTGATGACTCCAGGAGAAATGCCAGGAGAAGAACAGAGGTCTACATACATTAGTTGATCTGACTAAGATCTTTAATACTGTCAGACATGAGGGCTTGTGGAAAATTTGGGTGTCCAGAGAAGTTCATCAGTATTGTATGTCAGTTTCATGATGGCATGTTTGCCTGGGTTCTGGAAAGGGATGTTCTTGCACTCTCCCAGTCACTAATGGAGTGAAGCAGGGCTGTGTGCTTGCTCCCATGATTTTTAGCATAATGTTTTAGCAATGTTGTTAGATGCCTTCAAGGAGAATGAAAATGGCATCAAGGTCAGCTACCACGCTGATGGTAAATTATTTAACTTGAAAAAGCTACAAGACTAAAATGGAGGGAGAGTCAGTGCGTGACTTTTTGTTCTCAGATGATTGTGTACTCGAAGCATCCTCAAACTGAGCTGCAACAAAGTATGGATCAATTCTCTGTTGCTTGTGCTAATTTTGACCTAACAATTAACACCAAGAAAAAACAGGTTCTCCACCAGCCAACACCACATCCATTCATCCATTGGTTGCAGCAAATAGAGAAATATTGAATACTGTGAATAAATTTGCTTACCTTAGTAGTACACTTTCCAGGGATATACACATAGATGATGAGGTTGATATACACATTGCCAGAGCTAGCTCAATGTTTGGGAGGCTTCAAAAGAAATTGTGGAAGAGAAAAGATATTAGAGTGCCAACAAACTGAAGAGCTACAGAGCCATTGTGCTGATCTCGTTGTTGTGTGCCTGTAAAACCTGGAGAGTATGTCAGCTCCATGCCAGGAAACTGAATCACTTCCATTTGAACTGTCTTAGGAAGATTCTAAAGATCATCTGTCAGGATAAGTTACCAGACACTGAGGTCCTTGCTTGAACTGAACTGCCAAGCATTCAAACTCTACTGCAAGAGAGCACAACTCCAAGGGGCTGGCCATGTTGTTCAAATAACAAATGAATATTTGCCCAAAAGACTGTTTTACAAAGAACTCACAAAGGCAAATGGTCCCATAGTGGTCAGAAGAAGTGATACAAGGACACTCTCAAGTATCTCTAAAGAACTTTGGAATCAATTGCATGACATGGGAGACTCTGACACAGGACCACCCAGCATGGTGTGCCCACATCAAAGATGCGCTGTGCTCTATGAGTGAAGCAGAATTGCAGTAGCTCAAAAGAAATGTGAGATGCAGGAATTTAAAGACATCTATTCAAATGTTCATATGAACCGAACCCAACTGTGAGCTCATACTGGTCTGATCAGTCACACTTACACACACTGTATCCTGACGCCAACACAATGCTGTTCTTTTTTCCTCTTTGAACACAGAGGACAATAGCCAACCACACCAGCTAAGTGACCTAGGACAAGTCACTTAATCTCTCTATCACTCATCTATGAAATGAAAAAGTTGGATCCAACAGTTTCTGCAGTCCCTTCCACTTCTAAATCTACAATGATTTTCCATTTCTTTCTGAGTCTTTTTCTTCTTGGCCTCATTGTTCAGTATGAAATGTTGTAAATATTCCTAAATGTCTGATATGGCCTTGTTCACAGAATCATAGACTTAGAGCTGAAAGTGATCTTAGAAGACACTCCAAATTTCTTATTTTACAGATCGATACACTGCAACCCACAGAGGGTAAGTGATCTGCCCATGGTCACACAGACAATGAGTTCAAACAATAAGGACAACATCCATTGGTTTCTTTACTAACTTGGGAGTGTTGTAATACTGTTAGTCCATTAAGAGACTTGGAGTAAGGAGGACCTGAGTTCAAATTCTGCCTCAAACACTTATTAGCTGTGTAACCCTGGGCAAGTCATTTAACTGCTATCTCCTTCAGATTCCTCATCTGCAAAATGAATATTATAAACATTACCTTCACATGGCTATTGTGTAGATCAAATGAGATAAGACATGTAATAAACTTTACCTACATTAAAATACTATATAACTATTTTTTTTAAATATTATTGGCAGCTAGGTGGTCTGGTGAGTAGAGCTCTGGGAGATCTGAATTCAAATCTGGCCTCAGGCAACTACTATTTGTATGACTCTGGGCAAGTCACAACCTCTGTCTGCCTCAGCTTCCTCAAGTGTAAAATGAGGATAATTAATTGCATCTATTATATTTCTTAATCTGTAAAATGGGGATAATAATAGAATGTCATATGACTATTGTGAGAAATGAAATGACTCATGCAAACCTTAAAACACTATATGACTGTTAATTTCTATTTCCTTTAACATTGATAGACAAGCATGGCTAGAATTAGCTTCACTGGTCCAAGAGCCCTTGGGGTACAAATCTACTGTATTCTGCCACAGTCTCCTTTCAAATCATTTTTTTAAAAAGTTGTAACACTCATGTCTGGCTCCTCACTCACTTTGGTCCCACAGGTATTTGGGTATCATGTGTCCCTGTAAGAGAGGAGAGGTAGAGGGGCATAAATAAACTTGAGATAACAAGATGCAGTAGCAAGGAATATGTCATCTGTATTTACTGTGGAAGAGAGAGCAGTTCCACCTCTCCCTGTAGAGCATGACCTTTGTCTGCTTGGAGACTGCTGACCGAGAAAAACTGTCTGATTTTCTTCAGTTTTATAATGAATAATATATTCTAGTGAAAGTCACTGTGCCCCAAAGAAGAATGAAGGTGGATCATCATGGGATCTGGAGTGCTTCAGAGAGAGACTTACGGGGGCAGCCAGGATTTCACATCTCTTCCAGAGGGGATTTGGATGACAGAAACAGCTTCGAATAGCATCCTTTCCTTACAGCTTAATTTTCAGATGGGGCAGATGGTAATTTGCAGCCATAGGCCCTCAGAAGTGGATCCTTGCAAACAGCCACAAGGCGTTCTGCTCCTTAAAATAAGGGACCAGGATAAGATTACATGACTGAGCAGCCAGACCTCTCCTGGAACCACAGAGCTGTGGCATTCGAAGGGCCTTCCACCTCCATAAGTCATGAAATTATGAAAGCTCGGGTTTGGAAAGTAACTTGAAACATGACAACATAAATCTGGAGCTGGGAGAACTTAAGGGACCATTCAATTCAACCCCCTTGTTTTATACATGAGGAAATTGTAGCCTCAAGAGAAGAGACTTATCCAGATTTTCACGCCAGGCAAAAACTTGGATTCACATTCAGCAGCTAAGCCTTCCCCTGCCTCTGGGCTGGAACATACTGACACCTAAACTGATCTTCCTAAAGCCAGCATCTAGGTCAGATCCCCGACCCTGCTCAAGAACCTTATATGCCCCTAGGAGAAAATACAGTTTTCTGTTTAAAGTCTTTCACCAGCTGGCTCCAGATGACATTTCCAAGTTTACTTCACATTAGCCTCCTATGAACAGTCTGTGATCCAGCAAACTAATCCACTTATTGTTCTCTGAATTCAGCATCCTATCCCCCACCTTCATGCTTTTGAACAAGCAGTTCTCCATGATTGAGGTGTTCCCCCTTCCTTGCTTCCCCCCCTCAGAATTCTTAGCTTCTTTTAAGACTAAGTTCATACCCCACTTTCCTGCTGCCCCTTGTTATGAGTTTGAATTATTCTGTATGAATTTATCAATTTAAACATGTCCCTTCCCCCAAAAAGAATATGTGTCTTGAGGGCAGGGACTGGTTTTTCGTTAATTTTAAATTTAAATTTTATATTTAAATTAATTTTATTAATTTTTTATTATGTACCTATCCCCTAACATAATGTCTGGTACAGAGTGGGTGTTGAATAAATGTTTGGTGAATAAATGGGTAAAGTAGATACCCTGCTCCCTTCTCAGAAGAAGTGCCTTCAATAAGCCCTCTCTGTCACCCATGCCTGTATCTCACAGTCCTCCCCAGCAAGAGATCTTTACGCAGGAGCACCATTGCAGAGAGAGCCGGAGATGTGCGTGCGTGATTTTTGCATCCACAAACAAGAAATCTGAATTGCATCCAGGAAATTGTTCTCTACTTTCAATTCAACAAACATCAGTGTGTGTGTGTGTGTGTGTGTGTGTGTGTGTGTGTGTGTGTGTGTGTGTGTGTGTGCATGTGCTTCTGCTCAGGACTATAATCTCATCAGCACTGAAGACTCTTTCCACTGAATTAATAGCAACTTGCAAGTAATTTGTAGTCTTCAAGGCTTGTCTGGGACCTGGAGAAGTTAATTGCCAACCCAAAGGCACATGGTTAGTAGGTGTCAGAGGCAAGGTTTGAACCTATATCCTCCTTACTCCAAGGCCAGACCTCTCTCTGCTAGGACACCTTACCTCATTTTTTAAGCTCTTCGTGTATAGAGCACTCTGCTAGGCTTCTGGTGATCCCAAGCTTCTTTTCACACGAGTCCATCTTTTCAATGCTAATATTCTCCCAATAATTCTATGGCTGTCGATCATGGAACCACTCTGGAGGATTCAAAGGGCAGTGGAGGGAGACCCCTGGTGGCTACAGATAGACTTTCCCCTTATTACCAATGATATACTCTCCAGTAATCAAGGGAATCCAACTTATCATTGATCCATCCTTACCTGTTCATCCTGTGAGATTCTCATCTTCATGCTCTCCTAACTTCATCACAGGATCTTTGCAATGTGTTGAGGGAATTCCCTCAATTCCTCTTGTCATTATCAATAATCAATAAGCATTCATTAAGTGCCTACTATGTACCAGGAACTGTACTGAGCTCTGAGGACATAAATAAGAAGAAAGTGTCTAAAGGATCTTACAGTCCAAGGGAAGCTGGAAATGGGGGAGTGGTCAGGGGGTAGTGGGCACTGGGACATAATATCCATGGAGTAGAAACCAAGCAGAGAAACTGTTAGGAAATGGAGAGATGGCTGGAAAATTCTAAACACTCTGTAAAAGGAGACTTTGGGGAGAGTTCTTTGCTCCATTCTCTGGTCCTCCAATCAGAGGAGAGAAGAAATTCAGGGTATGGAGGAGGGGTTAAATATCAAAACTAGAGCAATCCCAATGGAGGGTATAACCTTGGTTAAGCTCGAACTATCACTACTAACCTCTCTGCCACATTTCTCCCAAGACGGCCATGAGGCATGGAAGAGGCAGTGTGGCAGAGTGGAAAGGGCTAAGCCCTCTTTCATAGGACCTAAGTACAAATCTTGCCTCTTCCATTTATTGCCTGGGCAACTTTGGGCAAGTCACAACCTTTCTGGGCCTCAATTTCTGATCTGTGAAAATGAGTGAGTTAGTCTAGATGGTCTCTAAGGTCCCTCTAAGCTGTAAATCTCTGATTGCATTCTCAATGTCCAAAGACAGTATTAATTATGGGTTAACCAGGTAACATCTGATTGAATTATTTAAGGTTTTAGAACAAGAATTGGTCCTTTAACAACAGAAGTTCATAGAATTAGAGCAGAAAAGGACTTCCAAAGTCATCTAGTACAACCCTTTTTATTTTACAGAAAGGAAAACTGATGCCCAGAAGTGTTAAGTGACTTACCCAAAGTCACCCTGGTAATAATTATCAAAGGTGGGATTCAAACCAAGGTCTTCCAAAGGCTGCACTCTTTGCACAGTACTCAGAGCTGGACCTAGAAAATTCCTTAAAGGATGAGAGAGCCACAAACTATGGAACTGGAGGGTTACAGAACAGACATCATTCCATGACGTTTAAAGGGTTCAAGAGATGTAGTTTCTGAGTAATTTATCATTTTATTAATAATCCTAGCATGCTACCAACAAAGTGGGTCATTAACACTCTCAAATGCCAAAGATCAATTATGGTGGTGGGCTCACAGTTTATATATGCAATCAACTTGAGTGAAATCAACTCTGATTGGTTAACAATTAATGAGAGAATGAATATTATAATGAGAAGTAGGCTTATTCCAATGAGGGTCTTGAGGTATGTGACACTGAGGCAACCAAGTCTTGGTCAAAGAGACTTATCAATTTCCATATCGCCTGTCTAACAAAAGGGAGAATTCACATTTTCCTAGATACAGTGAGCAGGAATCCATCCATTCACCTAAACTTAGAATTTCTTTGCTGTCTTTGATTAGATCTTAGTCTGGGTAAGTTTTTACCCCACACTGGTTGATTTCTGGATGAGAAAGAAGAAAAGGGGGAAACCTTGGTCCTAATTCAATAATTAATTAAATACAAGAGAGAAATAATGATTTTTCTCAATTCATTATGAGAGATTAGGCTTCCTTCCCCTGTCCTAGGAGAGACAGTGGTAAAGCGTCACTGATTATGGGATCACAGGGTCATAGAATTAGAACTGGAAAAAATCTCAGAGTCCATCAAGTCCAATCCCCTGATTTTATAGGCAAAAAAAAAAAAAAAGACGAAAAAGATCAAGTGACTTGTCCGATGTAAGCAGAGTTAGAGCATGGGTCATCTGATTCCCTCTGACTCCCAGTTCACTGAGCATATTAATAATACTGATGCCCAGGTTGTAATATGCCATGGGTCATGTTTTGCATTCACTCCAAACCACTTAGGACAGAGATATAGAGAGGCAGAGAGAGAAAGAGAAAGAGAAGTAAAAATAGAAACAGACAGAAGGAGAGAGAGAGAAAGATAGAAACAAAGAGACAGAGAAAGAGGTAGAGAGAGCCCGATATTAGAGGTTTTGAAGAGATAGAATGTTGAACGCTGAGTCAAGAAAACCAAAGCTCAAATCCTAGCAGTGTCTTTGGGCAAGTCATTGACCTCTCAAAGCTTCAATTAATTTATCTGTAAAATGGGGGTAATAATAATACCTACCTTACAGGGTTATTGTGAGGATTGAATGAGATAATATATGTAAAGTATTTTGTAAGATTTAAAGCACTATATAAATGGTAGCTATTAATCTTTTTAAAATTAATTAATATTAAAATTAATTTTTTAATTTAAAAATTAAAATTAATTAAAAATAAATTTAATTAAAATTAATAAATATTAATCTTTTAGAAATTCCTATGGGGTAATGACATAATACATACAGTACTGGATGTGGAGTCAGGAAGACTTGGATTCAAATCCTACTTTAGTCACTTTCATGCTTGGTGACCTTATAAAGGTCACACATCTCTATGCCTCAGTTTTCGCACCTGAAAAAAATTAAGGAGTTGGATTAAATAGCTTTTCTTTCTGGTTCTAAATCTTTGGTATTTGAGTATTTGGTATATTGAGATCAAATTCTTATCCTGCATCCAAGAAATTTTGAGTTGGGTAAAATATATTTTCCTTGAAGTCAGTTAATGTCTGACTTTTGTATGTATTCCCCCAGCTCTTAGCACAGTCCCTGGCGAACAGTAAGCCTTTAATAAGTGTTTGTTGACTGTTTTGAATGGGTTATCACAAAGTTCTGAACTTTGGCTCTAAATCCTGTAAGGATTCTTTTCATTGGAACAAATAGCCATTGAGGTCCCTGACAACTCTTAAATTCTGGGATTCTGGGTATGAAGTGGGTGGTTCAGGAAATATTTTGTTTTGCTTTTGCTTCCTCAGCTAACAACTATGGATCATACTCCAAAGGTTATCAATTATTTCCTATGATGCAAAAAACATAATTTTTAAGCCATTGATTTAGCAAGGAATTGAATGAATGACTAGAAAATTATGTAAGTACTTACATATGTCTCCAGTTTTACACATATATTCCCCACCATTCAAAGGAAATATGCCTCATTATCTGTTCTCTTGAATCAAAATTTAGTTCACATCCTTTATACCACTTTAAAATGTACAAAGAATTTTCCTCACATCAGCCTCCAAGGATGGAGGAGACTTTATGGGGCAGGAGAAAGAATGAACTGAAACCGAATGTTGTAAATTTAAAATAAACAAATTTTTTAAAATAAAATTAAAAAAGGATGAACTGAAAAGACCTGACTCCCAGCTCCATCCTTTCCCAGCCAAGTCACTAGAGTATGTAAGTCCCTTATGGAAACTCACTGCCACAGTGGATAGAGAGCTGGGCCTGAAGTCAAGAATACCTGAGTTCAAATCTGGCCTCAGATATTTACTAGCTGTGTGACCTTGGGCAAGTCACATCACCTCTGTTTGCCTCCATTTCTGTGTAGACTGATTTTGCTTTGTAACAAGGGAAGGTTTGACAGAAGGAGGAGATGGCTATTGGAAAATAAGTATGATATAAAACAAAAGGTATCAACAAAATAAAAGGCTTGGTATATAATAGGTGGTAAATAAATGCTTATTCAATTGTATTTGGATTAGTGAATAGTGATACAAATGGCCCCAAAAAGGCATCAATAAAATATATATTTCAAATGAACAGAAGAAAACAAAAATATAGTCAGTCAACTGGCCCCTACTTTGTGCCAAGAACTATGGGAAACACTGGGACAAAAACAGATCAGTTTTGCTTCTACTTTGATTTATCTTAGAGATATATTTATTTTTTACATTTTAAAAACTATATAACAAAGATTAACAGTTTCTTATGTGAGCCTCCTTCATATTCTTCTTTATAAATTTTGTTACTTGAATTTAATAGGCTATTGCTATGCCAGAAGACACAATGAATATGCTAGATTCAGAGAAGTATAGGAAGATCTATAGGAACTGATGCAAAGTGAAGCAAGAGAAATCAGGGAGACAATATACACAATGATTACGACAATATAAATGAAAATAAAACAAATTAAAATTAATAGAATGTAATCATAATGGCGAAACTTGACTCGCAAAGGAAAGTTGAGAAAATTCACCTCCCATCATTCTTTGCAGTAGAACTATTTGCTCTCAAACTTGGCTGATGGATTGGTCATTTTGCTGAACTGGTGTAGTAATTTTTTTATTCCTTACTACAAGGAATGACTCTGTGGGTAGGCAAAGGGGATGGAATATATTTGGAAATGAAGGTGATGTAAAAACAAAATATACCCATTTTTAGTTTTTAATGCAAAAGAGAGGACTGTAATATAATAGTAGTGATACAGCAACAAAAATAAATTTTGAAAAACTTAGCCTTTTAGCCATCTTTGAATCTTGAGTTAAATTCAACTCTACAAACATTTATTGTTTAGTGATTTTGACAAACATTTAACAACAAACAATCATCTGATATTTAGGCAAAAGTGCCTACTGTGTTCAAGGCAGAAGATGTTAACAGGGGCAGGGATTTCAAGGACTGAAATCAACCTATTTGAAAGTTCCTAAAGTTTGAGATGATTGTGCCAATCAGTTCATGTTGAATCTGGTAACCATTCCCACCTTTAATTCTGTGTCTCTGTGATTGAACACTGACTCAGTTTGCAGAGATGATTCAGTTAAAGGAAAGAGAAAGATGTGTAGTATTATTGGGTATCTCCTTGGCTTACAATATTTTCATGCACATAATCATGCTTAATGTATCATGGGGAAGGGGAGGGGTGACTATAATTGGAGAGTTAGGATTTAGAGATTGGAAATCATGGATCTTACTGAGATGTAAGATAGGGTAGTGGCTATAACCATCATAAATATTAGTCTCAGTCCATAATAGTCCATGGTGGGGGAGGGTGGGGAAAAACAGAGGAATGTCAGCCAGAATAGTATACAGTGGGGACTTTGTGTGCCTAGAGTTAAGAAGACTTGGTAGGTAACTTCAAACATCAACCAACTGGGCTTGTGATATCACTGGTTGTGTTCAGCACCCTGGACAGAAACTATTCCTGAATCTAAAACTAATAACAATAATAATAGCTCATATTTATATAGTACCTAATATGTGTCAGGCACTGTGTGCTTCATAGATTTTATCTCATTCGATCCTCACAACAACCTAGAGAGGGAGGTGGTATTATTATCCCGATTTTAGAGTTGAGGAAACTGACAGATAGCAGTTAGGTAACTTGTCCAAGGTCATAGCTAGTAAGTGTTTGAGGTGAGACTTGAAATCAGGGCTTCCTGAGTCTAAGTCCAGTGCCCCACTGTGCTACCTAAGTGCCTTGAGGGGCAGCTATGGCTGCCAGCTAGTCCTGTTTTCATATCTTGATGATTAACTTATCACCGGGCAGTAGAGAAAGGAGCACTCCTTCATGTTCTTATACCTCAAAAAATCAAGACCAGAAATATCAATATTTACCTCACATCTCTAACTGGATATTCCATAGATATCTTACACTCAACATGTCCAAAACCGAATTCGTTAGCTTTCCCCCAAAATCCTTTCCCTCTTCCTACCTTCCCTATTACTATCAAGGGCATCCACATCTTTGTTGTCACCCAGTCTTACAATCCAGGTGTTGCCCCCAATATCTCTCTCTCTCTGTCTCTCTCTCTGTCTCTCTCTCTGTCTCTCTGTCTCTCTGTCTCTCTGTCTCTCTCTCTCTCTCTCTCTCTCTCTCTCTTTCTCTCTCTCTCTCTCTTCCTCTCTCTGTTCCTCTCTCTCTTCCTCTCTCTCTTCCTCTCTCTCTCTGTCTCTGTCTCTCTCTCTGTCTCTGTCTCTCTGTCTCTGTCTCTCTGTCTCTGTCTCTCTGTCTCTCTCTCTCTCTTCCTCTCTCTCTTCCTCTCTCTCTTCCTCTCTCTCTTTCTCTCTCTCTCTGTCTCTCTCTCTGTCTCTCTCTGTCTCTCTCTCTCTGTCTCTGTGTGTGTGTCTCTCTCTCTGTCTCTCTCCCCCCCCCCACTATATCTAATCTGTTGCCAAATGCTATATATTCTACCTTCACAACTCCTCTCAAACACACCCCCTTCTCTCCTCTGACACTGCCAACACCCTCACACAGGCTGTCATCTCCTCATGCCTGTACTATTTAAATAGCCTCCTAGTTGACCTCCTTGCATCAGATTTCTCCCCACTCCAGTCCATCTTCAACTAATGTAACATTAATCAAGGGAGCACACTTGAGGGCTACTGCTGTGAATATATATTTAGGGTGGAATTGCGCAGTAAAAGCACTCTATTCAAAACTAAACTTTATTCAAGAAACTAAAACATTCACAATTCATAGCAACATAACAAACTTGCTTACACAAAAGTATATCACATAACACAGCATACCCTACCACCTTATACTTGTTTATACAATCAAGGGATCCCAGGCCAGGGTCTTCTCTAGCACAACACATCCTCAGGGGCAGCAGAGAACACAACACACTAGGTCACAGTAGGTTACAATCCCCTTAATCCAAAAAAGAATGTCCAAGTAAAGTCTTCTTGGGAGTGTGTCCTTCTCCCCACTCCACTGGTACAGACTCCCACTTGTCACTCTCAGGTGGACACATGCTCAAATAAGCCAAAGAATCCAAGTTCTAACACTGCTGCAGTCCCCACTTCCAAGTCCTAAGGGGTGGCTGGGCAACAAAGCCAACAAGGTGGGTCCTTGCGGGTCACAGCACTTCCCCCATCCCACCATAGACAACTCCACCCCCTACATCCCAACCCATCCTAGGAAGATGCAGCAGGAAAACACTCTTACTGCTCCTGCCTTGCTGCAAAGCCTCTATCTTGACTCAGAACTGAGTCCCAAACTCCACAGTTCCTCCTCCTGAGTGTCCAGGGGTCAATTGCTCCCAGATCCTGCCTAAGTCTGCAAGCAGGCATCTCTCTGCTCCCGATCCATGTCTCATCTCACAGGGGAAGGGACTGCTCCCTTCCAAGCTCTCCCTGTTCCTGCCTGGGTCACTGGATGGAGAGAGCACTAACGTCTGGGCTCACAAAGCCAGGGGGCCTTTAACAACAACTACCCAGGGTCTCCTCCAGGACATCAAGAGTTCTTCTCATGAGCAGTCATTCCAAGCCCTTCACAACCTAAGCCCCTCCTACCTTTCTAGTGCCTTTACACCTTACTCGCCTCTATGCATCCTCACTATTCCTTGCACATGACATTCTATTTCCCATCTCAATACATTTTTCCTGGCTGTCCTCCTTGTCTAGAATGCTTTCCCTCTTTGTCTCTGCCTCCTGTCTTCCCTTGTTGTTGTTCAGTCATTTTCAGTCATGTGCAACTCTTCATGACTCCATTTGGGGAGATGCTTTGTATAGATAGCACTGACCTTTGAAGCACAAAAATCCTGAGGGTGCTTGAGATGTGTTGAATATCTGAATACTTTTATCAGGTGCTGGGAGTTTATCCCTACAGAATTGGAAACTGGGCATACCAGTTATAGGAAAAGACTACATGGAGCTTTTTGTCAATAACATATTCAGCTGAAAGAAACACAGAAGACTGCTAACCAATGTAGAGGAAATGTAAGAAATCCTCAATTTATTCCTAAGCCCAAATAAGATGAAATAAGGGTGGAAATTGAAGAGTTCCTGAAATCTGGAGTTGGAAAAACTGAAAAACATGATACTGATAATCTGCACTTATCACAACTCCTGACGCATCTAATAATGAAATGGGTGGCCAAAATCATGCTGGTCTCAAATGATTTTGAAGGGAAAGTGGTCCTATTTAAAATAGAATTTCACAAAACCCTTTTTGAGTTAAACAACACGAATCCAAGTAATAAATCAACTCTACTTGATGCAGATGGGTAACATCTTGGACAGAATGCTGGCCTTGGAGTCAGGAAAACCTGACTTGGAATCTTTCCTAACTGTGTGACTCTGGGCCTCTCTGCCTCAGTCCCTTGGCCTCTCTGCCTCAGTGCTTTCACCTGTAAAATGAAGGCATTGGACTCATTGGCCCCTAAGAACCCTTGCAAATCTAAATCTATAGTTCCACACCAAAAGAGTAACATTAAAAGAGTATCTATTATGGCTGTCATTCCCTTCATGAATAAGCATATTCTCTGACAGTATTTAACAAAGTATTAAACAGCACCTACTGTGTGCCAAGTGCTTTACAAATATTATCTCATTTAAGCCTCTCAACAACCCTGTGAGATAGGTACTGTTATTATTCACATTTACAGTTAAGGAAACTGAGGCAAAGACAGGGTAAGTAACTTTCCCTGAGTCACACAGCTAGGTCAGATTTGAACACAAATCTTCCTTACCCCAGTCCCAACACTCTAGCCACTGCATCACATAGCTGTCAAGGAATCTACAAGGAGTTGAAGCAGTATAAAAGATTAACAATTCAATGTCAATCTAAAACTATTTTGGAGAGGCCTGATAACCAAATGAAAGAGAGAGGAGGGGGAGGGAATACAGACAGAAAGAAGCAAAAGGAGAGATTGATTGAGAGAGACAGAGAAAATGGAGAGATGAGAAGAGAGGGAGAGAGGAAAAGAGAGAAACAATGAGAGACAGAGAGATAGATTGAGAAAGATATGGAGAATAGGAGAAGAGAGAGAGGGAGAAAAGAGAAGAAAGGGAGAAAGAAAGAGACAGAGAATGACCGACTGAGAGAAATAGAAAGGATGGGCAGAGAGAGACAGAGACAGAGAAAATGGGGAGGAAGAAGAGAAAAAGAGGGTGGGGAGAGAGCTTGTGACCTACTGACATAATGAATGAGAGAACTGTTCCATTAAAGAAAGTGACTAAAACTAGTTTTCTGCAGAATTTGAAAGTGGCAAGTCCAGATAAGTTCCACAAAACTCAAATGCTTCACTGTGGCACACAAATAAATTACTAGTAAGCCAATTTGTCAGTTTCCTCTAATGCAGGTCAGATTCTGTCTTAACTGAAAGCATAATGTATTTATTAATAAAAGATGAGAACACCAGTAACTCCCCAAAATATAGGTCAATTACATGTTGGTGTACTTTATACAGAGCATTCACAGTTTGTTTTACTCAAAAAAAATCTATGAGTGCAAGATAGCTATAGGTTGACTGATAGGCTAAAAAGGGGGTGGCTAAAAGTCCCGGGAGAGAATTTCAGCAACTCGTTCTCAATTCATTTATAACTGAGAGAGCTGCCAGAAAGCACTATAACATTTAAACTGCCTTTATGGAGTAACTCTTCTGATTCTGTTCCTAATTCATGGTTTATGCATATATTGCAAGTATACAAAATAGACCTAAAGTTATTGATAATGCAAGAGACTGATTTTTTTTGTCCACATACAAAACTTTTCCCTATTTAAAACACTCCAATATTACGTAATATCAAGACCAATTGATATAAAATGTGACATCTTCCAGAAAGAGTTTAAGTGGTTCTGCCTAGCCTTGTATGATATATATCTATATGTGTATATGATATATGATATAGACATATACATATATGTATGTGTGTGTGCATGTGGGTGTATGTAGGTATGTATATATATATATACAAATACATACATCTATGTGTATGTGTGTACATACACACATATACATGCACATATACATATATGTATACACATTCACATACACATAAACATACACATACACATATATATGTATGTGTATATACATATATATATACATATGTGCAGTGGATAGAGTGCCAGGCCTGGAGCCAGGAAGACTCATCTTCCAGAGTTCAAATCTGGGCTCAGACACTTACTAGCTGGGTGATCCTGGCAAGTCATTTCACTCTGTTTGCCTCAGTTTCCTGATTTGTAAAATGAGTTGAATAAGGAAATGACAAACCACTCCAGCACCTTTGCCAAGAAAACCCCAAATGGGGTCATGAAGAGTTGAACACGATTGAAAAACAATTGAACAACCATATAGAACTAATTGAATATGTCTTTCAATTCAAAGAGAAAGTCATACTAAAACTGAATTAATCATATCAATCTCTTGATGTAGATGGAGACTATCATCAGGTTATGCAATAAGTAGATATTTCACCTCTTGGAAACTTTTTTCCAAAGATACCAAAATGTCACTTGGACTAAATAAGTATAAAATGCTTAGAGTGCACCAAGGAAAAATAGAGACCAAAGGCTTTGTGCTTAAATCCAGAGCTCAAATTGAACCAGTAGATAAAATAAATACCTTGTCTTCTCCCTCTGGCCCAGATATAGCAAACCTAAAGTTGTCAAAGAAAAAGCTAAGTCTTTTGTATGTCAGTTAAGACACTAACATCCTGGGGCAGCTAGGTGAACACCAGCCCTGGAGTCAGGAAGACCTGAGTTCAAATCTCACCTTAGACACTAGCTGTGTGACCTTAGACAATTCACTTAACCCTTATTGCAGGGGAGGGAAGAGGGAAGGAGAGAGAAATTAACATCCTGATATCATATTAACAAGAAAGACATATTTAAAGCAATTAACACTTAAACATTATGTATACCCTTGGTATGGGAAAATGAACAACAAATCTGGATGATATCCCTCTCTTCCCCCCAAAATTAAATAAATAACCAAGCATTTTTCAAGCACTTGTTATGTGCAGATACTGTGCTAAGTACTGGGGATACAAATATAAGCAAAAAGACAGTCTTTACCTTCACGGAGCTTATATTATAATGGGGGGAGATAACACACAAATGGAAACTAAAAGCAGAGAGAGAGAAGAAATGGTACCCAAATGGAAAATGGTGGCATGGTGGTAAAGTCTTGAGAGTCAAGATATTAATGAGAGAAGATATTAATGAACTACAAGGTTCATTGCTGCAAGATAGTTACAGAAAGAATAACACATCCTAGTCAAAAAAGAGGAAGATGGTAGATAGATAGATAGATAGATAGATAGATAGATAGATAGATAGATAGATAGATAGATAGATAGATAGATAGATGGATGGATGGATGGATGGATGGATGGATGGATGGATGGATGGATGGATGGATGGATGGACAGATAGATGATAGATAAATAGATAGATAGATAGATAGATAGATAGATAGATAGATAGATAGATAGATAGGCTCAAGATGCACTAATTTAAAATTTTATTCCATGTCCAAATGCCTTTGAAATAACTTTGAAACCAATAGACCTCCCATCATAAGGCAATAGCAAAGACTGATCGCAGGTATATACCACTGGATTTGTCAGGTGTCACCAAAAGTCATCCATCTCTGGACACAGTCTACCAAATGACTGAGATCCCAGAAGGAACCAAAAGGCTCTATGTAGGTGACAGTCACATTAATTCATTCAATAACACATCAATAAAGAAACATCAGACAGATAAATGGCTGAGACATGCATTTTATTTTCAAGATAAAAGAGTTAATTATATAATTAAGAATTGTCATTGGTACCTGAAATTACAGAAAGGTCATCTTTCCTTTGGGTTTTATTTCAACCTTTATTTATCAATGCAGTGAATTACTGGTGAAGTTGTGCACTGCAGATTGTAAAAATTTCGCATTTACAAGATACTAGAAAGACCCAATCAAGTGGCTAAAATTCTATATCAGAAGTTCTGTCCTTTTTGAACTAACCCTACAAATCCTACAATATCCTTGAGAATTCAGCAATGAACTGTACTGTAACTAGCACACCATGGTAGAGAAAATCATTGCCTACAACATCCATTAAATTTCAGAATGATGTTTTTAAAAGAAGCCACCATGTTGAATACCCCTAATCTCCAAGCTCTATAAAAAGTTTTCAATAGTGCAAGAAATCAGTATCAAGTTGGAAAAGGGCAAGGTACATGCCATTCTTATCATCCCATCCACTACTGGAAGACATTGTCAATGAGTTTACTTTCCAAGTTCTTGCATTCACTTACCAAAAAAAGTCATTTGTTCAATAGACTGCAGAACATCAAGTATAAAAGAGTAGAGAGTGATTTCTCCTGGAATTATTTCTATATGAATCCCATAAAAAGAGATGACAATGAGATGATGGTTATAATAACAACAATAACTAATGTTTAATAAAACTTGTAATACCCACATGATATAGGCTTTATCATCCACATGTCACAGATGAGAAAACTGAGGCTCAGAGAAGTGGAGATCAGGTCATCAATGAAAGCAGTACCCTGGCATTCAAGATGGTGAAGTCACTGTCTGACTCTTGGAAATTTGATTGCCAAAGCAGTCTCAGCTTGGGGGTCATTGGGTCTATTTCCATCTCAAAGCCCTATCGTCACCAGTTCTCCCTTTCTGTCCTGCAGTCTCTAAACAGCTTTAACCAAGGTGACATAGAAGGGTCAAAGAGATTGGGTCGAAACGCCAAGTGGGTTGCTATTGCATCAATCATCATTGGCCTTCTGATCATCGCCATCTCTTGTGCGGTCCACTTCACAATGGAAAGGTAAGCAAACTTCTTTTCCTGTCCTTTCCAAAGAGACCTGGTCTTCCTTAAATGCCCTCTTGACACCCTCAGGCCATCAAAGGTCTGATTTCTCAATAACCCAATAACCTAATTTTTAGTAGGCATGCTGCCTGACTTCTCTCAGGTTTCTGGGCATGAAGTTAATTTTAATTCTCAGTGTTAATCCCTTATGTAAACAGATGAACTCTGTTTACCTTCTTTCCTAGGCTCATGAAAAGATTTCTCCAACTATCTAGATTGGTCTTCCTTAGATAGTGACACCTACCATTGAGGTCTTCAAAGAAGACAGAATAATGACAGGACAAAGAAGACATGCCTGGAAATTACAAGTCCAGCTTGGTCCCAGGATACAAATTTAGACCTGAAAGGGACCTCTGAAAGTTAAATCTGGAAAGGACCTTAAAATATTCAATATTAAACAATATAACATCACATGTCAGAGCTGGAAGAGACCTTAGAACATGAAATGTCAGAGCAAGGAAGGATCTTAGAAAACAGATTATCAGAACTGGGAAAGACCTTAGAATACAAAATGTTAGGGTTGGGAAGACCTTTAGAATGTATAATGTAAGAGCTTAAGGGGACCTTAGGACATATAAAGTCAGAGCTGGGAGGAATAATGGAAGAGAGATTGTCAGAGCTGGGAAGGACTTTGGAAGACAAAATGTCAGTTAGGAAGGCGCTTGAGCATACAGTGTCATACCTGAGATGGGACTTAGAACACAGAAAGTCAGCTTGAAATGACTTTAGAACATAAAATACCAAAGTTGGAAGAGACTTTAAAATCATGAATCCATAGAATGTTAGAGTTGAAAGGGATGGTAAAGGCCATATAATCCAACCCCACCACTTTACAGAGAAGTAAACTGAGTCAAAGA
Source organism: Notamacropus eugenii (assembly GCF_028372415.1). Taxonomy (NCBI): domain Eukaryota; kingdom Metazoa; phylum Chordata; class Mammalia; order Diprotodontia; family Macropodidae; genus Notamacropus; species Notamacropus eugenii. Next base: position 25,652,321 of record NC_092875.1, on the reverse strand, counting down.
GAGATTAAATAAAGGACTATATTCAGTTCCAAGTTAATTGATCAGCAAAATTCATTTATTAATCAACAGAAATTCATCAAGAACCTACTCCATGCCAGTCATTGAGTTACAAGTTTGGGACATAAAGACAAAAATGACACCTTCTCTGCCTTCAAAGAGGTCATCTTCTGTTGGAAAAGACAATGGGAGCAACAAATATATGCAGAGAGCATATAAAACCACTTTGGGGGGAGGACACGGGGAGCTTGAGAAACCAGGAAAGGCTTCATGTAGAGAATACTTGAATTGAGTCTTAAAAGAAACAAGGGATTACATGGTCAGATCTGAACTTTAGGAAAATTGTTTTGATAGTCATGTGGAATAAATTAGAAAGGGGAAAAAGGAATAAGGAGATCAGTTAGGAGACCATAGCAACCAGGAACGTGTTGGAAGTAGCTTGTACCAGTTATGGAATTATTTTTGTCCATCAGTCATATCCAATTCTTTGTGATGCCGTTTGGGATTTTCTTAACAAAGGTACTAGAGTGGTTTGCCATTTCCCTGCTCCAGGTCATTTTTCAGATGAGGAAACTGAGGCAAATAGGGTTACATGATTTGCCCAGGATCACACAAGTAGTAAGTGTCTAAGGGCAGATTTGAACTGAGGTCCTCCTGACTTGAGGGTCAGCACTCTACCCAGCGTGCCACCTAGCTGCCAGCTATCGAGAGCCAATTGTTAAATTTTTCAGTGTATTTACCTTGGAAATTGTGAATTACTACAAATCAGGGCTTGATTTGTTTTGTTGCTTGTCTAGACCTAAGATAGTGATGGAGAAAACGTTAATGATACTGATTAAATTTAAAAGTGTGTCATACATACTTTTTTTTGGAAGGTCAGTTATTAAATATTAAACATTAAATATTAAATGTTACTAGTTGCAACAGTCAAGGTGAGAAATGATGAGGACCTGAAACAGGGTGGTAGCTATATGAATAGAGGGAAAGAGCTGAATGAGAGAAAGGTGGAAAAAGATTTGGCAATTTACTAGATATAAGAAGTCAGGGGGAGTGAGATGTAAAGGATAGCCCCTATGGTGCAAACGTGGGAGATGAGAAAGTAGTACCCTCAAACGTGGGAGAGACTTTGGAGGAAAAATGCATTTGGGGAGGAGGGAAGGAGAAAGGATAATGAGTTTTGGTTTGGGTCTGGCGATTTTGAAATATCCATGGGATGTCCAGGTCTAAATGTTTAATAAGCAATTTGGGGATATCAGATTGAAGTTTGGAAGAGTGGTTGGGGCTTGGTATGTAGATTTAAGAGTCACCTGCAAAGAAATGTAAGTTTAATCCATTTAGTGAGCATATAAAGCGACAAAATATATATGGAGAGAAGGACTAAGACAGAACCTTGAGGGATACTCACAGTTAGGAGGCTTGATATGGATGATGAACCAGCAAAGGAGATTGAGAAGAAGTAGTCAGAAAGGCAAATAAGAGGAGAACTAAGAGAGAGTAGTCTCTCTGTCTCTATCTCAGAGAGACAGATAGAGACAAAAACAGAGAGACAGAGAGAGAGAGAGAGAGAGATACAAAGACAGAGAGACAGAGACAAAGAGACAGAGACAGAGAGCCCAGTATCAAAGGTTACAGAATAAAGACTGTGTATTGAGGTGAGGGCAATCGATTGAGAATTAAGAGGTCATTAGTAACCTTGGAGAAAGCAGTTTCAGCTGAGTTATGAACTTGGATGACCGACCGCAAAGGATTGAAGGTAAAAATGAATGAAATGGAGGCAATGTGTGCAGGCAGCTTTTTACAGTAGTTTGGCAGAGAAAGTGAGGAAAGATATAGCAGGGTACCTTGAGAGAAAGGTAGAATTTAAAGAGAGGTTTTACTTTATTTGTTTGTTTTTCAAGGATGGCAGAAATGTGGGTGTATTTATGGGCAGCAGGGCAAGAACAAGCTGTTGAAGAGAGATCAAAGGTCAAAATGAGGGGTGATTGTGGGGTGTCTTGAAGAAGAAAGGATAGGATGGGGTCAAGGACACATGCAGAAGGGGTGGTCTTAGGGATTGCAAAGATTACCTCCTCATCGGACACATAAATAAAGGAAGGGAGGATGTCAAGGTGGAGATGAAATACAGTGAAAGAAAGAATAAAGAGCTCACAGTAAATGTCCTCTATTCTTATTATTTTTTTATTTTAAACACTCTTTCCTTTTTAAATTCTGAGTTCCAGATTCTCTCCCTCCTTCCAAACTCTGCCTCCACTCATTGAGAAAGCAAATATGACATCAATTGTACATGTGAAATCATGAAAATCATATTTCCATGTCAACCACAAGAAAAAAAGCAAAAACCAAAACAAAGTGAGAAAATTATACTTCAATTTGCACTCAGAGTTCATCAATTCTCTCTGCCAGTGGATAGCATTTTTCACTGGGAGTCCTTTGAAATTGTCTTGGATCCCTGTCTTGATCAGAGTAGCGAGGGTCTTTCAACTGATCATCATTACAATATTGGTGTTACTGTGCGCAATGGCCTCCCAATTCTTACTTCAGTTCATATAGGTCTTGCCATGTTTCTTTTCTGAAACCATTCCCTTCCTTTCATAAAGCACAATAATTCTCAGTCATGATCCTGTGTCACAACTTTTTCACCCAATTGATGAGTAGTCTGTCAATTTTCAATTCTTTGCCACCTCAAAAAGAGCTGCTATAAATATTTTTTACCTGTAGGTCATTTTCCTTTTTCTTTAATCTCTTTGGAGTACTGGATCAAAGGGTATGCATAGTTTAATAGCCCTTTGGGCGTAGTTCCAAATTGTTTTCCAGAATGGTTGGACTAGTTCACTACTCATTCATTAATATATTTATTTTCCTTCATCACCTCCAGCATTTATCATTTCTGATCACGAATAATGATAATCAATAGTGATTTAAGGCATTTTTATATAACTACAGATAACTTTGATTTCTTTTTCTGAAAAGTGCCTGTTCATATCCTTTGATCATTTATCAAGTGGCAACTAGCTCAGTTTACTCAGTTCTCCATATATTTGAAAAATTAGGCTTTTATCAGAGAAAATTATTATAAAATTTTTTTATATTACTTCATTATCTGTGGTACCATTTAGCAAAATGTCTTTTCTCTGATTATTTCACTTAATTAGATCTATTTTTGCTTTTGCTTTTTCTGAGATGATTGCTACCCCTGCCTCTTTTTTTTTCATTTTACTTCAGCTGAAGCATAATATATTCTGCTCTAGCTTTATTTTAACTCTGTGTGTATTTTTGTTCCAAGTGTATCTCTTGTAAACAACATATTGTTAGATTCTGGTTTCTAATCCGTTCTTCTGTCCTCTTCTGTTTTATGAGTTAACTTATTCCATTCACATTCATAGTTATGATTTCTAACTATGTATTTCCCTCTATCCTATTTCTTCTGTTTATTCTTTTTTTCCTTTCTTTTTATCCTGTCCCTCCTTAAAAGTCTGTTTTGTTTCTGACCACTGCCTCCCTTAATCTGCCTTAATCTACCTTAATCTTAATTTTATTACAACCCCCTTCTCAATATCTCTTGTCCCCTTCCCCTCCTAAGTCCCTTTGAGTAAGAGATTTCTATACCCAACTGAGTTGCGTGTATATATATACATATATATATATATATATTTCCCTTGAACCAATTTTAATGAGAATGAAGTTCAAGCATTGTCCATCCCCACCTCATTTTCCCCTTCACAATAAAAGCTCCACAATAATGCCTCTTTTATGTGAGAAAATTTTCCCCATTTTACCTCTCTCTTCCTCTTTATGCAGTGCATCCCTGTTTCTCACCCCTACATTTTTTTGAGATCATCCCAATATAATTAACTCACATACATGCCCTCTGTCTATATAAACTCCCTCTAAATGTCCTAATAATGATAAAGTTCTTAGGAGTTATATGTATCATCTTCCCTTAAAGGACTGTAAACAGTTTAACTTTATTGAGTCCCTTATGATTACATTTTAATGTTTTCCTTTTTATGTTTCTTTTGAATCTTCTGTTCAAATGTCAAATCTTCTATTCAACTCTGGTCTTTCAATCAGAGTTGCTTGGAATCCCTCCATTTTATTAAATGTCCATTTTTCCCCTGAAGGATTATACTCAGTTTTGCTAGGTAAGTCATTTGTGGTTGTAATCCTAGCTAGCTCCTTTGCCTTCTGGAACAGCATATTCCAAGCCCTCCCCTTCTTTAATATAGAAACCACTAAATCTTATATAATTCTGACTGTGGCTCCATGATATTTGAATTGGCTCTTCTTGGCTTTCTGCAATATTTTCTCCTTGATCTGAGAGCTCTGGAACTTGGTCATAATATTCCTGGGAGTTTTCATTTTGGGATCTCTTTCAGGAGATAATCAGTGGATTCTTTCAATTTCTATTTTACTGTCTGGATCTAAAATATTGAGATGATTTTACTTTATAATTTCTTGAAATGTGATGTCTAGCCTCTTTTTCTCTCATGGAATTCAGGCAGTCCAATAATTCTTAAATTATCTCTCATCAATTTATTTTCCAAGTCAGCAGTTTTCCCAATGAGATATTTTAAATTATCTTTGACTTTTTCATTCTTTTAACTTTGTTTTATTGTTTCTTGAAGTCTCATGGAGTCATTATCTTCCACTTTCCCAATTCTAATTTCTTAAGGGATTATTTTCTTCAGTGAGTTTTTGTGTCTCTTTTACCATTAGACCAATTCCGTTTTCAAGGTGCTTTCTTCAGGACATTTGTGCCTCTTTTACCAAGTTGTTAATTCTCTTTTCACTCAATTATTTGCCTAATTTCTCCTCTACCACTCTTATTTCTTTCTTTAACTCTCCCAGGAATTCTTTCTGGCCTTGGGTCCAATTAACATTTTTCTTTGAGGCTTTGCTTGTAGCTGTTTTCATATTATCTCTTTCTTCTGAGTTCATGTCTTGTTCTTCCCTGCCACCATATTGGCAAGTTCTTTTTTGTTGTTGTTGTCTACTCATTTTCCCAATATATTTCTTTGCTCTGAATTTTATGTTAAAATTAGAGTCTGTTCATCTGGGGTGGGGAGGCACTATGCCAAGCATCAAGCTTTTTCATGATGCTGTTTTCAGAGATCATTCTTGGGGTCTATGAGTTTTTGGTACTTCCAAGATGATGTTATCCTGGGAGAGGTATGATCACTGCTCTCTTGGTCTGCTCTCTGGTCATTACTCAGGAAGGACCCTTGCTCCCTGGAAGCCACAAGTACTAGTACTCCTCTTGGACATAGAACTGTGACCAGCGCCCCTGCTCCCTTGTGCTTCTCTCCACCCTGGACCCAGCAACTCAGAACTACTTATGGGAAATAGAGTTGTCACTGTTAGCTACACCCAGTGCCAATAAGTGGTCCCTTTTAATCTCTTTCTGATCAGTTGTTCCACCCCTTCACCATCTCTGGGCTGAGAATTTCCAAAGCTGCTGCTGTTACAGACTTCCCCTGTGAACCTCATAAATGCTCCTCTCTAATCTTTTATGGGCTCTGCTGCTCTAAAATTTGACAAGATATTATTTTAAAGTTTTTTGGATGAGAATGTTAGGAGAACTCAGTTGTTTCCTGGCCTGCCCTCTGCCATCTTGGCTCCTCTTTCCAAATGTCCTCTATTTTCTGAATAACATGTGAATGATATCCTCAGCTGAGAAAATGAGGAGGAAGATGTAAGAGACTTGAGGAGAGAAGAGAATATTGGGGACTGCATCTGTTGAGAGTAGGATTGAATAAATTAGAAAGGAGTAAAAGGGTGGACTTTTTTCAATGAGGGTCCAGGTGAGGTTAGATAATGTAAATTGCAGTGGACCTCCTTCAGCTTAATACATGACTTTCCTAAGCTCTATTCTGACATAAGATAAGAAATAGCAAATAGCACCAGTTCATGACATATGAGCATTGTTGGAGGAACAGAGGGTAGCTCATATAGAGGAAAGATGATTCTGGGTGGCAGAGATAAGTGTTTGAACAGCTATGATGGAAAACGGATAAGCCTTGTTCTGTTTGGTCCTAGAAAGCAGAATTGGATGAAAGTAGCACAATCAGTGAGTGAGTCAATAAACACGGATAAACACCTAACTTTCGTGCTAAGCACTGGGGATACAAAGAATGGCAAAAGAGAATCTTTAAGCAAAGGCTGGATGACCACTTGAGGATATTGTAGAAGGGATTCTTTTCCATGTTGGATCAATAAGTAAGAATTTATTAAGCACTTGCTATGTTCCAGGAACTGTGCCAAGTTATGGGGGATACAAAGACAAAAATGAAAACAGCCCCTGCCCTCCAGACCCTTCCATTCTAATGGATGAGACAACATGCCCATATACAAATTAAATACATGATAACTGGGGGGAGAAGGAGTGCTAGCAGCATCAGGGAGAAGGATCAGAAAGGACCTCATATAAAGCATGGCCCCCTGAATAGAGCACCAGGGATTTTAAGTGACAAAGGTGAGGAGGGAGTCTAGACATGGGGGATGCCCAGCCAAAGACACAGAAGCAGGAGATAGAATATTGTTTCTCAAATATATGAGCATCATTTCCCAAGAACACTCAATCCAAATGACCTCCAAATTCCCTTTCAACTGTGAGATTCCTAGATGTGCCCATTGTCACAAAGGTAGGAAGAGGCAGAGCCAGGATTTGAATCCAGATTCTTATTTCAAAGCATGCTGCCCATCTCATCCTCTCTTAATATTTCACATGATACTTGGATCACTAGATAGCTTTGATAAATAGGATCTAAACTAAGGCAGTGGAAGCAAGGCTGGAAATAGGACGTATTTCAAAAGAAAAGATCTTGAATTTTATCCCGGACCAGATGTATGAAATAAAGAGACATTTAATGAGGTTTGTTGCTGAAACCAGAAACCTGGTGGCATTAGCCACTGGCATCAGAAAGTTGATCTGAGAGTCAGTCTGAAAGCATCTTGGAGAATCGGGGTGGGAGAACAGGGAGAATGGAAGAGCTGAAACTTTTTTCTATAGAAATTATAATCTAATAATTACTCTCATTATTCCTAGTGTCATTTTTGTCCCTGATGAGGGTGAGAACAGCCTGAGTTCTTTTGACAAGTGTACCACAGAGGCCCCTCAGCTGTCTGATCATTAGGCTGAACTGATCTCAAGAAGGAAAGAAAAGAAAGGCCTGAGAATTTAGGAAGACATTAGTCAGTATAGTTCCCTAGACTTAATATCGTACCTCCCACCTTTGTGCCTTTGCCCAAAGCCTTCCCTCATGCCTACACTGCCCTGCCTCCTCACCTCTACTCCTAGAAGTACCTCCCTTCATGGCTGGATTCTAAGGTTCCTTTTTATTTGGGGCCCGTCTTGATGCCCCTAGTTGCAAGTACTCTCCTTGCTCTCCCCAATATCACTTTGTATTGACTTACCTCTATGTGTGTCATTTTTCCCTTCCTCCATTAGAATGTAAGGTCCTTGGGGGCAAAGGCTATTTCATTCTTGGCTTTGCATCTCCAGCTCCTAGAACAGTGCCTGGCACGTCTTAGGCCATAATAAGTACTTGTTGAAATGAATTTAACTATCTCTGTGGGCCTCTAACTCCTCCGAGCTTCAGTTAACCTACTTTGAAAATTGGTAAAACCAAAAATAATAATTATTGTCATTGCTTGGTTGTGTCTGAGTCTCTGTGACCCCATTTGGCGTTTTCTTGGCAAAGATGCTGGAGCATCTTTCTCATTTCCTTCTTCAGCTCATTTACAGATGAGGAAACTGAGGTAGACAGGGTTAAGTGGCTTGGCCAGGGTCGCATAGCTAATAAGTGTCTGAGGTTAGTTTTGAACTCAGGAAGATGAGTCTTCCTGATTTCAAGCCCAGTGCTCTATCCAATGCACCACCCAGTTGCCCCTAAGATACAATAATAGCTGCTGCTTTTACATAAAAAGGCCCATTTGTGGGACTCAAATAAGAGAAAGTCTTTGAAGAACTTGGCAAAATATAAAGAGCCTTGGAACCTTAGCTGTTATTGTAAAAGATGGAGATGAGTGGAATTTAGAGCTAGGAGGGACATCTGAGATCATCTATCCAACCTTCTCTAAATTCAGAATCTGTTGATCTCAGTTTATGGATAAAATAAAAAGCTAAGAGGGGGAATGGTTCAGTGAAGAAAGCAACATACTAGAAGACCTGTGTTTGAATGCTAACCCAGACAATTAATGCCTCTGTGAATCTGGGTAAATTATCTTACCTCAGTTTCCTTATCTGTAAAATCAGAAGGTTGGACTAGATGACTACTAAGGTCCTTTCCAGGTCTAAGTCTGTGATCCTATAAAGTCCCGCAGATAGTAGCAGGATTTGAACTTGGGTCCTCTACTTCTAAAATCACTTTTCAACACAGCACATTACCTTTAAACAGCATTAGTCCTCCCATCTCTGCCACCTGCTAGTTAGGAAACCATGAGCAAGTCCCAATTTCTGAGCCTTAGTTCACCTGCTAAATTAAATGGCCTCTAAGGTCCCTCCAGCTCTGATTCTGAGTTTATGAAACTAAGGCCCCAGAAAAGGGAAAGCACACGCCTAGAGTCACACAGGGAAATAAGCTGAGATTTGAATCCAGGTCTTTGGCCTCTAATCCTATATTCTGTCTACTACATCACAGTGAACTGAATGGAGCAATGAGAAAGTGTTGAAAGGAAAGGGCCAGTCCTGGTGGGTCCTTAAGAGTATGATGAAAGTGTCTTACTGCACATGACTATCCTTGGGGGTCCAACTCCAGAACAGGGCTGGGAAGGACAACGTCTGACCTTCTAATGTGTGCAAAAGTCAATCCAAAAGATTGAATCTAGAGATGGAAAGGACATTTTGTGTCATAGACTACCTTTGGCAGTCTTATATAACTTGTTAAATTCATAAAATAAAAGACAGATGATTCCAAAGCTAACCAATTATATTGAAATACAGTTATCCAAAAAAAACCTGTTTTAAGTTCATGGAGTCCACATTAATATCTAGTCTGATCTCCTCATTGTATAACTGAGGACACTTATTGCTTCCTCCATGGTCTCACAGGTATTTACTTAAAAAAAAATTTTAAAAGGCCAAGGCCTCCCATTGCATCATGGGCCATCTCCAATCATCTTGATCTGTATCTCGCCACTGGACCCAGATGACTCCAGAAAAAAAGTGATGCTGGTGACTTTGCACAGCCCTGCCTCACTTAAATCCAGTTCACTTGCATGTCATGGCATCACCTCTCTGATGTCATGGTCCAATTAGTAACTCAAGAAAATGAAGAGATAAGATGCTTCATCTGTAGTCCCACAGACTGTAGTTCAATAGGCATTTATGAAGCACCTACTATGTATTGGGTACTGTACTAGGTGCTGGCTACACATAGCCCAAGACAAATTGTCCTTGGTCTTGAGGATCTGGGGTTGGAGAAGAAATCTCCCACCAAAGAGTGAAGAGTACATTGGCCTTGCAATCAGATGACCTGGCTGGGCTCACATTCTACCCCTGAGAACCTTCCTACCTGACAGACCTTGGGCAAGTCCCTTAACTTCTCTAGGATTCTGTTTTCTCATCTGGAACATGGAGAAGTTGGAGTGCATGGACTCTGAGGTCTCTTCAAGGTCTGGATCTATGATACTTCCATCATCCAAGTATCCCTACACATCTCTGTGGTGCTTTTGGCAACTTTGCCAAATCAAAGAGGCAGGTTTCCTTATTTGAGCTCTTGTGAGAGTCTTCTAACTGTAAAGTCTCAAGGGGTGAGATAGAGGGGTTGGGGCAGTCAGGGAAGGTGGGGGATGTGGAGCTTAAGAGAATGACATCAATTCCATATTTCCATTAAACCCTGAAACATCTCAGTCTTGAAGTATCTCGGCTCTGTTCAAAAACAGTATTTAACAGGGCTGGGCTATGGGAGGATGTGAATGAGAAAATGGAGGAGCTAAAGGCTGCTCTGAAAATGGATGAAGAAAACCACACAGACCAATGGGGTCAGAGTGTGCCCAGTTGAGCTGGAGGAAAGGAAGAGGAGGGTAGAAGGGGAGGTAAGAACCAAATCCAAAAAGAGAGAAAACAGGAGTGTGGCACTGTTACTGAAGAAGTGGTCAGCTTTCATTTGCATCAGCAGCACGTCATGGTCACTCTGGTAGAGTTCCCTGGATGCCAAGGATAAAGGTACTGGCCAAGAGCTGGACCCATTAGGAAGTTATTTTGTAACAAGCTGAACTCCATCCAAAGCACTAGAAAACCCTGAGGCTAAATCAATCCACAGGCATTTATTAAGTGCCTACTATGTGCCAGACACTGTGATAAGCACTAAAGGTACTAAGACAAAATGGAAATAGTTCCTGCCCTCAGAGAGCTTCCATTCTATTGGAGGAGACAATGTGTATGTAGGAGTATTTGTACATTTTGTAGGCAGCTAGCTGACACAGTGCATGGAGTGCCAAGGCCAAGAGTAAGGAAGACCTCAGTTCAAATCCAGCCTCAGACGCTTACTAGCTATGCGACCCTGGGCAAATCACTTTGCTTCTGTTTGCCTCAGTTTCCTCAACTGTAAACTGAGGATCATAATATCACATACCTCCCAAGGTTGTTGTGAGGAGCAAATGAGATAAGATTTGTAAAAAGCATTTAGCACAGTACCTAACACATAATCCATGCTATATAAATGCTAACTCTTGTTATTATCACAAGACAATTTCAGAGACTAGCACTGGTAGCTGGGGGATCAGGAAAGACCTCTTGGAGGAGGTAGTGCTTAACTGAATTTAGAAGGAAGCTAGAGATTCTAGGAGGTGGAAGAGACGAGGGACAACATTCCATTCATGCAAAGGTGCAGAGATAGGAGATGAAGTGTTGGAAAGAAGCCTGGAAGTGAGATCATCCATCCATTCATCCCTCCATCCATCCATCCCTCCATTCATCCATCTATACATACAGTATACAGTAACTGTCTCAAATACTCAAATGCTCCAGTAAATCTATGATCTCAATTCAAGAGTGCTCTCCAAAAAGGCAGGATGCAATCCATCCATGCCTATTCATTGGAAAATCTTATCCAAGCCCTCTTAAGAGCTCACCAGAGAGAATCTACCTTAAGTGTTACATTCTCCTGATATACCATTAGAATACCATTAGAGTTTTCTGTCTGTTTTCCCATCATCTCTTACTCTGCCTACGTTCTAATAGTTGACATTTATATAGTACCATAAGGGAGGCAAAATGCTTCATATCTGGGATGGCAGGCAGGTCAAATGCTCAGACAAACACCAGTTCCACCCATATGATCTCACTGGTTCATCACTTTTCATTGGTTCATATGTTGTAGCCAAACTGAACCACTGATTTTTGATCACTGTCCTTGGTCCCCACCCAGAAAAGTGGTCCCCATTCCTTCTCACTCAAACTGTCATGTCATGTGTATATAAATCTTTTTTTAAGCACTCCCAGTAAAAGTCTTGTTAGATAAGTCCTGGTTTTCTGACCTCCTCAACCCCTAAACCTACTCCTAATTGTCTCCAGTTATGTTAAGAGGCAAATTCTATGAATTCTCAAAATTATATTAATTTCAATTCACCTTAATTTTCAATGAATGTTAATTATAATGAATGAAAAATAAATGAAATTATAATGACTGTCTGACCCCCAAAAGAGACAAGAAGATACCTCTCTCTGTTAAGAGGTGAAAGATGACAGGGTGTGGAACATTCCATATAATTTCAGACTTTTTCAGTGTGTAAGTTAGTCTAGCTAAGATGCTTTTTCTTTTGTGTTTATTCTTTGTTAGTCAGCCAACAAAAATTTATTAAAAGCCTGCTATATGCCAGGCCCTGTATTAAGTGCTGGGGAGACAAAGAAAGGCAAAAGATGGTCCCTGTTCTCAAAGAACTCACAATTAAATGGAAGAGACAACGTGCAAATAACTGTGTACAAAGAAGCTATTTAGGAAAAATTAACAGAAGGAAAGCACTTGCATAAGATGCAAGGAGGGGGAATCTGGAAAATCTCAGAGAAGGTAGGATTTTAGCTGAGATGTGAAGGAAGTTAGGGAAAGGAGAGGACAGTAAGTGAAAATATCCAGAGACAGATGGAGCATCATGTTTGAGGAGCAGCAGGTCAATGCCTCTGCAGTGGGAGAAGAAATAAAGAACAGAAGCTTGGAAAGGTAGGAAAGGGCCAGTTTATGGAAAGTTTTATTTCTAAAGAATGACTTTTTGGGAGAGAGTAAGGGAAGGCTACAAGAGGGGAAAATATAGGTCATATAAAAACAAAGGGATCAATTAAAATTGATTTTTAAAAATAATATCTATGCCATGCAAAATATTTGGGAAGATTATGAATGGAGGGAGAGGTGTCTGACTTTTTGTTTTGATGAACTCTAATAGCATGCCAGAAATCTGAAAGACAGAGCATTTATCCTGAAATATCCAGCAGCTGCTCTCACTAGGGTGAGGGGATTAGCACAGGACAGAGCACAGAGGTGGTGCTGAACCTAGAGTCAGGAATTAGAACAGTTCCTGCCTTGTACACATATAGGACCCTAGATCTAAAGGAAACTTTAGAAACTATCAAGTCCAATCCTCTCATTTTACAGATGAGGAAACCAAGGCTCAGAGAGGTAAGGTAACTTACCCAAGGTCTCACAGCTAGGAAGTGTCAGAAATAGGGACCAACAAATAAGTGTATCTTCTACCATACTAACATACTACCATACTAAGGGTTACTAACTGTGTAACCCTTGGGCAATCACTTAACCTCTCTGCCTTAGTCTCCTTATCTGCAAAATGGAGATGATAACGTTTACCTCACAGGGTTGTGAGGATCAAGCTATATAGCATGTAAAGTGCTTTGCAAATATTAAAGTGCAATATAAATGTTAGCAATCATTATTATATCATATTGTCCCATGAAATACTTTTGATTTTTCCTCCTGGACTGTGTCCTGTCTCCTATCTCTTCCCATCCAAGTCCAGTCCAGAGCCCCTTCCTCCAGGAAACCTTTGATGATCTCTCCCACTCGCACCTTTAGCTACACTTCACAGAATCACAGAGTCTCAGAGCCACTGATCAAACATGCTGTGTGATGTTGGGTCAATCTGGGCCATTCCCTAAGACTCCAAGACTCAAGGTGCTGATTTACACTGTTAGAGGAAATAACAATGAAATAAGGGGTTCAGTTTCCAAAAAACAAAACAAAGCCCAGCACCTAGCATGGTACCTGGCACATAGTAGGTATTTAACAAGTGTTTAGGGAATTGAACCAAATTACTCCACTCCAGAAGGCTACCACAGGAGCAATGACGAAAGCTTTAGAGAGAAATTTCAAGGCAACATAAGAAAACACTTGCTAGTGGTTGGAGCTGTCCAACAGTGGTGTGGGCTGCCTCAGGAGGCTGTGGAAAGCCCTTTAAGCCAAGCCCAAGTGTAAAGAGTATCTTCATTCAGTGACAGGTAGGACTAAATGGCCTCTGAGGTCCTTCCAACTCTGAGATTTTCCTATTTGGGGATCCCCTGGAGCAGTGCATTCCACGTTGGGACAAGTTTTCTTTGGGCAATTCAATTCAACAAGCATTTAGGGAACAATATGGCACTGAAGTTGAATTCTATCAATGACACATACTACCTGCCTGTCAGCTAGGTAGTACAGAGTCTAGACTTAGAAAGAACTGAGTTCACTGTGGCCTCAGATACTTGATAGCAGGGGAACCCCAGCATCCCCCAGGGGGATGGGGTCTAGAAAAGCTTCTTGTGGAATGTAGGATTTTAGCTGAGACTTGAAAGAATTCAGGAAGTCAAAAGGCAGGGGTGAAGAAAGATAAAGCTCCACGTTGGGGGGGTGGGGGGGCCTCCCAGCAAGTGGAAATGTTCAGAGATGGAGATCTCGTGATCCTACACTAGTCATTTAACTTCTCAGTGTCCTGAGCAACTCTTGAAGGCTATAAATTGCTGAAAAGGTGCAGAACATCATGAGTAAAGTGAATTTCCTCACTGTGAGTTCCCTGGATCAATGAAATTGCATGCTGAGTTCAAAAACTGAAATGGCTAGACCCTAAGCTTAGTTTGTTTTTCTATCTAATGAAGTGCCCCATCAGTACCCAGGGACAAAATCCTACTCACCATGCCTTAGTTGAAGCTCTACTAATCAAAATCTCTCTCTCTCTCTCTCTCTCTCTCTCTCTCTCTCTCTCTCTCTCTCTCTCTCTCTCTCTCTCTCTCTCTTTCTCAGATCTTCATAATCCGAAACCTTGCAACTACAATGAAGGAAGAATGAACAGCATCTGAGTGTGGCAGACCAGGCATTTCTGAAGAGTGGCCTTGTATTTCAGACTGTCAGATCTTATCCTTGTCCTCTCAGGCTTTCCAGAGGCAGGTCCTTGGTGAATCAGCTAAAAAAAATCCAATGATTATGAAATATGAGGGGCATGGCCAAATCCACCAAAGTATCTATTTGTTAAAAAAAGAAAAGAAAACCACCTTCATTTGTCATCAGCCACCATGCCCCCTTTGTCCTCCTTCCCCTCTTCTTCCTTCCCATTCTCTTCCTCCTGCTCCATCTTTTCCTTATCTCAGGTACATCTCAGATGACCCTCTGGAAATCCTAGTTGCTTTCCATTCATGTAGAGAATTTCCTGGATGTTGGGGTCTTATTTCCTATAATGCCCAAGACCCAGAATGGATGCTGTTTACAATGAATAGCATGTTTGTAGGCTGTCATAGCATCACCTAATCCGAAAAAACTCAGTTGAATTTGTGACTTTTTTATATGCTCAAGCTTCTGCAGATTACTGTAATCTTGACTTCCTTCATTGACTGCTCTCCAATTCTCAACCACTGATGGGGACCTTTTGGTCCTTGATCATGGCTTTCCCTTTGCCATGGTATCTCCTTCCTTTTGACTACTTCAGCTATTGGACAACTTGGTAAAATCACTACCCACATCCTCCAATATGCCCTGTTTATATTTGGACCCCCTCCAATCTATGTGCTTCAGACCTTTGCTTCCCTTTTAAATGAATGGCTGCTTATAGAAAGTGCTTTTTCTCACCTCTTCTATACTAAACCTTCAGCAAGATCCTTGATTTCTTTGTATGCTGTCAAAATGTTGCTATCTGTTCCCAGCTGCATTTCTTTTCCATCCCCTGGGACTGTGAGTATAACTCACGACACCATTTTCTGCCTGCCAGGACATGTTAAGCCCAATGGTCTTGTCCAAATGAAAAGAACTGAGAGAAGGGGGAGAAGGCAGCATAGCCTAACTGGAAACAAAGCTGGGAGTTAGGACATCAGTCCTAGATTTGCCAATAGTGACCTGAGGCAAGTCTGGGTCTCAGTTTTTAGAGCCTGAAAAATGGGAATGATAATGGCTGACTAACTTACCTCATAAGGTTTTTGTTGGGTGGAAAGAGATTTGAGATGGATCTGGAAAATTCAAAGCTTCACATAGAGGTTGATTCATCATTATTAGCCAAGTTCGGGATTTGGTTAAAACCTTGGACCCCACTGGGAAATAAATGAACCTCAGATTTAAAGACTCATCTCGCTAAGAAAAGAATCAGCACAAGCCAGCACTTGTCTCAGGTGAGCATTTCGATCAGAACGCACTCTTAGCACACTGAGGTGACGCCTCGCCCCATGTCCTCCTTTGGGTCCTAACTGTCTCTTTCTGGTGGGTTTTCTTCTGTATCTTTTTGTTGGTCTGTTTTTGTTGCTGGCTGTCTTCCTGATTGCAATGACAGTGTTGCTGGGATGCACAATAAAAGTGATTTTAACTAAGCTTACTTGTGGTAATGTGTATAAATCCTTTGGGGGAGGGGTTGTGCAGAGGGGAAAGAATCTTACCTCCCTGGGAATCCTCCCCGACATAAGCAATCCAGGCAGTGGGAGAGCTCCATGGGACCTTTTCTAAGCATATACAACTTCGTTTTTGTCTTATGATATTAGGGGAAAGCAAACGAGACTTTGAGTCAAGAGACTTAACTTCTAATCCTAACTCTGAAGCCAATTAGCTGTGTGACCTTGGGAAAGTTAATTCATCTAAAAGGGTCTCCTGTCATTTACTGGTCTGTGGCATGAGCAGATTGGACTGGAAAACTCTACAATTCTGTTACTCATAGTCCTTACCAGCTCCAGCATTCTGTTCTGAGGCCCCTCCCAGCTCTGGCATTCTGTGATCTAAGAGCCGTCACAGTGTTGACATCTTTTGTTCTAATCCCTTCCCCTAGCTCTGATATTATCTGTTCTTAGGGCATCTCTAGCTCTGACATCCTTCAACATATTGGCTTCTCTGTTTCTCTTCCATGCAGAGGGAGGAAAGGCCCTCAGGGGCCCCTCTCACTTCTACCTGCCTGGTGCCCAGCATCTCTACCCAGACCAGCCTACAGAGGCCAGCCCCAGCCACGAATCTTATTGTCACTTAGATTTTCCTGCTCTGGGACTGTCTCTTGGCCTGGGAGCTCCGGGGCTCCTGGAGCTCTGCCTCTCAGCACAGGTTACAAGCAGAGACAGATGGAGATGTGAAACTGCTGGCTTCAGCTCCTGGATCAGCTTAGCATCTGTCACTCCCAATGGAGACAGCTGCAGACAGCAAAACAGCAGTGTGCCTGTAGCTCGATATGTAGGTAACCCTAGATGGAGGCTTCTAAATATAAGACGTTGTGTTAAACCGAGATGAAATCAAGCCTGAAATGAAAGTGTCTGCATAGACTCATTTAGCTTACCACCTGAAAAAAATACCATCTAATGCTGAAAGTTCAGAATGTCAAACACTCAATCTAGTCCTGGGGCCATTATCTTGAAAAAATCATTAGTAGAAGTGGCCCTGGATTTTAGAGTCAGAGGGATATGAGTTCAAATTCCAACTCAGCTACTTACTACCTGTGTGAACTTCTACAAGTTCTTTCTTCTTTCTGGGCCTTTAGCTTCCTCCCCTGTAAAAAAAGGTCATTGAAGTCATGTGCTTCCAAATGCTCTTCCTGCTCTGAGGCATTGATGCTACCATCCCATGTCTGGCTAGACCTCGCTTTCCTCCTCTGAAAACAAAGGTGCTGGAGTAGATGAGCCTAAGGTCCTTTGCTGCCTGTATCTAAGATATCATGGTCCTATGTCCTCTCTGGGCCTCGGTTTCCTCATCTATTAAAATAAAGGTATTAGAGAAGATGGCTCCTAAGTTTCCGCCCAGCCTAAAGTCATTCATTTTCCTCCAGGCTCAGGTCACTTCAAACTGTCATTCTGAGGAATTCCTCTAGACAGAAGGACAAATATGGATCAAAGAATCAGCCAAGATTGATTGGAGACAATAGCACCTGGACTGAGTCCAGTACTTAGCACCTAGTAGGTGTTCAATAAATGCTGATTGACTGACTGAGTCTTGAAGGAAGGGGTGGCTTCAGAGAGACAGAAGCAGGGAGAGTGTGTTCCAGACATGTGGGACAGTGTGTTCAAAGACACTGAGACAGGATACAGAGTATCAACTTCAGGGAACAGCTAGTAGCCCAGTCTGGCTGGAATACAGAGTTTGGAAAGGAGGAGTAATGTGAAATAAGACTGGAATGATGGGTCAGAGTCCAACAGTGGAGGGTCTTGAATGCCAGACTAAGGAAGCAGTAGGGAGCCATGGAGCACCCTTGAACAGGGGAGGAGTCGGCTTTCAGCCCAGTGTCTGATGTATCGGTGTCTATATTCCTCCAGCTTCTCCACATGAATGGGCACAGAGGTGTCCAGTCACTTTAGTCCAGCATCCTGCGCACTTCTGGCATCTCAAAGAGAGCTTGTCTCCACAGCTGCCATCATGGATATCCTTTGTCTCCAAAGGTGAATGGCTAGGGACTAAGCCTTTCGATGTGCAAGCTTTTAATCTGAAAGACGATCAGATACATCCTTGGAAGCTGGGATGGGAATCAAGGCTAAACAAATGTGGTGTGCAGAAGGGTAAGACTCCAGACTCCACTGGGAACTCAGGTTCAGATCTTACCTCTGAAGCCTATTATCTAGCACTTAACCAGCGATCAATATTCACATGAAAAAGCTCCAGATCACTCATAATTAGAGATGTCTCCCACTCATCAGATTAGCAAGGCTAAAGAAAATGTAAAACATCTCATCTTTCTAGACCTCAGTTTTTCTGTCTATAAAATAGGGATAGAAATACCTGCCTCTCTCACAGGAACCAATGAGATCATCCCTGCTCCAAACTCTAATGCACCATATAAATGTCACCCTCTCTCTAAGACTATAAATTACAAAGTAGATGCCAATCTATTTTGGTGTCCTCACTGATAGTTCCCTACACTGATGAAATCACAAGTTCAGTCCAAATAGTGACAATAGTAAGTGTCAGTTATGATGGAGTGGTTAGGCATAAAAGTGAAGTCAAAATGATTAAAGGATCATAGATTTAGAACTGGTGGGGACTTTGAGGTCAGGGTGGAAGAATAATCTTGGGGGCAGGTAGTTGGCACAGTGCAGAGCTTTGGGCCTGGAGTCAGGAAGAGCTGAGCTCAAAACCAGCCTCAGACACTTACTAGCTACATGACCCTGGATAAGTCACTTAACCCCTATCTGCCTCAGTTTCCTCAACGGTAAAATAGACATAAAAAAACCACTTACCTTTGAGGGATTGCTATGAAGATCAAATGAAATAATATTTTCAAAGTATTTAGGACAGTGCCTGGCACATAGTAGGTGATTTATAAATGTCTATTCCCTTCCCCTTGCCTTCATCTGATTCAACTGTTTCATCTTAACAGCCAAGGAAACATGCCTGGAGATGTTCATAGGAGGCTTAGAGCTGTGCAGGACCTCATGTCATCAGATAGAAGCCCCTTCATTTTACAGACAAGGAACCTGAGACCCAGAGAGGTTAATGACCTTTCCAGGGTCACTCAGTCAGTGTCTGGGGCAGTATTGACAACAGGTCTTCCTGACTCCAAGTCCAGCTCTCTATCTACTACGTCATCTAGTTGATGAATTCAAAAGGTTTGGGTCTTACCTGGCCTGTAAAGGGACAAATTGAGGCTTAAAATAAGAAGAAAATTCCCTAAAATGAGAGTTGCCCCAAAGTGGAATGGTCTGCCTCAGGAGGCAGTGAGCTCTCTGTCATGAGAGGTATTCAAGCCAAGGCTGGACAGTCACTGGCCAAGTAGAATATAGAGAGGTTGTTTATTAGAAAAGCAGCACAATACCCCAGCACACAGAAGGTATTTAATAAGTGCTTGTTGAAATGTCTAATAACAATCCTGGGCATTTACATGTCACTTCAAAGTTTTCAAAATGCTTTTTTTACATGTATGACCTCATTTGATCCTTGCAAATGCATACTCATATTATCCTCATTTCGGGACAGGTAGGGGTGCAATGGCTAGATTGCCAGGCCTAGTGTTAGGAAGAACTATCATGAAAAAAGGAAAGAAAGAGAGAGGAAGGGAGGAAGGAAGGAAGGAAGGAAGGAAGGAAGGAAGGAAGGAAGGAAGGAAGGAAGGAAGGAAGGAAGGAAGGAAGGAAGGAAGGAAGGGAGGGAGGGAGGGAAGGAGGGAGGGAGGGGGGGAATGAGGGGAGGGGAGGGGAGGAGGCTCAGATGGTTTCCCTCAAGTCCTTCCATCAATAACTGTGTAAGTCTCTGCTGACCCCTAGCAGGAGTAAGATGCTCATACAGGCAGGGCATTCTCTCCCTCTGAGGAATCAGGCATTCCCTTGCTTTAAATGCCCTCAGATGATGTGTAAAGAGAACAAGAACCAATCTGAGAGAATCCAATGAAAATATAGTCAAGGTCTCACCCATAGCAGCACCTTTTTGTGGTAGCAAGGATCTGGAAGCAAAGGAGGTGCCTCCTAGTCTGTGATTGGAATGTAATGTTATTGCATTGGGAGAAAAAATCATGAAGGTGAGCAATTCAGAGAAACATGGGACCGTTGATCTGGGACAGGACCTATTTATCAAGTGAAGTCAACAAATATTAACTAAAGTGGTCTCCAGTGTTCCAGGCACTGTGTCAATAACCCATCACTGTAGTCAGTCTCTCGATGAAGAAATTCCTACAATGGTGCAGGTTGTAACCCTCACTATCTAACAGATTTAGATAACTGCTTTGATAACCAAGAGGTTAAGAGACCTGCCCAGGGTCACACGGTCAGCTCGCACAGGACAGGAGCCCTGTCTCCATAAGCCTAAAGAGGTCTTCCTCTGGAAGCGATGCTTCTCTGCCTCTTAATAATAATAATAATGATAGTAATATTAACTCAGATTTCTGTAGGCTTTGGTTTTGTGTTCAATCCTCCCAAAAATCCTGGGAGAAAGGCGCTATTGCTATTCTACACTTAACAGATGAGTGAGGAAACTGAGACTGAGAAAAGTCGAATGACTAGCCCACAGTCATATCTGAGACAGGATTACAACTCAGGTCTTCCCAACGGCAGGGCCAGCCCTGTCTCTGCCAGGCCAGTCAGCTACAGTTATGTAGAAGGAAGCAGTGACCTGCAGAGTTCTTGCTCCTCTATTGGTGTTTGTGCAACTGTTTTGTTCGTTACAAGGGATGATTCCATTTCGGGGAGTGGGGATGGAGATGTTTCCAGAAATAACTTCGACATAGGGGTAAGAAATGTCAGCAAAATTTCTTTTCCTTTTTCTTTTTGTTAAATACCAGTAACTGCTAGAATACCTGTAAGTAACATGAATAGTTACTGAATCAAGATCTGAGACTTAAGTCTGAAACAGTGAGACTGGCATGTTACCCTTGGCTGACATCCATACTGGTTACTCTGTGGCTGCTGTTTGGTTTATGAAATGCATTGCTGGAAAGTCTGGGATATGGAGGAAGATGAAGAGGAGGAGGAAGAGGAGGAGGAGGAGAAGGAGAAAGAGAAGGAAAAGAAGGAGAAGGAGGAGGAGAAGAAGAAGAAGGGAAGGGAGGGAGGGAGGGAGGAGGGAAGGAAGGAGGGAAGGAAGGAAGGAAGGAAGGAAGGAAGGAAGGAAGGAAGGAAGGAAGGAAGGAAGGAAGGAAGGAAGGAAGCAAAAAAGGAAAGGGAAGAAAGGAGGAAGAAAGGGGAGGAGGAGAAGAAGGCCAGTATAATCTTCTCTCTGATCTTTCTCACCTATAAGGGATCAAACACAATCTCCTCAGCTTGGTGTTTAAAGTCCTTTTTCACCCACTCATAAACATATTCTCTTATGCAGGGTGCCAAGGACAATGTCTTTTCTTCCTTCATTCACCTCTTATTCTGAATCAAAAAGCCATTTATGTGCCAAGGTAGAGAGGAATTGAGGAATTTCTAACCATAAGGGAAGGGGAATGATAAGGAAAGGAATAAGCATTTATTAATCACTGATTATGTTCCAGGCCTTATGCTTGTCAAGCACTTTACAAATACCATTTCATTTGATCCATAAATCAGAGGGAAGTCTGGGCCAAAGAACCATATTAACCCTAAACACAAAGGTAAAATAAAATTACTTTGTTTGAGGCAGTTTGCCTGCATTTTGTTAACAGGATAAAGAGGTTCATAACCTTCACCTATCAACATATTTTTATCAAGGAGAGGCTTTCTCATCACAACACTCTAGCAGCCAGTGATATGCCAAGCCAGTAACTGAAAAGATAAAGATCAGAAACTGGTGGCATGGAAGAAATGCAAGTAGCCGCCATGATACCAGTAAGGTGACTGGCCCACTGGAAGAGAAGAGGCTGGTAGAGCAGAAAGATAAAGCAGGTGGGATAGAAGGTCCAGCACTTGGATGACATCACCAGAAGACATGAGTGGCCCTCCTTGAGTACTCCAACCACACATGTTCTGCATGTGAACTTTGCTCATACGTGATCCCTGTACATGTCCAATCTTTTATTTGATGGTGGAGGGATTTAAGAGAGTGTGCCCTAGGTTGATATAGTTTGTACTGTACTGTCACTTTTCTTAGTTGCTATTTCATTAAATGATTTTCCTTTGAATGATTGATGTCCCCTAGATAACTAATAAAAGTTAGAACCTACGGTGGGGGCTTATGACCTATGCTTTTTGGTGGCTGTATACCCACAAAAGTACCCTGGTAGCCTTTCTAAAGGCCAAGGGGGAGAGGAAGAGGAAGTGGGAGGGGGAGGAGGAAGGGGAGGCTTTTCCAAGTAGGGCACTTCTTTCTCCACATTTATTTACGGTGTGTAAGTATACAGTAGAATAAAATGACATCCTTTTCTTTTAACTTTTTGAATTGGACTGAGGCCACCAGTTTGACTTGATTAACTTAATCACAAGCCTAACACTAATTAGCACTGTCTGATCTTTCCAAAACTGTTGGCCATCCTTCATAGCACCCTGTGCTTTTGTTTGGAGTTTTGTCTGAGCAGTGGTCTTTGGATGGACCCCTAAGGTTCCCTTTGTATTTCTGCAATCTATTTGGTGTGTCTAATCTTTGGAGTCTAAAGAAAACATAGCCCTCTTCCCACGGTTTAAAGGTTGCTAGCTAATCAGTGTCAGGTTGTAGAATGCAGAACCAGTGACTCCGAGTAATCAAATCAAAGATTTAAAGCTGAAAGAAAATGTGTAAAGTAGGAAGTAGGAGGAACCTCAGAACAGGGCATGTCAGAGCTGGGAGGGACCTCAGAACAGGGGATGTCAGAGCTGGGAGGGACCTCAGAACAGGGGATGTCAGAGCTGGGAGGGACCTCAGAACAGGGGATGTCAGGGCTGGGAGGGACCTCAGAAAAGGGGATGTTGGGGCTGGGAGGGACCTCAGAACAGGGGATGTTGGGGCTGGGAGGGGCCTTAGAACAGGGGAAGTCAGGGCTGGGAGGGGCCTTAAGACAAGGGATGTCAGGGCTGGGAGGGACCTTAGAATATGGAATGTGAGAACTAGGAGAACCCTTCAAACACAGAATGGTACAACATGAAACATTTAAAAATAGGACACAAAATATCAGAAGTGGAAGACAAGACAGAATACAGCTTAGAGTTGGAAGGTGTCTCACAGGTCATCCCAGACCAATCTTCTTCCTTTACAGTTGAAGGAGACAGTGTGGCATAGTAGATAGAGCACTGGACTTACTGTCAGAAGACTTGGATTCAAATCCACCTCAGACACTTACTAGTTATGTCACTTAACTCCTTTGTACCTCAGTTTCCTCACCTGTAAAATTGATGGCTCCTTCAGTCCCTTCCAGTTCTACACTGATAATCCTATGAAGCTGAGACCTAGGAGAATTAAATGACTTGTCCAAGGTCACTCAGGGATTAAGTAGAAAAGTTAAGATTCTGACTCCAGGTCATATGACTTTCCTACCCCACCACAGGACTGGGGGTCTTGGCCTGACTGAGTCACTCATTCACTATATGCCCTAAAACAAGTCACAGTCTCTCTGGACCTTTCCTCATCTGCAAAGGGGGAATAGCCAAGTCTCTCCACCCTGTGTCACAGGGTTCCAAGTTAAGTTTATAAGGATTAATCCTGTGATTTCATCAGTCTAGGGAAGGACGAGATCTCCTTCTACCATTTAGAGCAACCCCAAGACTTCCAGTCTTCCAGAACTGCCTGGGGCATCAAGAGGTAAGACTTGAGCTCAGCTCTTCCTGACTTGAAGACCGGTGGCTATCAAATAACCCATGTTGTCTCTAGTGGCCCTGGCTTCTCAAAAGTTCAATTACAGGAAGATAAATTGTGATAGACCTGACTAAGACCCAAGACTAGACATCTGTCATTGGAATGTCACACAGCTAACTTCAGAGCCTAGAAGACTACAGGGGGATAACCTCATTTTTTTACCAGATTAATCCTTGCAGATTTTCTATTGAGGCAAGACTTATTAAGTGCTTACTATGTTCCAGACAATAAGCTAATCTCTGGAAATACAAATCAAGCAAAAAGAAAGATGAGCTTTAAAACTGTGCATACTCTTTGAGCTAGTGATATGACTGCTAGGTGTGTATCCCAAAGGAGATTTAAAAAAAACAAAAACGAAAAGGATCTCTATGCACAAAAATACGTATAACAGCTCTTTTTGTGGTGGCAAAGAATTAGACATTGAGGGGATGCCCATCCATTGGGGAATGGTTGAACAAGCTGTGGATGTGATTGTGATGGAATTCTGTCATACTATAAGAAATGATGAGCAGGATGTTCTTGGAAAAGCCTGGAGAGACTTGTACGAGCTGATGCAAAGTGAAATGCACTGTATACAAAATAGCAGTAATTTGTAAGATGATTAGCTGTGAATGACTTAGCTATTCTCAGCAATACACTGATCCAGGACAAGTCTGAAGGACTTATGATGAAAAATGTTATTCATCCCAGAGAAAGAACTGGTGGTGTCTGAATACAGATTTTTACTTTACTTTTCTTGAGGATTTTTTGCTTTTGTTTATGTTTTCTTTCACAACATGACAATTACAGATATGTTTTACATGACCATATATGTATAATTTAAAAGGAATTGTTGCCTTCTTAATGAGGGGAAGTGGGGAACAAAGAGAGAGAATTTGGAACCCAAAGTTTTAAAAATGGATGTTAAAAATTGTTTTTATATGTAACTGGGGAAAAATAAAATACTCAGTTTAAAAAAGAAAGATGGTTCCTGCCCTCAAGGAATTTCTGTTCAACTGGGAAAATATAACATGTTGAAGGGAGCTGAAAAGAGGGAGGGGAGAGAAGGTAGCCACTCAAGGGCATAGTAGCCAAGTTTAGAAAGTCAGAAGCAGAGCCAGTGGGGGAATGAATCATGGTTGTCTTCAAAATGGAGAGCTGTGAAAGAACTTGCCAATGGGAGAAGGAAAAAGGGGAAGTCACAGGGGCCAAGGAAAGTTCCAGGGTGAAAGGGTAAGAGAGCAACAGGAGAGCTGAGTTATTGAGATGTTCAAATGAGATAAAGTATGAAAGTACTTTGCTAGCCAAAACTACCGGCTAGATGACAGTTGTTGGGATGTGGATGAGGATGATGGACATCAATGAAGGAAAAAAAGATTGGTGACCCCATCAGGGCTACATAAGAGACAGTGGATAGAGAGCTGGCCTCAAATCCAGGAATACTGGTGTTTAACTTCTAAGTCTGACCCATCCTGGCTATGTGACCCTAAGCAAGTCATGTATCCTCTCAGATCCTCAGGCAGCTAAGAAAATAAGATGCAGATCAGATGGGAATCTGCATTGGGAGAAGTAATCACATTCCTTATACCAGTTCTCTATTTCAGTGAAATCATAGGTCCAAGTCCTATCCACATACACATACACATACAAACATACATGTACATATACATGGTATCCCAAAAGTCTTACTAACATTTTAACTATAAAATATTTAAATATACCTGTATGTGCATACATGCATGTGTAAGTACATGGAAGATAGATAGACAGACAGACACAGACAGACAGACAGACAGACAGACAGACAGACAGACAGACAGACAGATAGATAGATAGATAGATAGATAGATAGATAGATAGATAGATAGAATACAAATCTATTTTTATTATTGTTCAATTGTTTCAGTTAGGTCTAACTCTTTGTGACCACATTTGGAGTTCTCTTGGCAAAGACACTGGAGTAATTTGCCATTTCCTTCTCCAGCTTATTTGACAAATGAGGAAACTGAGGCAAACAGGATGTAATGACTTTCCCAGGGTCACAAAGCTAATAAGAGTCTGAGGTCAGATTTAAGCTCAGGAAGATGAGTACTCCTAAATCCAACCCCAGTGCTCTATCTATTGTGCCACCTAGATGCCCCATCAATCTATTATAAGGTATTATAAGAGTTTATTCTTTTTCTGCTACTCTAGGAGATGGTACTTGGAGAGGGGGTGATGATAATCCTGATAAATTGGAGAGGAAATAAACAGAATCCCAGCATCCTGGAAGGAAGGAACTTTGGAGGCCATCTGGTCCAACTCATACCTGAGCAAGAGCTCAGCCAGAAGACCTCCAATGAGAGCCCCTCTATTGAGTCCCCAGGCAGCCCCTCCTGCTTGAAGGCAGCTCTTCCAAACATCCAGCCTCAATTGGCCTCTGGGGTCAAACAGAAAAAACCTTAATACCTTCTCCACATGACAGGCCTTCAGATCTTGCAACTAGTTTGTGCCCCTGAATCTTGTCTTCTTAAAACATAATTCAAAAAAACTTCACGGGTGAGAATTTTTATGTCACTTCTCACATCCAAGGGACTCTGAGTAATTGGTGTTGGCCTACTAATTCACTGTCTCTGCATGAAGCATTCCATCATTGTGGGAAGAAGGATATGATCCATATCCCCAGCTGCTCCATGGACATCTCCATCTGGATGTCCCGGAGGTTTCTCAAACTTGATTTATCCAAAACAGGACTTGTTATCTCCATCCTCTGCCAAATACCTCATCTCCTCTTCCTAACTTTCCTCTCTCTGTCAATCAATCAAGAAGAATTCATTAAGCAGTGAACATGGGCCACACTCTGTGTTAGGCCCTGGAGATACAAATAAAAAGAATGAAATAAGTCCTATTTTCAACAAGCTTTCACTTCTTGAGCAGGAATATATATAATATATACTTAAAACAGAGAAAAGTACTACAAAGTCATGAAATACAAGGTAGATTTAGAGGGAAGGTATTGACATGGTGGGGGCAGAAGGGAGAGAGATCAGGAAAAGGTCCCATGTATCTTGAAAGAAGAAAAAGTTTCAATTGGAAAGAGGTTGAGAAGGAAGTGCAATCCAGACATGAAGCATGGGCCAGTCCAAAAGGCATGAAAATGGGAGATGGAGAGTCATGTGTGTGGATCAGAGATGAAGCCAATGTGACTGGATCACAGACTTTGGGACAAAGTGAGACTGGAAATACAGGCTGGGACCAGGTGGTGAAGGACTTTGAAAGTTAAACAGAAGAGTTTCTATTTTATCCTAGAAGCATTAGGAAGCCTTTGTAATAGGAAACACAGGGTCATATTCATGGCTGAGGAAAACTACTTTGACAACATGTGGAGAGTAGACTAGAGCAGGCAGAGACACTTGAGGTTAGGAGGCAGATGACAGGTGTTGAGGGCCTAGACCAGGACAGGTGGGGAACCTGTGACCTTGAGGCTGCATGTGGCCTTCTAGGTCCTCAAGTGCAACCCTTTGACTGAATCCAAGTTTAACAGAACACATCCTTTTATTAAAGGGATTTGTTCTGTAAAATTTGGACTCGTTAAAAAAGCCACACCCAAGGACCTAGAAGGTCACATGTGGCCTTGAGGTTGCAAATTCCTCACCCCTGGCCAAGACTAAGGTGGTAGCCATGAGAGTGAAGAGGACGGGTAGGGCACAACAGATGTTGCCCAAATAGAAACAGCAAAGTTTGACCTTTGATTGGACATGAGGTGGGGGTGGGGAGGAAAGAATAAGGAGCTGAGGGTAACGCTGAAGTTACAAACCTGAGAAAATGGTTGTTGTTCAGTCATGTCTGACTCTCTGTGACCCCATTTAGGGGTTTTCTTGGCAAAGACAATGAAGTGGTTTGCCATTTCCTTCTCCAGCTCATTTTACAAATGAGGAAACTGAGGCAAACAGCGTGAAGTGACTTGCCCACAGTTATCCAGCTGATAAGTGGCTGAGGCTGGATTTGAACTCAGATCTTCCTGACTCCAGGCACAGCATTCTGTGCACTATGGCACCCTGCAGACACCCCTTGACAAGAATAGTAACATTTAGGGGTCTTCACCATCCTTCCAACCACCAGGTTTGCAACCTCAGTGTCCTTCTGGACTCCTCGTCATTCTCACTCACTCCTCACACTCAATTAGTTACTAAGTCTTGTCCATTTTACCCCCAAAGCACCTCACATATCTGCCCCCTTCCTGTCACTAATGCAGCCAATACTGTCATTCAGACCTCACCTCTCATCCGGATTATATCAAAGCCTCCTAAGTCATCTCCCTGCCTTCAATCTCTCCTCATCTCAGGCCATCGGCTACGCTGACATTCCTAAAGCATTCATCTGACCACATCAGTCCCCTGGTCAAGAAGCTCCAATGGTTCCTAGTTCTAAAATAAAATTCACACTCCACTTGGCTTTCAAAACCTTTCTCAAGTTGGTCCCAACCTATCTTCTCAGGCTTTCCTACAGTACACTTCTTTATACACTGGCCAGCAAAAGTGCCTTCTCTGTTCACAACATTCCATCTCCCGTCTCCGTGACTTTGCAAAAGCTGTGCCACCCCTCACACCATCAGAAATGCACTCCCTCCTCTCGGCCACCTCATGGGAATCCCTGACTTTCTTCAAAGCTCAAGTCATGGGCCATTTCCTGTTAATGTTGTTCCGTTATACCCAACTCTCTGTGACCCCATTTGGGGTTTTCTTGGCAAAGTTACTGGAGCGATTTGTCATTTACTTCTCCAGCTCATTTTACAAATGAGAAAATTGAAACAGGGTTAAGTAACTTGCCCAGGGTCATACAGCTAAGTAAGTAAGTGTCTGAGGTGGAATTTGAACTCAGGTCCTCCTGACTCCAGGGCTGGTGCTCTAACCACTGTGTCACGTCACTGCCCATGCCTCCTCCTGCAGGGATCCTGTAGTGATTTGTCCAGTTGCTATAATTTCCTTCCCAGAAGTTACTTTGTAACTAACTTACAAATATTTTATATTTAATTTTCAGACTATAAGTTGCCTCTTTGGAGGGCAGATTGCTTGTAATTTTGTATCTCTAGCATATAGGTGCTAGGACCTTAATAAATGTTGACTAAGTGAACAAATAAACAGTTTTCAAAAGAAAAAATTCCGAGTAATGGAATACTATTGTGCTAAAAGAAATGATGAACAGGCAGACTTCAGAAAAACCTGGGAAGACTTACATGAGCTGATGCTGAGTGAAATGAGCAAAACCAGGAGAACTTCGTACACAGTAACACTCACAGTGTGCAAGGACTGTTTCTGGTCGACCTCACCCTTCACAGCAATGCAAGGACCTAAATCATTCCCAGAGGACTCTTGAGGCAAAATGCCTTTCACATCCAGAGAAAGAACTATGGAATTGGAACACAGAATAAAGCAGAATACTTTCTCGTGTGTTATGTTTTGGTTTGGTTTGGTTTTTCTCATGATTTCTCCCATTTGTTTGAATTCTTCTATATAGCATGACTAATGAGAAAATATGTTTAATTAGAATGTATGTGTAGAACCCACATAAGATAGGAAGGAAGGAAGGAAGGAAGGAAGGAAGGAAGGAAGGAAGGAAGGAAGGAAGGAAGGAAGGAAGGAAGGAAGAAAAAAGAAATTCAGATGCTGGACAACTGTGCCAAAAGTTCCCTGAATTACTAACGATGACAGAAAGGCAGGTAGTAACAACTCTGAAGTTCACTTCACACAGCAAATCCACAAAGATAGTAAGGGGGAAATAGTCCCTGTCAAAGTGCTGTGAGAAGGCAGCCACACTAACATACTCCTGGTGGAGCTGTGAAGAGGCCAGCTAACCTAGAAAACAACTTGAAATTGTGTGAGAAAAGTCACTACTCTGTTCATCATATCATTTGACTAGTCCCACTACTGGGCATAAACCCCCATGGTGGGGTCAAAGAGAGAAAGGTCTCACTTGAACACAAAAACATTCACTATAGCATTTTTAAGGGGAAAGTCTTTTTAAATTTTATTTTATTATGTTTTCTAATTAGCAAGCATTCATTTTCTCACCTTCCAGCGAACATTTTAAAAGGGAAAGGAAAAGCCTCGAAATACATATTCACACTCAAACAAAACAAATTCTCACTTTGGCCGTGTCCAAAAATACATGTCTCAATCTGAATTTTTAATCCATCCCTCTCTGGTAGGAGGTAGGTAACATGCATGCCTCATTTACCGTCCTCTGGAATTGTGCTTTATCTAAACTTTAGAGTTCGAGAGTCTTTCAAAGTTGTTTGGCTTTATGCGTTGTCATTGTATAACTTGTTTTCCCAATTCTGCTCGCTTCCAAACTATCCATTTCACCATTTCTTATTGAACAATAATATTTCGTTATTTTCACACACCACAATTTGCTTAGCCATTCCCCAGTAGGCAACCCCCTTTTTTCGCTACTGTGAAAAGAACAACTATAAATATATTTATTTTGCTGTTATTCATACGGGGTCCTTCTCGTCTTTCTTTCATCTCTTTGGTATATAGGTCTAGGTCGCTGTTTATTAAGTCTAGGGGCATAGTTCCAAATTGTTTTTTAGAATGGCTGAACCAATTCACAACTCCACCAATAGTGTGTTAGTACGCCTCTTTTCCTATTGCCCCTTCCATGTTTGTCATTTTCCTCTTGTCATCTTTGCCAATCTGACGGATGTGAACCTCAAAGATGCTTTAATCTGCATTTCTCTAATTATTGATTTGTAGTGTGTGTGTGTGTGTGTGGGTGGATGGGTGTGTGTGCATGTGTATGACTGTTGAAAGCTTGTTTTTTTTCTTTGAAAACTGACAGTACATATCCTTTGACCATTCCCCAGAAGATAAGTGGTTCTTAGTCTTTTGAATTAGAGCAGTTCCTTACATATCTTGAAGATGAGATCTTGATCAGAGAAACATAATGGGAAAACATCCCAATTTTGTCTGCATTGGTTTTAATTATTTAAAATTTTTCTTAATTTTATATAATCAAAATTGTTTATTTCATTTCCTCTAATCCTCTGTATCCCTTATTTGGCCATGATTTTTTTTCTTATCCATAGACTGAAGAGAAAGTTTATTTTGTCAACTTTTATGCCTAACTCATGTGTCATTTGGAGTTTATCTTGGTATGTGGTATGAAATGTTGCTTTATATCTAATTTCTGCCAGATTGCTTTCCAGTTTTTCCAAGAGTTTTTGTCAAATAGTGAGCACTGAAACATTTTCTGTGATACTAAAATGGTAATAACAAAGTTAGTGTATATCAGTAGGGTACTGATTAAGCAACTTATGGCTTAGAAATGCAATGGAATATAATTATATCATGAGAAACAATGAATATGAGGAATTCAGAGAAACATGGAAAAGACTTATATGAATTTTTGCAGATTACACTGGATAACAGAAGCAGGAGATCCAAAATAGATCTTGACAGTCTATAGCACTGGGTTGAAACTAACAAGATGAAATGTAAGTGGATAGAGCACCAGCCCTGGAGACAGGAGGGCCTGAGTTCAAATCCAATCGTAGATGGTATGGGTGATATCTTCTGATTCGTGTATAAATTGGATTTAAGTAAGGAAGAGTTGCACAAAGTCATCAGCCTCACTCTCTCCTCCAGAGTCATCATAGTCTAGTGGCAGGACAGAGTGAAGATGGCTGGTGATGGCTCAGGATGCAGTAGATGACCTTGGCATCTTTGGTGTCTAACCAAGCTCTAAGTGCTCCACATCGCCTGCTTTATCTGCCTTCATGGCCATTAGATCAAATTGTTCTCATTCACCCACTCCACCAGAGGAAATCTTCACATGCATGGAGTAGACACCCTCCCTAACTTACCAATGTGTTGTAGAACCCTTGGTTACCCTCAGCCTGGTTTGGCCTGTCTGCTGAAACAGTTTGCCAAGGTGTGGCCGCTGCACATGCTTCAACTTCTTGGAGCCACAGGTGAGAGTTGGGTGAAACAGGTGAACACCAAAGGTGGAAAGAGCCCCGAAAAGGGCTCGGCAGTCATCATACCAAAGGTATTGATCCTCCCTGAACACACCCTACACCCCTACACCCTATACCACAGATACTCATTAGCTGTATGACCTTGGACAAGTCACTTAACCCTGATTGCCTTCTTTAAAAAAAATGAAATCTAATAATACCAAATGCAAATTCCTACAGTTTTTGGTCAAAAAAGTAACTGCCCAAGGATAAGATGGAAAGGAATTATTAGCCAATAGTTTGTCTGCAAATGATCCAAGGGCTCTTTTGGAACACAAATTCTATGTGACTCAACATTGGAGCCAAAGAAGCCAGTGACAACATGAACTATGTTAGCAGAATGCCAGAGCTCCCAATAATAAGGAGGTGACAGTCCCACTATATTCTGCTCTGATGAAACTGAACCTGAAGTGTTGTGTTTCTTTCTGGGTGCCATACTTCAGGAAGACCACTGACAAGGTACTAGGGGTATGCCTGCTATAACAACTGGCTCCCAAAAAAAGCATACCCAGAAACACACTTTTCAACTTAATCTGCATTAACATTTTCTCCAACTCTTTCAGAAGTCTACACCAGAAGTGTTAAATACTGAACCAAAATTGACTCACAACATTCATAGCACTCCCTAGTGCCACCTGAACCAGATCAGAATGCCTTTGGAAACATTTAGTACAATAAACAAAAGTATAATAAAACATAGATGACACCACATCTTAAAATGAAGTCAATATGACAGATCAGTGGCTCCCATTTGTATTTGAGTTTGACAACATTCTCTAGAAAATTAACAAAGCAATACATGAAGCCTTGATTTTTAGTATTTGCCAGTTTCCAAGGTCTAAATGCTCACAAAGAAAACTGAACAGCTGCTGCTAGTAAGCTGGTTTGAGCTGCCTCCAGCACACCTCTGAGTCCCATCATTTCAGAGGAGGAGAAGTTGAAGGAGTTTGGGATGATAAGCTTAGAAATGAGATGGCTCAGCCTGAAGGAAGGGGAGGTGGATAGAAAGGAGAAGAGAATATGATAAAGATTGGAAATATTCTAAAGGAAGAAGTCTTTGATTTGCTCTTCAGCCTCAGAGGACAGAGCCAGGAACAATGGGTAGAAATCACAAATGGGCAAATGCTTCCCAACAATGAAAGCTGTCCCAGAATGGAGTAGGAAGTCTCATCTCACCTTTGTCAGGCCTCTTGGAGGTTCTTCCTTCACAGGAAGTCTTCAAAAAGCTATTGGATAACCACTTTCCAGTGTATCATAGAAGGATTGTCATAGATGGCAGCTAGGCTTCCTTCCAGCTCTAAAATGTTTGCAATATTGTTGTAATGAGGGCAAATATGTGAGTTTTCCCAGCCCCACCTGCGGGACCTTGTGTGGGGCACCAGTGCTATAGCTCCATGTTAAAGAACTTGGTGCTTAGGAATGATGAAATAAACCTAAGTGGTTCTAAGAGAAGTAGAGATGGGTGGGCGTCAGTCTAGAAAATGAGGCAGCTACAGGGTGATTAGGAAGATGAAATGGGGACACTGGGAGAGGGGAGGGTTTAGGAGAAAGGATACTGAGTTCTGTTTGAGACATGTTAGTTTGAGATATCTATGGCACATCCAGTTTGTGATATCTTGTAAGCAAGTGGTGATGTGGGATTGTAGCTCAGGAGGTAGATTAGGGCTAGCCATGTAGATGTGAATCATCTGCATAGAGATGATAGCTAAACCCATGGGAGCTGACAGAGGGAACATATATGGAGAGAGATTTAAAAGCCCAGGATGGAGTCTTGGGGAACACCCACAGTGAGGGGCAGGGCATGGGTGAGAATTAGAAGAGTTAGAAGAGATCATTTCTTGCAGGGGGGGGGGGGCGCAATCTGGAAAGGATTCCTGGAACAGTTGGCATTGGCACTGAGGCCATGAAGGATGAGGAAGATTGTGAAAGAGGAAGATGGATGAGGACATTTTAAGTCACAAAAGCAGCAGGAGCAAAGACTTTCCTTTGGTTTTCTCCTCATTGAATTATTACTAAAGTAGACAATTACAGGCCAGCTCTCATCTGAGAGGGTGCTAAAGAACTTTATATATGATCCTAGAGGTAATAGGGAGTCATTGTCATTTAACAAGGATGAGAGAGGGGGACGAGACACGATCAAATTTACAATTTAGGGAAATGGCTTGAGCAGCTGAGCAGAGGATAGATTGGATAGAGGAGAGACTTTGGAACAGGGGAATCAATGAGGAGGCTGTTGTGTTGTCTAAGAAGTGATGAAGAGTCTTAACTAGTGTGGTGGCTTGTGGATGGTGAGAAGATACAGAAAATTATGTCAACATTTGGTTGCCCAGAGAAGTTCATCAGCATTGTACGTCAATTTCATGATGGAATGTTTGTCCAGGTTCTGGATAGTGGACGATGCTCTCATGCCTTCCCAGTCACCAGTGGAATGAAACAGGGCTGTGTGCTTGCTCCCATGCTTTTTAGCATGATGTTTTCAGCCATGTTGTCAAATGCTTTCAATGAGGATGAACATGGCATCAAGATCAACTACCACACTGATGATGGTAAGTTCTTCCATGTGAAAAGGTTACAAGCCAGGACCAAAGTGGAGGGAGGGTTGGTGCATGATTTTCTGTTTGAAGATGACTGTGCACTCAATGCAGCCTCTGAAGCTGAGATGCAACAAAGTATCGATCGATTCTCTGCTGCCTGTGCTAATTTTGGCCTAATAATTAACACCAAGAAGACACAGGTACTCCATCAGCCACCATCACACCATTCATACATGGAACTATCAGTTACAACAAATGGAGAAGTTTTGAATGCTCTGGATAAATTCATTTACCTTGGTAGTGTACTTTTCAGGGATGTACACATTGACAATGAGGTTGATACACACATTGCCAGAGCTAGCTCAGTGTTTGGGAGGCTGTGAAGAAAGTTTGGGAGAGAAGAGATATTAGACTGACTACCACACTGAAGGTCTACAGAGTCATTGTGCTGACTCCATTGTTGTATGCCTGTGAAACATGGACAGTCTACCAGTGCCACACCAGGAAACTGAATCGCTTCCATTTGAACTGTCTTAGGAAGATTCTGAGAATCACCTGGCAGGATAAGGTGATCCTTATCTGAGGTCCTTGCTTGAACTAAACTGCCAAGCATTCAAACTATGCTTCAGAAAGCACAACTCTGATGACCTGGCCATGTTGTTCGAATACAAAATGTATACTTGCCAAAAAGACTATTTTATGAAGAACTCGCATGGGGCAGGCGATCACATGGTTGTCAGAAGAAGTGATACAAGGACACTCTCAAAGTCTCTCTCAAGAACTTTGGATTTGACTGTGCAACATGGGAGACACTGTACAGGACCGCTCAGCATGGCGTGCCCACATCAGAAAAGGTGCTGTGCTCTATGAGCAAAGCAGAATTGAGACAACACAAAGTAAATGCAGGATGCACAAATTTAAGGTATCCATCCCAAGTGTTCACACAGACTGTCTGTGCCCAACCTGTGGTAGAGCATTCTGAGCTCGTGTTGGTCTGACCAACCACAGTCAGACACATGGAAACTTAACTCCAGCACAGCGATGTCATTTTGGTCCTCTTCGAGAATGAAGGACAACAACCACCTAGAGGTTTATAAGAGGCCTCTCCTGGAGTCAGTAAGTGAATGATCATCCCCTCCCTCCTTCTGCTTGTAATGCTTGATGGTTTATCAGGACCCAACATGGGCAGAAAGAACAATGATAACTGCTAACAGACTTAAGAAAGTATTCGAGGATGGAAACGTGGGGGTGGGGGATGGGCAGATGAATGGGTCTGAGGAGCCCTGAGACATATCTGAATTTCCTCTTGCTGTTGATGGGAAAGAGGTTCTTTTTCTCCCCTAGGACATTTCATTGTCTCTAATTTTAACTTTAGTCATTGACACCATCAAGAATGGCCACACCCAGAGGGCAAGGAAGGCAAGGGACTTCACTGAAAGATTATCTAGTTCTCAAAGGCCAGCCTAAAAGCCCTCAGAGCCTAGGAACTTACCCAATACATCCTCTAAAATGGAGACTGGGAATCAAAAAAGCACACGGACCTATAAAGGAAAGAAGCACAGAATCTCAGAGGCCACCTAGCTAGCTCGTATCTGGACAGGTGCCCACAGTCAGGCAGTCAGTAAGCATTTATCAAAGGATTGCTATGTGCCATGCACTGGGTTAAGTGCCAGGGATAGAGAGAGACAGAAACAGAGAGAGACAGAGATGGAGAGAGACAGAGAGAGAGACAGAGAGACAGAGAGAGAGAGAGAGACAAAAAAATATGGACCCTGCCTCAGGGAGTTCACATGCTACTGGGAGAGATAACAGGCAAAAACTTTTTATATATGATAAATAAGTACAAGTAATTATATCCATACATTTTGTATATATGTAGACAGTAAATATATTTGAAGATTATATACGCATATTGTGTATACATACACACACTATTTTGTATACATACACACACACACACACATACATGGGGCAATTAGGTGGCACATCAGATAGCGTGCTGAACTTGGCGTCAGGAAAACTCCTCTTCCAGAGTTCAAATTCAGCCTCAAACACTAGTTATGTGACCCTGGGCAAGTTACTTCACCCTGTTTGCCTCAGTTTCTTCATCTGAAAATGAGCTGGAGAAGGAAATAGCAAACCACTTCAGTATCTTTGCCAAGAAAATTCCAAGAAGGGTCATGAAGAGTCAGACATGGCTGAAAAAATGAATAAAACAACAATAAATATACATGCAAACACACAAAGTATACAGAGTGGCCATACGTATACATAGGAGATATGTATATGTGTGTGTGTGTGTGTGAGAGAGAGAGAGAGAGAGAGTCTATGTATATACATAGATGTATATACATAGACACACACACACATATATATTATATACACACACACACATAGCATGCAGAGTCTCCCAAAAATCTGAGTGTGATTTTAAGCTTAAAACAGCACTAAGACTTTTGGAGCACTCTATATATACAGTGTAAATGAAGGAAAATCTCAGAAGGAAGTCACTAGCCATATTGGAGGACCCAGAAAGGCCTCCTGCAGAATGTGGAGTTTGAGCTGTGTCTTCAGGGAAGCCAGGAGGTAGAGGTGAGAGGAAAGTAGGAGGCGGTAATTGAAACTGTGGGAGCTGATGAAATCAGTCATCAGTGTGAAGAGAGAAAGAGGATAAGGAAAAGAGACGTCCCTGGAGAGAACGTTGGGAACATCCATGGTCAGGCTCATGACTGGGATGATGCATCAGTAGAGGACACCGAGGAGGGGTCAGATGGGAGAGAGCAGGTTTCTGACAACCTAGAGACTGGAGAATCTCCAGGAGGAGAGCAGTCAGGGGAGTCAAAAGCCACAGAGAAGTCAAGGAGGATGAAGACTGAGAAGAGGCTGTTAAATGTGGAAAATAAGACTTGGTCAGTAACTTTGGAAAGAGCAGCGGTGGTTCAATGATAAGGTTTGGATGCCACATTGTAGGTTTAGAATCCAGAAAGAGGAAGCAGAAGTCCCAAGTGTAGATAGATTTTTCAAGGCTGAGAAAGGGAAGGGAGATATAGGACAATGGACAGTAGGCATTCTAGACTCAAAAAGGGGGTTGGAGGCCTTCTGTTTTGTCTTAAGGATGGGGGTGGGTGTGTTTGTAGGCTGCAGGGAAAGAACTAGCAGATGATGAAAGATTGACTATTGGAAGAATGGGAAGAATGATATGTTTGTGAGTGAATGTAGATGGGTTGACTTTGGGGAGGAGGAGGATGAAGATAGAGGAGGGAGAAGATGGCAGAGGGTAAAGGAGAAGGATGCAGAGGAGGAGGAGGATGGAGAAGGAGGAAGAGGAGAAAGCAATGGGTGGCCCCCATGTTTAGGGGGCACAAAATGAGCGAATCTGCAAAGGGGAAAGAGAAGGATGGGTCAAACAGATAAGAGGACCAGGAGAGGGCAGCATTGCCAAAGCCAGAGAAAAAGAGTCTCCAGGAGAAGGACATAACTTTAAAGGATAAAAAGCCATAAGAGAGTGAGGGAGGAGAATTGAGAAAAGAACATCTAATTTAGCAACCAGGAGGTCACTGAAGCCCTTTGAAAGAGGCGTTTCTGTGGGGGTTCAGGAAGCTGGCTGACCAGGGGAAGGAAGTGACCATGAGGAATCCATACAGGACTTTAATTACCATATTTTTGAATCTCACTTAGACTTCTCCCTTTCCATTTTACATCGCTGTATTTCTCAATGCATCTCTCCTCCTCTCCTACATACCAAGCCATCCTTGGTAGCAAAGGTTAAAACAAACAGACAAAAAAAAGCTGTTCATCCAAACTAATCAACCCATGAACCCTTAAACTACTCTTTCTCAGAACCAAGCGCTAGAGGAGATAGGTCAAGGGAAAGATTGGGAGGGGTTTGGAGGGGTTATTTTTTTTAAAGTTCGGGTAGTGTGTTCATAGATAAGTAGAAATTGAAGGCCTGGTAAGGAGTGATTGACAAGGCAAACACCCAGACCGCAGGGGTCCTCAACTAGCCCCACCCCCACCTAGGTGCAGGCCCTCATCACCTCACACCTGGACCAGTACAGTAACAGCTGGTGGGCCTGCCTGCCTCAGGTCTCTCTCCACTTCCATCCTCCATTCAACCACAAAAGTGATTTTCCTAAAGTTCAAGTCTGATCATGTTCTTCTGCCCAATAAATCAATTCTCAAGTGGCCCAATAAACTCTAGGGGTTCCCTGTATTCTCCAGAATCAAATAGAAAAATCCTTTGTTTGAGATTCAGGCCTTCATAATCCAGGCTTCTCCTGCCTTTCTGGTTGTCTTCTCCATTATATCCCCTATCCCAGCCATCCCCATGGACTCTGCAATCCAGAGACACTGGTCTCCTTGTTCTTCCTCTCACGGGACTTTACAGCTCCAGACCCCCCCAGGCATTAGCTTGGGTTGTACCCCATGCCTGGAGTGCTCATTCACTTCCTCAAATCCTCCTGCCTTCCCCCACTTCCTTGAAGTCCCAACTGAAAACCCTGCCTTCCACAGGAAGCCTTTCCCAACCCCACTTAATTCTACTGCCCTCTTTTTGTTGTTGTGGTTGGTGGTGGTGGTGGTGGTGGTACGTGTGTGTGTGTGTGACAGAGAGACAGACATAGGAGAGAGACAAAGAGAAAGAGACAGAAAAAGACAGAAAGAGACAGAGAAATGAGAGATACAGACACAGAAAAAGGAGACAGACAGACAGAGAGGAGAGAGAGACAGAGAGAGGAAAGAGACAGACAGGGAAAAAAAGGAGACAGAGAGGAGAAAGACAGAGTCCAGGAGAGAGAGAGGGAGAGGGAGAGGAAGAGGGAGAGGGAGAGGGAGAGAGACAGAGACAGAGACAGAGACAGAGACAAAGAGAGAGAGAACACTCTGATGGTGCAGTGGATACCATATTGGGTTTGGAGTCAGGAAGTCCTGAGTTTAAATCTAGCCTCCAATCCTTTCTGTCTGTGTGACCCTGGGTAAGTCACTTAACCTCTGTTTGCTTCAGTTGTCTCATCCATAAAATGGCACTGATAACACCATTTACCTCCCAGTGTTGTGAGGATCAAATGAGATGATAATTGTATAACATTCATGTAGCACAGTGCCTAGCACATTTAAATGCTTATTGAGTGCTTCATGTACCCTGTTGGCACTCTGGTAAAGCCTCTGGACCCCTTCTGCGAATAATATTTTTAAATTGAAAGAAATGCTCAATTTCACTTGGAAGTTAATCAAAACAAAGATGTCATTTTTCTCACCCCATTCACAAACTCCTCTAAAATCCATCCTTGAGCCCTAGGTAAAAGTCCCAGTCCTGGAGGATCCTGGAAGCCACAATGGAAACAGTCAGACTGAGTGGGAAGAAGGGCCACCTTATCTGTCCTCTGAGCCTGGAATCAGGGAGGAGAAGGCAAGTGAATGAGTGAAAGGCTTCTAGGGTGGGGAAGTGTGGGAGAGTGCTGATTACACTGCAGACTCTAAAGTAGGAGCTGAGCTTGCCCCTTGAAGGCAGGAAGATGGAAGAAGGTGAGAGGAGAAGGCTTGATAACTAAAGATATTTGCTACAGTTACTGAGATGTTCAAAAAGCAGAGATAAAATGATTTGATGAGGCAGAATAGTAGAGTCATTTCATGTCAGGAAGACTTGGATTCAAATTCTACCTTGGACACTTACTAGTTATATAACCCTAGGCAAGTCATTTGACCTCTGTCCACCTCAGTTTTGTTTCTGTAAAATGGGGATAATAATAGCACCTTACCTCCCAAGGTTGTTGGGAAGATCAAATGATCTAACATGAACAGCACCACGCAAACCTTGAAGCATTATATAAATGGTAGCTATTTTTTGTTTTTACTCCCTAATGCCTCTCATTGGCTCTTGTCTGTAGTATGGTTATCCCTTCCACACAGCAAGGGTTAGGGGAACAGGCTCCCCACAACCCCTACCTCTCCACTCCACAATCTGGAAAATCCATGTGAAATTTTTTGGCCTTCCTTTCATAACAGAAATCTGAATTATTATGGTATTAAAAGACAAAATATATTGATTATTATACAATACTATACATATATTTTATGCATTTCTGAATTTTTTAATTGTTGGGACTGGAAGCTCAATTCCGTGTGGACAGTCTCGGGCAGGTAAAAGTGGGACTTCTAAATCTTAGAGTCTTACGAGGCCCTCCATGAACAGCGGGGGTTCGAGAAGGTCAGACTGAGCTAGCTCGGCTAGCTCGGGTATTTCCGCCTCTCCCCCGGAGATACCTGATGGGTGGAGTCTCCCTGCCCTCGAGGTCGTCCCGGATTGGAGCACACCTAGTTACCTAACAGCATGGTATTGAGATGCAAACTGTGTGGCTGAAGATTAAGTAGGATTGAGGAAGCCAGAAAGCTCTCTTAGCAGGTGTGGAGCCAAAGAGAAAAGTAGGGCTCCGCTTCTTTTCTTTCCTCTCTCCCCTCCCCTCTCTCCGCTTCCACTCTCATTCCAATCCCGCCCTGGCCTCTCCGGCCCTTCCAGCAGGCTTTTAATTACACCGAATATCAGGAAATCTAAATCCTCCAGCTCCCCAGGGTATTGTTGCTCGTAAGCAGTCATTTGCTCTCCGACCGCTCCCCATTTTTCTCTTGATATTCCTGCCTGCTTGAGCCAAGGAGAAACTTTCCAAATCCTTTCACAAAATTCTCGGAGGTCATCTAACTCTATTGTGACCCCCGCCTTCCTGCATTCCCTGTGAAGTGTCTCAGCCCAGACCTCCTGTTCCTCTGGCTTTATTACTGGCAATAGATTCCCCATCTCCGCCCTTTTCCCAGGGGTTTGGGAAGCTTCTCTCCCCTTTCTCTCCTTCCGAATCTAGGATTCGGGACTCGCTTCTTTCACAGCCCCTTCCGGGTGTACCCCAAAAGCACCCAGGATTATCTACACTCCCAATCCCTGTTGGGACGCCAACTGCCAAGCCTAGAGGCCTGTATTGGGCTACCCGAGTCTTTCTTACCTCACCTCCCGAGGTCTTCGGCTGGCCACGCCGGATGCACGTATGAGAGAAAGGACGTTCCAGAGTCAAACAGGGGTTGAGCTTTATTACAGGGTTTCGGTTACAAGTGCAGGGGGTCTTCTTTCTTAGGACGAAGAGGGGGAGATTTCCTAAGAAGGCTAAGCTTAAGGGAATGGAAGTAGAAGTACAAGCGGGGGGAGAGAGGGGGAGGGGAGAGAGGAAAGAAAAGAAGCGGAGCCCTACTTTTCTCTTTGGCTCCACACCTGCTAAGAGAGCTTTCTGGCTTCCTCAATCCTACTTAATCTTCAGCCACACAGTTTGCATCTCAATACCATGCTGTTAGGTAACTAGGTGTGCTCCAATCCGGGACGACCTCGAGGGCAGGGAGACTCCACCCATCAGGTATCTCCGGGGGAGAGGCGGAAATACCCGAGCTAGCCGAGCTAGCTCAGTCTGACCTTCTCGAACCCCCGCTGTTCATGGAGGGCCTCGTAAGACTCTAAGATTTAGAAGTCCCACTTTTACCTGCCCGAGACTGTCCACACGGAATTGAGCTTCCAGTCCCAACATTTAATATTTCACTGTCTTCTGCTGGCCTTTGTGTTTCAATAACTTCCACAAAACTCCAAAACAATTCCCATTTAATATCTTATGGTGACCCATAACATATGGAAACCATGATGGGGAAAGTCATGATGTGGAAGGCATCACTGTAGTTGCTTAGTTATTAGAGACACACTTGACATTAACGGATTATCAAGGAAAATATATTACAGCAGAGTTCAGAGGAATTGAACACTTTGGCCAAAGGGGAACCCCACCCTCTTTTCAGGAGGAGGAAGCACTGAATACAGAAGTGAGATGAGTTGTATACTGTTAGTTCAAGACAGATCCTCTCATCAGAAGATGAATTGGTCCATTCTCCATAGGTCTCCATCTTCTCTACATGCCCATTATGTAGCCCCCCTTATTGTGATTCCCCCCACCCAAACATGCTCCAACATAGGACCCATTATAAGAAAATGGAAGGATAATTTTATGCAGGATGTGTCTGCTCACAAGCATGAGGTTCATTAAGCAAGCACAGTGAAGAAAAGTCTTCTCCAGGGAACTCTAGGTCGTTTTCTTGGTTAGCTTCAGCTAGCTTTAGATTTGATTCCTTTATCAAGAATCTGCAGTTTTCTGAAGTCCACTTGGATGAGTCCACCTGCAGTGTGCTGGCCTTATTATCTGACTTATTCTTAATGACTTCATAAAGTAATAACTTCCGTGGAAACTTAACTTTTTGCTGTCTCTCACTTTAGCAAATACTTGTTCAATTTCATGGACTCTACAGAAGTCATTTTCTTGATCTACCATTAATGAGTAAGGCTGTGTGTTTTGTTGAACTTAAATCCAGGAGTCCAGAGGTTAGGGTCCATTGACCTGGAGGTTCTCTTCCTCCCAGCACTAAAACCCTTCCATCCTTCGATAAGCCGTCCAAGCCAGGCCCACTTGGGCAGGGCTCTGGTCTGAACCAGGTGCCACTGTTTAAAGGAGGAAGGAGTTTGGAGTCTCAGGACTTGAAATCCTGGCCCTGATCCTTATGTTACTCCCACCCCCACCCTGTCCCCCCCATTGTTTCATGTGCAGTTCCAGATTCAGTCCTGGAAGGAGGGAGGGGTTACTCCTAAGAAAGGGGATCTGATTTTTCTTGGACAATCTGAGTCACTGCCAGAGTGCCCAGAGTTTCAGGGAGCAGAAAACATCCTATAGCCAAGATGCGGCTCATGCTTAGGGTCTCCCCTAAAAGGGAGTAACAGGTCGGCTTAGTAGAATCTTGGACTTTAGACGTGGGAGGAATCTTGAAAGACCTACAGTCAGTCCAGTATCTTCGTTTTTGCAGAGGTAAAAGCTGAGCGCGAGTTTTCTGCTAGCAAAAGATACAAAGTAGCTCCTAGGTGTTGCAGCTTCTTCTGCAAAGGGAAGGAGGGGACGGCACTTTATTAAGTGCAGGCATTTATAGGATGCTTTCAAGTGGGCTGTGAGCAATTTTCGGTCCTCGCAACAACCCTTGGAGAAGCGGGTCCACTGAGGCTTGGAGAGGTCTGGCGGCTGCAGGTCTGAGGATGGATTCCAACTCACACTTGT
Source organism: Notamacropus eugenii (assembly GCF_028372415.1). NCBI lineage: Eukaryota > Metazoa > Chordata > Mammalia > Diprotodontia > Macropodidae > Notamacropus > Notamacropus eugenii. The sequence goes on along the minus strand of NC_092875.1, from coordinate 25,609,120 downwards.
TCTCATTCCAAGGCCATCGTTCCATGCGCAGCGCCATCTAGAGGAGCTCCTGCAGAAATGCCGCTACAGGCCCACGGGAGGGTATCATGCTGTGCGCAGGCTCAGAGGCCCGCTCCAGGACGGGCCGACTGCGCAGGCCCGACAAGGAGCCCCACCCTTCGCCACGCCCCCTTTCTCGCGTCGCGCAGCTTCCCCCTCCTCCCCAAAACGGAAGCCGAAGTGCGGTTTTGCTCGCCCTCCCCTCCCCCCCCCGGCTCGCCTAGGGGCGTCGCGCAGCCGTAACCGCCGGAAACGGACGTGGCGAGCCCTCCGGCCCGGAGCGCTCGGTGGCTGGGAGGACCGCGGGGAGACCGGAAGCGGATGTTGCTCCAAGGGAAGAAGACGTCGCCTCGTAGCCTGGCGGGGACTTTTTCGGTTCTAGCGGCGGTAGCAGCGGCAGGAAAAGGGGCGGCAGCAGGTAAAGAGCCGGAGGTGGGACTCGGGCCTCGGTGCCCGCGGCTTCGCCCTCTGCACCGCGCGGGTGCCCCCTTCGTGTGACGTGTCGGGGTCCCGCCGTGTGTGTGGGTGCGCGCGGGTGCCCCTGGCAGTGGGGGGTCACCATCAGTTTGGGGGTGACCCGCACGGGAGTGTCAGGATCCCCCCTACTGTGATCTCCAGTCCTTGTCAGGACCCCCCTCCTGTGTCGGGGCGGGCGGGGGGGGGGGTTGATTCCTTCCCCCACGTGACCTGTCAGTGTCAAGACCCCCCCCATCTCCCTGTCCGTGTCCGGGTCCCGTTAGTTTTGGGGTCCCCGGGGGTGCCCCCCCAGTGAGACCCGATGGGGGAACGCCCACCACCAGGCCCTTGCTGTCTCCCAGACTCCCACCATGGGCAACACCAGCAGCGAGAGGGCCGGCCTGGAGCGGCAGGGGGGCCACAAGAGCGGCCGGCGGGACAGCACCGGGGGCGCGCTGCCCGGCAAGGAGGGGGGCGGGCGGTCCAAGATCGTGGTGGAGAACCCCGAGGACGCCGACCTCTTCCACCCCGAGGAGATCAAGGTACCGAGTGCGGCCGTCCCCCTTCGTGCCCTCCCCAGCCCTGGCTCTGCGGGGAGCCCCCGGGATCGGGGAGCAGGAACCTTGCTGTCCCGGAGCCCCCTCCCCACTCCTGGCTCTGCGGGGAGCCCCCCTCCGTACCCTCCTAGGCTCTGCGAGGAGCCCCCTGTGCCCTCCCCAGCCCTGGCTCTGCGGGGAGCCCCCGGGATCGGGGAGCCCCCGGGATCGGGGAGCAGGAACCTTGCTGTCCCGGAGCCCCCTCCCCACTCCTGGCTCTGCGGAGAGCCCCCCTCCGTACCCTCCTAGGCTCTGCGAGGAGCCCCTGTGCCCTCCCCAGCCCTGGCTCTGCGGGGAGCCCCCCTCCGTACCCTCCTAGGCTCTGCGAGGAGCCCCTGTGCCCTCCCCAGCCCTGGCTCTGCGGGGAGCCCCCGGGATCGGGGAGCAGGAACCTTGCTGTCCCGGAGCCCCCTCCCCACTCCTGGCTCTGCGGGGAGCCCCCCTCCGTACCCTCCTAGGCTCTGCGAGGAGCCCCCTGTGCCCTCCCCAGCCCTGGCTCTGCGGGGAGCCCCCCCCCCGTGCCATCATCCCCAGCCCTAGCTGGGCACCGTGTGCCAGGCTGGGACAGCACTGAAGTGCAGGCACACAGGAGCCTCTGGGAGCGACTCCACCTCATGCTGCTGGTGAGGCCGGGTCCCGAGCCTGAGCCAGTGTCACCACGCAGGCCTTCCCTTTGTTGACTTTATTGTCGCAGGGAGAGGGCTCACTGTTTATTGACCCAGCTTCCAAGGCTGCCTTGGCCTTATTTACACTTTACTATTAAAAGGAAGAAGAGAAGGGCCCTGGGGTGTGTTTTTTGTCCAAGGGAGAGAAAAGAACAGAAAGAATGCAGACAAGGAGGAGACGCTGAGGCTGCCAGGGGAATTTTGTTCCCTACTTAAAAGCAAGCTGTCCTGTAGTTGGGGCTGAAACTTCACCTACGATCAATGTGTATGTACATAGGCCTGTTTTGTTTGTTTAGTTCAGAATAGAATAAAACTTCAAGAAAATTTTTTTCCTGTAAAAGAGAACCAAGAAAAACATTTGCTTTTTGGAGAGGAAGTTATCATTCTCCGTGTAGTTTTTTTTATTTGTAATTCTGAGATCCTAGCTCTTCAAAGACTAGTCAGAGTGGCCCTTCGTGTCCTCATTCAAAGTCATTCCCTGCCAACTCTGCTGTGACATCTTCAAGGTGATGGTGACATTCTGGGGCTTTGGCAGCTGATGCTGAGCCCTGCATATCCTAAGAAACTTCATACAGCGTATCATATACAGGGTATCTCTATAACTTTATGTGCTCTAACTAGGAAGAGATTGCCTAGGGGTAATGGAACTTCCAGTGGACCTGAAGGTAGAATATCCCAGTTCTAGTCCCATTTATCAGTGAGGTGACCAGAGGTCTCTGCCACTGAACTTGAACTTTCTCCTCTGTAAACTAGAAAACACCTGGACCGCCTGCCTCTTTGGAGCAAGGGTTTCCTTCCCATCTCAGTCTCCTCGTACCTTCCACATCCTCTAGCATGGAGTCTGCTTCTCACAGCTGGAAATGTATTTCTTTTGAATTTGACATTTACCCAGCCCTCGAAGGTCTTCAGAGTGCCAGGTCTTACCATAACCCTGTGAGAGTGGTACAACCAGGGGGTGTTTCTCCATTTTGTATGTCAGGTCGTGCCTTGCTCATGGTCACTCGTCTAGTAAAGCCTCTGAGCCTTGGTTAGAACCTCAGCTTTTCTGGCTCTACCTCCATGCTTGTATCCACCTGGCCTTTGGCCCCGTGGAGCTTGTAAATTCATTCTCATTCTGGTGGAGGAAGGGAAAGATAAGCCATTTAAAAGCAACTTCTTGATATCCTAGGTATCAGGTACTAGAAGTGGGGGGAAGGAGACATGGAAATGGTTTGGGTTTTGTTTTTTAAATAGAACAAAGTTCTGCCTGTTCAGTGGTAGTTGTTCAGCTGTTTCAGTCACCTCTGACTCCATGTTGAGTTTTCTTGGCAGAGATACTGGAGCAGTTTGCCATTTCCTTCTCCAGCTCATTTTACAGATGATGAAACTGAGGCAAACAGGGTGAAGTGACTTGCCTAGGGTCACCTAAATAGGAAGTGTCAGGGGCTAGATTTGAACTCATCTTCCCGACTGCAGGCCTGGCACTCTATACTGTACCCATTTAGTAGTATTGTACAAAATTCATTTAGCAGTTACTCAATATAAAGGAGAAGTGTTTGTTTTTTTTAAAAGGTCCTAGACTTTAATTAGAAGTCAAAGACCTCTGTCAGATAACTGTTAGCCAACCTTACCTCCTCCTTTAGCAATGACTGATAGCTGATTTCTTTGGGAGTCTCTGAGCACATGCCCAGCCCCAAATTTCTGTTGTTTCAGACTTCTCTGGGCTGCAGTCAGTCCAGTGTAAGAGGTATAAAAGCAGTTGCTGTTGCTTGGTAAAAGTACTAAATGAATAGTCTGCAAAACAGTTGTCTTTTTTTTTTTTTAACCTTAAACTACTTGGAGTATTGGATAACCAGCATTTTTTATGAGTTGATGACTCTAGGATAGGGACTGATAAATTTCTGTCCCATAAATCTCCCTTAGGGTCGTAAATTGGCAATAATTAAACCAGTCTTGGGATGGGTCTCTTCTTTTGAACTGATCAAGTGCTTTCCCTTAGGAAAACTAGAAAAATTCTCTTTGCTGAATGTCATTGCTCCAAGTAGGGGGCTTAGCACGCTCTGAATCACTGTGCTTCTAGGCTCCAGAAAAGGAAGAGTTCCTTGCGTGGCAGCATGATCTAGAAGTGAATGACCGAGCTCCCACCCAAGCTCGTCCGACTGTGTTTCGCTGGACAGGAGGAGGAAAAGAGGTCTACTTATCTGGCTCCTTCAATAATTGGACAAAACTACCACTCACAAGAAGGTATTCTGGGCAGCTTTTCTATTTGAATTCTATTGGAACTTGGCTCACTTGTCTTTTTGATGGAATTCTGTAAATGCCAGCTTTGACTGAAGATACTGAACAGGAAAGTAGCTTGTGTGGTCATTCAGAAGGTCATGCCCAGATTTCTGGGGTGCAGCCAACTCTCCTTAGGAATAAACTCCTGTTTAGAGGAAGACTTCCTGCTTCCTAAACATTTGTAACGTCTTTCACTTGGATACAGGAACATACATTCTTCAACTGAGGCAGCTCCTAGAAAAGTGAGAAAAGGCTTTTGGTAAATGTAGTCATTGGCAGGGATCCAAGAAAGCCTTTCCGTGGCCTGGTCCAACCTAGTAGATTCTGACTTCACCCCAAGGGCTTCATGGCAGGAGAGCCCGGGCAGACTCATCACATAAGGTGTCCCCTGTGGCCTTGAAAGAAGAGGATGAAAATGGCCTCTTGGTGTAGGGCCCTTTTCCTAAACTGTTTTCTAGTAGTCATGCTGCCTCCTCTTCAAACCAAACTGACCAGGAGTCCCACCCTGTCCAGTCATCGTCCTGTGTGTGGCCCGTCAGCACTGTGTGCTGTCGCTTCCTTTACAGCAGATGCCGGAGAAGACAGAATCTGACAGTATCTGGCAGTCCCCAAATGAAATACAGAAATGAAGGGGTCTCGTTCCTGGTGTTGGTGTGTTAGGAATGGTGTCTGATGCTTCAGATCCTCTGCTAGGTCCTGTAGCCCCAATCTGTTCTCCAAACATTACACTGAATTGTCTCGATTGTCTAAAAATGCCATCCCTGCTGCAGCCAGAGTTTCTTTCTTTGGGATGGGGGTGCTCTTCATTTCTTTGGCAAGGGTGGTTCAGTGAAGCCACTGAAAGTGTTTTCTTCTTACCTGTGGAGGAGCTGGAAGGGGTGATCCAGCCAAATCATTTGCTTCCTTTGACATTACAGCCACAACAACTTTGTAGCAATCCTGGATTTGCCAGAAGGAGAACATCAGTACAAGTTCTTTGTGGATGGTCATTGGACCTATGATGCCTCTGAGGTACGATTTCCTTCTTTTCTAGATGGTATCGCTCTAAGAACCAGATATTTCCCTACAGGATGCTTCACACAAAGCCCCCAGTCCTCAGGCCACCTTGGCCAAGGCTTCCCTCCTTGGCTGAGCCAGGTGATGGCACCTGTTTGTTGGTTAAGACGAGCCACCAGTTTAGCCAGTAGATGAAGACACAAACCAGTGATTCCATGTCCTCTAAAGCAGGGAGCCTTCTCCATTGTGATTTCTACCTGTTTATCTCTTCCCAGCCAACTGTGACCAGCCAACTTGGCACAATTAACAACGTCATTCAGGTGAAGCAAACTGACTTTGAAGTGTTTGACGCTTTAATGGTGGATTCCCAGAAGTGCTCTGATGTGTCCGGTAGGAATCCAGTTCTTTTCTATGCCTTTTCTATGCCTTCTAGGTGGGAGCTCAAGTGTGCAGCCCTGCAGCCAAGGGTTGTCTGCTTGGTTCTTGATCCTCAGCCCTGAATTTGTGCCCCAAAGGCAGGGAACATTCAACACAGAAGGAATGGACATGATCACTTGCTGAAATTCCCCCTGCTGTGATGGGTAGTTACTGTCTTGTGATCACAAGATTTACAGCTGGAAAGAGCTTTGGGACTAGTCTCTAGGCCAGCCCTTTTTTGTACCAAGGAGGAGACTGAGGCCCAGGAAAGTGAAATGGCTTCCCCAGGGTTACGCAGGCATTAAGTCCAAAAACCAAAAGTTAAACCTGCTTCCTTTGACTCTCAAACCAGTGTTACTGCTGGTTCATTTCTGTTCTTTATGACTGCCCTGGAGACTAGCCCAGTAAAAGCAGGCACTGAGCTCGAGTGCTCGTGGTCAGTCTTACCTGGGGACCCTCAGAATGGGCTCCCTGGGCTGGTGACCAGGGGGTGACCTGGGCAGCCCACAGTGATGCTCCCTGCGCCAAGTGTGTGTCTGAGGTGACTGGGGGAGGATTCTGGTTTCCAGGCCACTCATATAAGCTGGCCTTACTTGTGTTGTAAATTAGTAGTTGCAGAATTGCTTAGGGGGACAGGAGGAGGCCTGTCCATGGGAAAAAGTCATGAACTTTTCTTGCCTAATAACAGAGAGCAGGGCTCAGGCCTGGATGTGACTCCTCAACTCTGCCTGGCCACCTTGAACCTCACCAACCTCATGTGTAGGAGGGCTTAGGAGATCGTTTGCTTAGAAACTGTGTGTGTACAGCCTTCCTTTGCAGACGCTCTTCATGGGTGGCAAATTCCGTCAGAACACAGATAGAACCTATGCGTCAAGCCTGGAGGTGTGCTTGTAACTGAGTCTTTACCCAGACTGCCTGCCTCTCCCCTCCCCGCATGGGGGTTTTAACCAATGATGGGGCTTCTCCCTAGGAGCAGGTTTGTGCTGGGTTTAACTTTATGCTTGGGATGAATCATCATTAGGATCTGTTATCATGGGCTCCTGTTATTTTCATTGAATTTGAAAATCGCAGTGGCCTCTGGTGAGAGAAAATGTGGCTGATCAGTGTGATTTCAAACAGGACTTGAAAGCCTGAAAAATAGCAACTCTCCAGGTAGGAAGGCACTTGTGATTGAAATAGAGACGGCTGCTTATTTCTAATCCATACAAATAGCAGCCAACTTGTTCTGATTTCTGTGGAGGTTCCCCTAAATCTGCCCCCTGTACTTAAAAGTCCTCCCCTCCAGTGAGACCTTCTCAATATTGATTGCCTTCTGGAAGAAAAATGTACCTTAACTTTTTGGGTTCTCATCGCTCCCTCTCTATTCTGCTCAGTTTTCTGCACTTAATGCCTTTCTTAGTATCTCCTGGCTGTGATTGTGACTAGGTTACAGGAATGGGAGCAAGCTCCTAAGGACGTGAACATCCTGGGCATTGCTGCTCTACTAACACAGAGGAGGGCGATTCCTCAGGCTTTACCTTGAAACCAGACTGACAGCCAAATAATCAGCATGGCAGAATTCCCTCTCAGTCATGCATGGCCTCTCAAGCTGAAGCCAGAAAGGTTGTGGGGACAAGGCCATGGCACCATCCCCTGGCAATGAGATGCCTTCCTGGCACCACAGAATCCTCAGGTGGGGAGGAGGGCCTCAAAGGTCACTCAGTCCAGCCTAGGCCATCTGCCAGGCTCTGGATGACCAGTGGTCATCTAGATTATCCTAGAACAAACACTGAATGCAAGAACAAAAAGAAGCTTTCGTAAAGTCTTCTATAGAAAAATGTTTTAAAATGCACTGACAGTTCTGGCTACCTTGGCACCCTAGCTGGCACCTCTGGCTTAGGGTTTCTTTCTTGTTCTACCAGAATCTGAGGGGCAGCTAGGTGGTGCAGTAGATAGAGCACCAGTGCAGGAGTCAGGAGGACCTGAGTTCAAATCTCACCTCAGACACTTGACACTACTAGCTGTGTGACCTTGGGCAAATCACTTAACCCCAACTGCCTCATCCTGGGTCATCTCCAGTCATCCTGATGAATATCTGGTCACTGGATTCAGATGGCTCTGGAGGAGAAGTGAGGCTGGTGACCTGCACAGCCCTCCCTCACTCAAAACAAAGTCAAGTGCTAGTCATGTCATTATTTCTCTGATGGCATGGTCTTCTTTGGCCATGAAGGACAAACACACCACACACCACCCGAATCTAACCAGAGGGTTTGCTAAAGCTCCCCAGAAGCAGCCCAGGTCTTGATCCACATGGATGGGGAAGGGCAGCAGCTGCCTGGCCCTGACTGGCAGGTTTGCGCTCCATTTCTGTCTGTGCCCTGATGCCAGGACCTCAGTGGCCACTTCTGAAACATGTGCCAATCCCTTAACCAAAGTCTAAAGGGCTTTCTGGTGGTTCTCTGGGAACCTTTATTCCCTTCAGCTGTGCTGTGGAACAAATGAAGACCCAAACCACCCAGTGTAACTACCAATTAGCTGAGCTTTTCTCATAAATATCAGCTGCTTAAATTAAATGTCTTTTTAATCACATTCTTCTTGGCAGAGCTGTCAAGTTCGCCGCCAGGACCCTACCATCAGGAGCCCTATGCTTATAAACCAGAGGAACGCTTCAAAAACCCTCCCATCCTTCCCCCACACCTGCTCCAAGTCATCCTGAATAAGGACACCGGCATCTCGGTGAGAACAGAAGCTTTGCTCTGTGCCCAGGGCTGGGTGGAGGCTTTCCATTTGCCAGCCTCTCTCTTTCAAAGCTTCCTTAGCGAGAAGCAGCTGGCCTAAGCTGCTCTAGGAGCCATCAGGTATGAGATATATATTCCACTTTTTTTTGTTTCCATTTTGCAGGATGACTTCTGTTATTCGACTAAACTCTTTTTGTATGTTTAACTGTGTGGGAGGGACCTTTCTTTTCTTTGTGCCTCACAATTCTGGAACCAGAAGGGTCATATTATCAGGAGACACCATGCCCTTGCTCTGCCCACCACCATCACCAAGGAAACAAACTTGTCTCCCAGCTTGTCTGAGATTTAAGGGGCTTTGCTTATCATTCAGGGCAACTCTTCGATCTGTTAGGAAGAAGCATTACTAGTTTAGTTACCTCGCTCAGTCTGTCTTGTTAGATGTGACTGCTCTCTGTCACAGCCAGAATTAGCTTGTCCACTTAGCACAGCATCTTCCAGATGAACCCAGAGCTTTGTTGACTTTTCCCAGGTTCCACAGAGACCAAAGTTCCAAAACTGCCCCTGACACAAAAGAGCAGGTTGATTTCTTTCACTTTGGACCTTGCTCCAGGTGGGAGGCCAACACTGGGTGGGTTTTTCCTTGATGGAAAGTTGATATTGGACACGTAGCACAAGTGGCTCAAAAATACAGTACCTGCTGTCCTGCTTTTCCTATTAGTTGCTGTTCCAACACCCTCCTTGGCATATGTTCCTCCAGAGTGTATGAGAAGGCAGAAGCCTAAAAGTTTAAAGCCAACCAGGGCCTGTTTTTCTGTATTCTACCCCTGTGATGTCAGTGGCAAAAAGTCATCCTGCTGTTCACATTCCCTAGATACTCTGCTTGAATAACAGACATTTAAGAAGTCCTTAAAGAGAAGGGCTTTCCAGCTGTCTCTCTCTCTCTCTCCCCCTTCCCCCCCTCCTTCCCCCTCCCTTTCTTTCCTCCCTTTCCTTCTCTCTCTCTTCCTCTCTCTCCCATCCTCTCCCTTTCTCTTTCCCTTCCTTCCCTCTCTCATGCACTCACTAGCTCTCCTTTCCCTGCTCTCTAGGGCAGTGCAGAGAAGGCATGCCTCTTTCCCCGCCCAGGATCCTCCTTGTGGAGTCTGATGTGGCTTTCCTCCTTGTATTCCCACAGTGTGACCCAGCCTTACTGCCAGAGCCCAACCATGTCATGCTGAACCACCTGTACGCCCTCTCCATCAAGGACGGCGTGATGGTGCTCAGCGCCACCCACCGCTATAAGAAGAAGTACGTCACCACTTTGCTGTACAAGCCGATATGAAAACCCGGAGAGCAATGGAGAGGATGGTGCAGGGCGGCCTGACCCATCTGCAGCTGATTCACGCCACAGGAACTGCCCCACATGGTCTTCATTCCACACTCTTCTAAAACATTTTCCACTCACCTGCTTGAAGATCTCCTTCTGCAAGGCAGCTCCTGAGGAGCCAGCCGGCCACTGTGGCCACTAACTGACCATAAGACCTTCTGGCACGTACTGCAATGGGGAGGGCATAAAGGTAGGCACAGAAGATTGGCTGCAGCTCAAAGCACAGGGAAACCTGTGTGCACTGTTGGAGACATGCTCTAACATGTACCAGGCACCCTCCCAAAAAATAAGAATAAGTTAAGCCCAGACTCTAGTTGCGGGCTGCTTTATGTCTCAGGTAGCCGGACCCAATGAAGGGGCTTTCCTCACTCGTGACTTTTCTGTCACTTTCCATGGACGCGACAGTCAGTGTAATGGCGACGTCTCTGAGTGGTAGGTCTGCCCCCTATGGCTGGCAGCGAGATTGCACAGGAAGCTGTGGCCCTGGCCCTCACACATACTGAGCACGCTGTGTTTTAAACCCAAAATTACTGCCGGGGTGGGGGAGGGGGGATGTAATAGTAGAGATGCAACGATGCAGGCTTGTAAAGGCATTTTCTCTTTTTAATCACCAACACTTAGGTGTGGATCATGTGAAAAGGCCCCTCAGGGGCCCATCCCAGCTATGACCAGGCTGCCCAGAGGGCTGACCTGTTCTCCAGGTCACCATTTGTTCTAGGTGTGGGTTGTTGCTTGGAGCTGTTTTTAATCCTCCAGTCAGTCCTGAGGTGACCGGTTGTCAGTCTGACATAGCTGAGATCTCAAAACCAAATGATCATGGAAGGCTCCAGCAGGTGCCCACCATTTAGCAAAGCTTTTATTTCTGAAGGGAATGTCAATTTTCTGGAGTGGGTGACCTCACAAGGAAACGCCAGCAGGAATCGGTACCTACCAAGCCCGCTGTGGGGTTAGCAGCAGGCCAGGGTCCCCGAGTCCAGCCTTGTTACCTCATTCATTCACTCAGTGCTCCTGCACACCTCTTGTATCGTGGAAACACTGAATCACTGTCACCTTGTCATACCTCCTGAACAGGTTTAAATAAAACTTTTTGTAAAAAATGATGTTGCTATAACTGAGTCCATGACTGGGGAGCTGGGATGTTCTGAAGGCTCATGCTTGTCATTATTGGATTGTCATTGTTCGATCAGTGACCTGATCTCACGTCACAGGTGCTTGGTGGGCAGGGACTTCGCAGCTTTTGGGAGGAGAATCGAGACTGCATTTGCACAGAGCTGTTCTGGGGTGGCCAGCAACTGTGGGAAAGGCCCCCAAGGAGGAGAAGGCAGCAGCAGTTGAGCCTGGGACTCCTGTTGTGGCAAGTAGAGCCAAGGATCCTTTTTGGCCGGTCCTCCTCAGTGCAGCCCAAGATCCTGCCATTCACGCAGAGGAGAGGCCCTCCAAGGTCTACATCTACCAGTGTTTCACTGCTGTGTTAACATGCACTAAAACCCTTCAATCTTTTGTGGACAACTAACCACACCTCTCCCATCAACGTGTGACACACATGTTCTTTTACGCCCTAGTGGAAGGCTCCACTGAGCAGATCTGGCCCCTGTTACCCAGCATACAAAATGTTCCTCCCAACTTTCTCATTTGTCAGTTGGATAAGTGTGCCCCATAGGCTTCTCTCGATGTCGTTTTGTCAAGTGCTTTGCTGTAGTCTAGGTAAACTGTGCTAATTAGTTTTTAGCAACTCAGAAAAAAGAAAAAGATTAAGCAAGAGTGATTTAATGACATTTGGTCCCTGGTTAGCCCTGCTAACTTTTCTAGAATTTTTCCAGAAAATGTAAGTGTTTCATATACTGCTTGGCACATAGTAGGTGCTTAATACTTCTTCCTTTCCTCCTATAGAGTATTCACTTTATTTTTTTTTTAAACTGGGTCATTTGCCTTTTTCCAATTCTGTGCCACCCTATTTTTCATGACAGTTATTTTAAAAACTAAATTTAAATTATCTTGTTTTTAAAGTACCAGAATTTCTCCCAGAATCCCTCCCATTTTCCCTTCCCAGGGAGGGGCAACATGTAACAAATACTTTTTTTTTTTTTTTGAGGAAATCAGGATTACATGACTTGCCCCAGAATCACACAACTAGTAAGTGTCGGAGGCTGAATTTGAACTCAGATCCTCCTGACTCCAGGACCAGTGCTCTCTCTACTGCACCACCTAGCTGCTCCTAACAAATATTATTTTTAAAGGGAAAAAAATCAACAAAACAACTCAACACACCAAAAATGCCTGAACAGTATGCCGCTTCTCTGTAGAGGAGCGAGGTGGGGCCAGGCTTGTTCTTTGTAACTTGGCAACTTCCGATGGCTTGTTTACTTTTGATTGTCCGATGGTTGCCTTTTGCACTCACTTGGTCAGTCGTTTGTCATGCTTTCTTTGCTCTGCATCAGTTCACCTAAGTTTTAACATGCTTCTCACAGCACAGTAATTATCCCATTATACTCGTAACCACAGTTGTTTAGTCATTCCCCAATCGATGGGCATATACTCCCTGTTCCAGTTCATTACTACAGAAAACATGCTTTTATAAACATTTTGATGCATATGGGATCTGTCCTCTTACCGGTAACCTCCTTGGAGCATATATGTTCCCAGCAGTGGAATCTCTGGGTCCAAGGCTTTCGACATTTTAGCCACTTTATTTGCATAATTTCATATTGCTTTCCAAAGTGATTGTAAGGATTCATAGCTACACCAACAATGTACTAATATGCTTGTCTTCCCACAGTCCCTCCAATATTAACTACTCCTATGTTTTGGCATTTTTGCCAGTTTGCTTGGGTGTGAGATGAAACTTTAGGGTTGTTTTGATATCCATTTCTTTTATTATCAGTGATTTAGAGCATCCTTTCATATGATTATTAATAACTTGTAATTCTGTTGAGAATCCTTTGAACACTTACCTGTTGAGGAATGGATTTTGTTTTTGTCTATGTTTGTGTAGGATATTTATTTTATTACATGTTTATTTTCTATATGTGTGTGTGCGTTCATATGTATGTTTCCTATTAGTTTGGATTCCAAATCCTTATCTGAGAAATTTGATACAAAGATTTTTTTCCTCATTTGACCACTTCCCTTATCCTAAATGCATTAATTTTAGTTGTGCAGAAACTTTTCAATGTCATGTAATCACAGTGATTAATTTTATTTTATCTAATAACCTCTATCTCATTTGGTTTCTCCATGATCTTTCAAACATGACTAAAAGTGGCTCAACAGTCACTTTTAATACCTCAGATATGGTTCATCTGGGCCAGGTGACTTCGTACGTTCACCAAAAGGAGAGATGTCATGAAGACATCTTAAATTCAGCACTCACTCTTTGTTCCCCAAACCCTCCCCTCTTCCAGACTTTTCATATTATTGTCCAGGTTGTTTGAATGCCATCACTCATGTCTGCAGAAAAGACTATTTTATGGAAAACACACAAGGCAAGTGGTCACATGGAGGTCAAAAGAAGTGATACAAGGACACTCTCAAGGTTTCTTTGAGGAACTTTAGAATTGAATGTAAGACATAGGAGACGCTGGCCCAGGACCACCTAGCATAACATGCCCACATCAGAGAAGGCACTGTGCTCTATAAGCAAAGCAGAATTGCAGTAGCTCAAAAGAAATGTGAGATACCCGGATTTAGAGATATCTCCACTCCAAATATCCATATGGACTACTTGTGCTCAACCTGTGGTAGAGCCTTCTGAACTTGTATTGTCTGATCAGCCATGGTCGAGCACACCGTAACTTGATTCTAACATAGTGATGTCATTTTGTTTCTCAAGAACATAAAACAACAATCAACCAACCAATCACTCAAGGCTACCGCCATCTTCCTTGCAAACTAGATGTTTTCAGCTTCTCTCTTGCCTCTCCCTACCCCACAAATCCAATCTGTTGCCAAGTCCTGTCAATTCTACCTTCATAAGGGCTGTCAACTACTCCCTCTTTCCTCTGACATGATCACCACCTGGTACACCCTTATCACTCCACCCTGGCCTATGATGATGGAGCGTACTGATGGATGTCCCTGCCTCAAGTTTCTCCTCACTCTAGTCTGTTCTAAGCAATAAATTCCAGTGACTTCCTATGACCTCTAGAATCAAATAAAATCTTGTTAGCTTTCAAAGCTTTTCATAACCTGACCCCTACCTCTCTAGTCTTCTTCCCCTCACACCCCTCCACATACTCTACGTCAGTGACACCAGCTTCCTGACTTCTTCAAACAAGACACTCCATCTCCCAACTCCAGGCATTTTCTATGGCTGTCCCCTAGAGAGGTAGAACACTCTCTTCATCTCCCCCTCCTGGCTCCCCTGATTTCCTCCAAGTCGCAATTAAAACCCCACCTCCTACAAGAAGCCTTTCCCCATCCCCCTTAACGCCCATGCCTTCCCTCTGATTATCTCCAGTTTGTCCTGTCTGCATCTTGGTTGTTTGCTTTTTTCTCCCCCATTAGACTGTGAGTCCTCTGAGGATAGGGACCAGGTTCCTTCCTTTTGTGCTTATCCCCAGCACTTAGTACAGGGTCAGACCCACTGTAGCTACTTAGTGCAGCTGGCTGCTTGGCTTTACTTATCTTGGGTATCAACTGCCTATTTGCCACCTTTTTTTTTCTGTCATGTCCTGTGCAAAGATAATTCTCTTCACTAGAGGAAATCAAACAAACTTGAACCAAACATTTCTCCTCTGTTGCCCATTATCCTTGTCCTATCCACTGCCCAAATAGTGATTTCGTCCTGTTGGCCCTTTACCCTACAGGGAGGGAAAAAAACCTTTGTGTTGTCCTTAACTTTTCTCACTAACCTCAGCTCATTCCTAGCTTTATTTTATTTTCTATTAATAGTATTTTATTTTTTTTCCAATTACATGTTAAGACCATTTTTAGCATTCATTTTTACAAGATTTTGAGTTCCAAATTTTTTTCCCCTTCCTGCCTTCCCTCCCCTCCCCTCTTCCTAAAATTTTTGGTAGGCAATTTGATATAGGCTATACATGTATTATCATGTAAAACATATTTCCATATTAGTCATAGTTATGAAAAAAGAAACAGATCAAAAGGAAAAAAAACATGAAAAAGAATAAAATAAGTGAAAAAAGTATGCTTCGATCTGCACTCCGAGTCCGGTTGTTTATCTCGATGTGGCCACCATTTTCCTTTGTGATTTCTTTGTAGTTGCTTTGGATCACTGTGTTGCTGAGATGAGCTGAGTCATTCATAGTTGATCTTCACACAGTGTTGCTGATACTGTGTACAGCGTTTTCTTGGTTCTGCTAATTTCACTTTGCATCAGTTTGCACAAATCTTTCCAGGCTTTTCTGAAGTCTGCCTGCTCATTATTTCTTATAGCACAATAGTATTCCATTACATTCATATACCACAACTTGTTCAGTCACTTTCCACTTGATGAGCATCCCCTCAATTTCCAATTCTTTGCCACCACAAAAAGAGTTGCTATATTTTTGCACATGTAGGTCCTTTTTCCCTTTTTTTATGATCTCTTTGGAATACAGACCTAGTAGTGGTATTGCTGGGTCAAAAGGTGTGCACTGTTTGGTTGTCCTTTGAGCATAGCTCCAAATTGCTCTCCAGAATGGCTGGATCAGTTCACAATTTCACCAACAGTGCATTAGTGTGCCAGTTTTCCCACATCCTCTCCAACATTTGTCATTTTCCTTTTTTGTTATATTAGCCAATCTGACAAATGGTACCTCAGAATTGTTTAAATTTGCATTTCTTTAATCAAGAGATTTAGAGCACTTTTTCATATGCCTATAGATAGCTTTGATGTCTGCATCTGAAAACTGCCTGTCCGTATCCCTAGATTTGTTTTAAAATTTTAATTTCAATTAACAAGCATTTTTTTTCTCTCCCTCCATCCTTCCCTAAAGGGGAAAAAAAAATCCTTGTAAATCAAATCAAATGAACATGTCAACTACATTCCAAAGTTCTGGATCTTGAGTCCATCACTTCTCAGGTAGGAGACTGGTAGCATTATTAGTCACCTGGAATCCTGGTTGGCCAATACGCTGATTCTGTCTTTGAATGTTGTTTGTCTTTACAATGTTACTGTGGTTGCTGTTCAGTCCTGTCTGACTTGGTGACCCCACTGGGGGTTTTCTTGGCCATTTCCTTCCCCAGCTCATTTGACAGATGAGGAAACTGAGGCAAAGTTAAGTGACTTGCCCAGGGTCACATGGCTAGTGTCTGAGGCCACATTTGAGGTCAGGTCCTCCTGACTTCAGGCCCTGCACTCTGTCAACTGTGCCACGTAGCTGCCCAGTGTTATTGTAGACATTCTTCTGATTCTGCCCATTCCCCTCTGCACCAGGTCATCTAAGTCTCAGGTTTCTCTGAAACCATACTTTTCATCATTTCTTTCAGTTCAATATATGCCATTCCATTCATTTCCCATAACTTGTTCAGCTGTTCTCCAATGAAGGGGAACCCCTGCTTTCCAGTTCTTTGCCTCTGCAAAAAGAGCTTCTATAAACAATGTGATTTGGTGGGAGAAGTCACTACACTGTTCCTGCCATTTGACTCAACGTTCCTTCTCCTGGGTATTTGTCCCCAACATAGGGTTGGAGCAAGAAGGAAAAAATATGCACTAAAGCATTTTTTTAAGGGTAGTCTTATTTTTTCAACTTAATTTTATTATTTTTGATTAGCAAGCACTGTCTCTCTTTTCTTCTTCTCCCTCCAAATAAATATAAACAGAAGCAAAAGGAAAACACACACCAAATTCCTACATTGGTCACATCCATCCTGCATTTCAAATCCATCTCCCCTCCTACGGTGATGCAACAACGTGAATACCGGATTTGTCAGGAAGACCCAAGTTCAAGTCCTGCCTCAGATGAGCCAAGAGCCCCTGGGCAAGTCTCTGATGCATGTGCAGGAAGACCGTTGTTGGCCAGAGGACAGACAGAGCTGCCTTGGGACCCTGGGTAAAGCACCCGAGAGCATCTTCCTTCCCTGATGGCTTCTCTGGCTCTCCTCCATCATTTTTCAAATTTGGTTTTTTGGTTCCTAATGGATGGTTTTCCTTCCCCTTTACCACATTCCCATCTCACCAAGCCCATCTTCCTAGACCTACTGACAGGAGGGGAGGGCCTCGGGCTCCACACCCTTCCCTATCTAGAGAGGCAGCTTGGCACAGTGTTTCTCCCCTTTCCCACCAGTGACACTGCAATGTCCCTGGCTCCAGGGACCTTCTCCCCCACCCTCTTCAGTTCCTTTTTAGGTGCATCTTCCCCAGTTAGAGTATAAGCTCCTTGAGGGCAGGGACTTTGCTTTTGCATCTCCTTTGGCACAGGGCCTGGCATGTAGGAAGGT
The DNA here is from genome assembly GCF_028372415.1 of Notamacropus eugenii. Classification (NCBI taxonomy): domain Eukaryota; kingdom Metazoa; phylum Chordata; class Mammalia; order Diprotodontia; family Macropodidae; genus Notamacropus; species Notamacropus eugenii. Next base: position 25,592,229 of record NC_092875.1, on the reverse strand, counting down.
GCTTAATACCCCTGATAAAGGTCAAGCTTCCTTTCTGCCACTTCAGATCCCATTCTCCCCCACCTTCTTTTATTTCTCCCACTGAAATCCTACACACACACACATCTTTGTCCCTGACAACTCTTCTCAGGAGATCGGACTGAGAGGGCAGCACCCTTTGGCAGTGCAGAAATGCCCTCATCATTCAGATGTCACTGTTCTCCACACTCACTGAGACTCTAAGCCTCGTTTTTCCAGCACCTCATTAAGACCTTTGGATGGTTTTTTAGCTCCTCTTAAGAACTTGGCAGTCATGCCCTACTTGGAGCACATCTGGAAGACCCAGGTCCAAAAGCTGGTTGTCACTCATTACTTTTATGACCTTGAGGAAGTCACATCTGTGCCTGTAGCACAATGGACATACCGGACCTGGAGTCAGGGAGACCCTAGTTCAATACAAGCCTCAGACACTTACTAGCTGTGTGGCACTGGGTGAGTCACTTAAATTCCATCTGCCTTGGTTTTCTCCTTTGAAAAGTGGGCACCCACCTTCTAAGGTTGTGAGTATGGAATTAAATATTTGCAAAGCACTTGGCACAGTACCTGGAACATAGCATATAAATGTTCATTGCTTTGTTGTTGTCAATCTTGTCTGACTTCTCTGTGACCCCATTTTGGGTTTTCTTGGCAAAGATACTGGAATGGTTTGCCATTTCCTTCTCTAGCTCAGTTTACAGATGAGGAAACTGAGATAAACAGGGTTAAGTGGCTTGCCCAGGTTACACAGCTAGGAAGTATCTAAGACCAAGTTTGAATTCAGGAAGCTGAGTCTTCCTGACTCCAGGCCCCACCCTCTATCCACTGAACCTCCTAATTTCCCTGAAAAAAAATGGTTTGCCACTTCCTCTTCCAGTGGATTAAGGCAGAGGTTAAATGACTTGCCCAGGGCACACAGATAGTATCTGAGGTCATATCTGAACTTAAGTCCTCCTGACTCTGGGCCCAGCACCCTATCTATCAAGCCCCCTAGCTGCCTCCTATATAAATGTTATTTGTGGAATTAAATTAATTAAAATGTGTTATTAAAATGGAATTAATAAAAGTACACACATCATAGGGTTATAAGGATAAAATGAGATATTTGTGAAGCATTTAGCACACTACCTGGAACACAGTAAGTGCTATATCAATGTTAGTTGCTTATTTTTAATAAATAGGGATAATAAAAGCACCCATCTCATAGGGTTATGGGAACAAGAGATATTTGTGAAGCACTTTGCAAGCCTTGCAAATCTTCTACACAACTTCCTTCTCCTTTTTTATCTCAAGTCTTTCTCTCTTCCACTATTTTCCCCAACATAAGTCAGAAGCAGAATGTCTTCATTTCATAGAAAATTCAGTTCCGCAAGCAAATATCTATTAGGTGCTAGCTGGACACTAAGGAAGCAAGACAAAAAAGAAACCATTTCTGCCTTCAGGAAGCTTATGTTCTTCTGGGAGGATACATTCTGTACAGAAAGAAGCAAATGCAAGATAATGTCAGGAAGGCATAAGTAATCACTAACAACTTCAGAAGAGATCAGGTGTCAGGAAAGGCTTCACGTAGGAGGGAGTGACTGGGCAGAGTATTGAATGAACCTTCAGAGGTGGAAGAGAGGAAAGGGTGCATGGATGGAACACTGGGGTGACTCTATAGGAATGGAATGTCTGGGAGTGGAGTCTGGGAAGAGCCAATAGGCTAATCTTACATGTAGGGGAATAATATGAATTAAATCTAGAAAGGTAAGCTGGAGTCAGATATTGGGGCATTTTAAACATCAGAATGAGGAGTTTACATTTTATTCTTGAGGCAGGGAGAGCCCTCAAAGTTTGTGACCTTCACCAACATGATAATGCACTGGTGTCTTAGGAAAATTATTGTGGCCAATGTGTGGAGGACAAATTGGAGAGGAGAAAACCTGGAATCCAAATGAGAGGTAATGAGGACCTGAACTGGACTAGTGGCCATGTGAGAAACAGATATGAGAAATGCAAAGGATAAACCCGAGTTGCCAAACCTTGGTGATTACAAGAATTCTGGTGCCTTAAACAAAGGTTCAGAAGAAAAGTGATAGGTCCTATCTCAGACACGTTGAGTCTGAGATGGGAAAGCCAAGTGGAGAAGGCTGGAGATGAGGAGGAAAACTTTTATATTTGATATAACAGGGACCTGGGAGAAGGGAGGTATCGTCTTCATAGATATGAAACTGAACCTATGAAAAGCACCAGACTACGGAACATAAGCTTGAAATAGATATGGAACTGGATTATTGAAGGTCATGTGGCCAAGAACCAAATCAAATATCTTTTATAAGAATTCTAAACCAAAGGAAGGATAAGGCAAGCACAAAAGTCAACCATATCATCTCAGTTACATGAAACTGAAAAGCTTCTGCATGAAGAAAATCCATGTGACTGGATAAGAATAAAAACTGTCATTTGAGAGGAAAAATTATTTGCATCAAATAGCCCCAATTAGGGCCATACATATGAAATCCAAGATGTAAAAGTAGCTAAACACAAAATACTGCTCCAAAGGTCTTAGCAGTTTTCAGCTATTCAAGTGGCTAAAGTTTAAAGACTACACTAAGATTTTTTTGGGACACCAAAAGCCTTCAAGAGCCATTGCCCAACAGGTAAGTAGTTAAAAACAGGAATAGTTCTCAAAAATAAATTGAAAAATGATTAACAGACTGATCTGAATCATTAATAATTAAAGAAATACATATATAACCTTGAGGTCTAATCTCACATCCAACAAATTACCACTGATGACAAAAGATGGAAAAAATCAACATTGGAAAGGCTGTGGAGAGAGAGGCACATTAATACACTATTGTAATCCAACTACTCTTGGAAGCAGTTTGGACTTAGATTAAGATAGCGACTAAAATGTCCATAACTTTTGACTCCCACTGGTATGCAATTCCCTATAGATATCAAAGATCAAAACTGAAGCTCTCATACATGAAAATATATAGCAGCCCTTTTTGTAGTAGTAAAGAGCTGGAGACCAAGGTGGCTAATAATTTGGTTAAACAAGTTGTGGTTACACAAATGTAATGCCAGTGGCTCCATTGTCCATTAGTGCTAAGTAGTTGAGAGCCATCATAGGTCTTTGGCCCATAAATAGTCTTCAGGGCATCATAAAAGCACTTTGGATTGTTACTATTTTTGTTACTACTATTATTACTATAATATTACTATTTATTAGCGTAAAATAGAATTTCATCTGTTCTTACTGAGCTAAGAATCCTGCATCTCTCTAAGCTTTGCTGGCACTTTACTTCTGACAGAGTTAAATGCTGTCTTCATGGAGATGAATGAACTATCCTGCTGGTAAATCCTGTAGAGTTCTCATTTTTCATTTAGCAGCTTCTGAATTTCCCCAACATTTCTGTCAAACCAGTCTTGATGTTTGAGCATTCTGGCCCAGATAGGTGAATGTAATGTTGCACACCAAATCTCTGAAAGCTGCCCATTCCTTTTCTGCTCCACTTGCCAACTGTGTGTTGGTTCAGCTTTTCCTCCAAGTCAGCAAGAAACTGTTCTAGCTCCAAGAAGCTGTTGGCTGAGTCTTCTGTTGAACGTGAATGTTTAGTTTGGAGATACCTGTGGTTGGTCCAGCACTCTGCTCCAAACACCACCTTTGTTACTCTCACATCTCTTCTCCTTACCATGGCATAGTCTAAATGCTCCAAGGGTGTATCCACAAAGTTGTATTGCATTTAGGTAAGTGAAAACAGTATTTGTGTTGGTGATGAGGTCATGAGACAAACACATCTTCAACTGGAGAGTTAGGTATCCTAAACTCAACATTTGCAAAAGAAAGCTCACTGTCTTTCCCTGAAAACCTTTCCGTCTTCCCAACTTGCCCTGTTGAGTATGACCGTCACCCTAGTCAAGTCACCCAGGTTCTAATTTCAGTGCTTCCTAGCCTAACTCATACTTGCCTCACACATCTGTTCTGTGGTCAGACCTAGTCTTGTATCTTCATAACACCTTTCATGTTTCCTCCTAAATGGCCTCCTCAATTCAGGTCTCTCCCCACTCCCAATTGCCAGTCTGTCCTACAGAATAGGCCTAACCTTGGTACTGCCCCCACTCAATCAATTTCAAAAAATTACCCCCAGGATCTACTGGATCTACTAGTAGCAGTAGGAACAACAAATAACGGTGGTAGTAGTAGTAGTAGTAGTAGTAGTAGTAGTAGTAGTAGTAGCAACAGCAGCGGTAATTAATAACAATAATAGCTAGTATTTTTACAATTTTTAAGTGCCAGGCATTGTGTTGAGCACTTCATAAATTTTATCTCATCTGATCCTCACATGAACCCTGGGAGGTGGGTGCTATTACTGTTCCTACCTTACAGATGAGATAACTGAGGCGGAGAAAGAGATTAAGCGACCCTGTCCAGGGCCACATAACTAAGTATAAGGCAGAACTTGAACCCAAGTCTTCTCGACTCCAGATCCATCTAGCACTCCCCCCCTTGCGCTCCCCCAGACGCCTCCATAACAGAAACACAAAGGCCTGGATGAATTCTCTAGTCTAGTTCTTGTTTCTTAATCCTTTGGACAACCTTGACACATTTGTGGCCCCAGGAAAAGCAAACACCCAGGACAGGGCTGCCTCCAGGATAGATAGCTACTATGTTGTTGTCCAGTTGCTTTTCAGTCATATCCCCACTCTCTATGACCCCTTTTGGCAGTTTCTTAGTAAAGATCCTGGAAGAGTTTGCCATTTCCTTCTTCAGCTCATTTTACAGATCAGGAAACCAAGGCAAACAGGGTAAAATGACTTGCCTAAGGTCACAAAGCTAGTAAGTATTTGAGGGCACATTTGAACTCAGGAAGATGCAACTTCCTGACTCCAGATCTGGGCTCTATCCAATACACCACCAAGCTGCCCCTCATGCTTAGGTAGGTGAGTTATTTGCATCCTGTCCCCCAAAAGTGCCCATTCAAGCAGAGTCATATTAATCATTGACAGAATCAAGTAAAATCATAACAACGAACAAGGCTCTATATCTCTTCCCTCCTAAACCTTCCAAAGGAAACAAACCACTCACTCTGGTGGGTGGTGAAGATCATTTCCGAATCCAGCCTCTGAGGTCCTTAGCCCCAGAATCTGTCTGTGCTTCCCCTATCACAAGCAGAACAAGAATGACCAGAGAGATGTTTGTCCCTAGAACAATGCTCAGCTGCATCCATCACAGTGATGGGGCATTACTCCAAACAGTCAAGCCTTAGATCTGTGCAAAATACCTTCTTCACCACTATTCAAGAGGCCAGGGTTGGAACAGAACATTCTTTCTGCTGTTTTAGTGACTTTCAAAACAAAAACTCTAAAACTCAGCATTTCAGGTCTAGTTTTAATATGCAAGTTACGTCTGAATTGTCCTAACAGGAAACTAGAGTTGTAATTGTGGAAAAGGTGATGTTTGATTTTTTTGCAAAGGGAACTCAGTTCCAATAAAGTTACTTGGCACGGCACCAGAATTCAGAGTAGAATTCCACCTGCTTCTAAATTGCATCTCAAGTGTTATTTTCAGAAAGTTTTAGGATCACTACTAAAATTCAAGAGGTAGTATGGGGTACTGGGGGGAGATTGGATTAGGAGAACCAGGCTCTAATTCCAGTTTGGACTTTTCTTAGGAAAGTCAGTTCAGCACCCTGTTCCACAGAGAAAAATGAGGGACTAGAGATATTCAACTGACTTTATATTAAGTACAGTAGGAAGAGCACTGTATAATGAAGGCCTACTTCATCATATCTCAGTGGAATATAAAGGAGGGTGTGGTGGAGCAAAAAAGAGATCCAGACAAAGTGCTTGAGGAAATCCGTGAGAGCGAAGACAACTCAAAAGGGGTCAATTAAGCTGAGCGCTGAAGGAAGGGATTCTGAAAGGAGGCTATAAGGAAGGCCATTCCTGGGATAAGGGATGATATAATAACAGCAAGCATTTCAGAGTACTGTTGATCCCCTGTGAAGTAAATAACATCACCCCCATTTTACAGGTGAAGATACTGAGGCAAAGAGGTAAGTGATTCGCCTGGGATTACCCAGTTACTAAATGCCTCAGGCAGGATTTGCACTTTGGGCTTCCTGCCTCCAAAGCCAGTGACTTAATCACCAGGTCGGGGGGCTGCCTTTAACATCTATGAATGAGGAGAGGGAGAGGTTATTTCAAGTTCAGAGAGCATCTAAAAGTCCAAAGTGCCTGGATCACAGGTAAGGCCAGGAAGGTGGGCTGGTGCCTTACCAAGGCAGCCCTCAAACCCTTGTCTGGAGAGTTTACAGATTTTTGAGCCAGAGACCCTTGTGCCTTTGGAGGGTGGACTGGAGGAGGAGATAAACATAGTGACCACCGGCTCAATCAATGTTGGGCAAGTTTAACCCTAAATTTGGCCTCTACATCAAATAGTATTACTGGGAAAGAGAATAAAAGCCCTAATACAGGAAAACATCTCACAGAACCCCGACTGTGGATTTATAGGTATGCCTCAGACTTTACTCACACTAAAAATAAACCAAATGTGAAGGAGATGCCACTGTAGTAAGAGACTATGCCTGTAAATCAACTTTTAATTGCAGTATGTGCACTTCAACGTGAAGCTACCCGTTTTAATTGCCTTGATCTTTTGAGCTAATAGTAAGCTCTTGTCCAGGGCTGAGAGGCCTGGAGCCTGTTCCCGTTTAGAGGAATAAGTGACTCTAGCAATCAAGCAACATTTATTAAGCACCCTACTATGTACCACACCCTGTGCTACGAGCTGGGGAGACAGAAAAAGGCATACACAGCCCCCTGCCCTCACCTGGGGGAGACCGCAAACAAACAAATCTATACAAAGCGAGTTATATGCAAGATAAATATGGATGATTAACAGAGGGAAGGCCCTGGAATGAAAAGGAGTTGCGGAAGACTTCGTGTAGAAGGCAGGGTTTTAGTTGGGACTTAACAGAAGCCCAGGAGGTCAGCAGTCAGAGCAGAGGAGGGAGAGAATGGCCAGAGACAATGCCCGGAGCCAAGAGATGGAAGATCCAGCCAAAAAAAGGTTGAACTTGGAGCCCAGGACCTGGCTCCACACGCCTTCTCTCTGTGGGACCCAGGGGAGGTTCTTCCCCTGGATGATGAGGAGCTGGAGCAGGTGACTTCTGATGTACCTTCCTACTCTAGACCTACAACTTTGTCAATGGGATCCAGACCTGGAGGCTGACGTCTCAGACCAGCACCCCCACGGATCCCACCCACCCCATCCTCAGCACCAAATACCGTGGGATTAACTCAGTGCCACAATGACGACGGTCCTGCGTGAAGAAGGGAGGTCATTTCACCAAATCAACTGCTTCACATAACTGCTTCATCTGATTATTTATTGTTCCACAACAAAGTCCACTTCTTTCAGGGTGGATCCTGAATTATGCTTTGTATTCCTTTCCTTGTCAAGAATAAAAAAAGGTAATGAAGAAAAAGCCACACTTTTGGGTACCTAGAACCATAATAACTTAGGAGCATCTAAGTGCAATTTCCTGTGACAATATTTCTTTCTGGGATCTTGGTGGTCCCACAGAGAGCTCCCACCCTCTGATCTGATGGCTATCCACAACCACCACCACTAAAACCACAAGTTAGTGTTGAAAAATGCACCTTTTACAATAAAAAAGTAGAAACCAATTCAATTTCCTTTGTTGTTTTTTTTTTTACGAATATAAAGTTTCTTGTAAATATGTACAGTCTTTTGAGCTATTCCTGTAGGAGGAAGCATTTCACAAACGAGACACAAGATATACACTTTTTAGGACTTGAGAAGCCCATTTCTCATGGAGATCTAAATGAAATGCAAAGACTGAAAGACCAATTTCAGTGATGTTTCAGAATACTTGTGGACCAAGAGGCAAAACTTCAGCAAATTTTCATTCAAATCTTCTGCTCTCAGTGGGGAAAGTATAACAAAAAGGAAAAGAAAAGAAACAAAACCAAAAACTCTTTAACAACACAAAAACCACACCAGTCGAGACATCGCCAGAGGTCCAGATGATGATGAGTTTCCCAGAAATCTGAAACAAATGACTCCGAGAGAGGAGACAAACAGGGAGGACCAGAGGGCAAACTGGAGATTAAGCTACACTAGATACCTAAGAAGTGAGCAGCTAATTTTTGCTCTGATTGTAGTTGAAACCAACTCACAATTCACACCAGCTGGCCTTGACGGTCCTCACTGTGCCCTGATTGTTGGCAGAGGCTGATTCAAAGTCACAGCAGAGCAAGGGAAGCTAGGCTTGAGGCTGCCAGGAAGCCTGCCGGCTGCTGAAATGCTTCATTACCTAGGTTCTCGAAGGCCAGGGAGCTCACCCTCTTAATTAACAGACAAGGAGAAAACAGGACAAGACCACACTGCACCTAAGGAACACAGCATCAGTGTTGGGCTTCCTGGTCATGGGCCTGGCCTGAGAGAAAGGCCCTGAAAAGAGTCCCAGTTTCTAAGGAGTGGGCAGGTGGGCACACAAAGAGAGTCATGATTCAGGTTATTGAGAAGGGAAGCACAGAAGGGGACACACAGAGGGGGTCACATTCAAGTTTTCTAGGCGGTGATTTGCTGAAATCCTCTCATCAGAATAGTAAGGCTTGTAGCGTTTTTCCTAGTGCTACAGACTGCAGCTCAGTCATGACCAATAAATTGGCAAGTCATCCAAAGGTCTTCATTCGCTTGCTTATATGGGAATGACAATATGATACTTAGAGTAGCAACCAAGAGATGAGCCAGGCTGATGGTACAGCAGCATGCAGGGGGCCTGGACAGCGGCTCCTGGCCGCCCCGGGGATGCTGGGCTCAGAGCAAGTCTACCACATGCACATCTGGCCAGAGCCACATGAAAACAGGGCCGGTAGTCCCGAGATGAAGCTGCTCCAAGCTTCACGAGATCCTGGGCCTGGAGTCCTGCCCTTGAGGGGAGGCCCACGGACACAGGGACATTCTAAGCTGGGCGGAGGCAGAAGAGGCAATGAGTGGAGCATCAGGGCCAGGACAGAGGATGGCTGCCAACAGAAGGGAAGCAAACAGGATGGGGCTGTGGGTTCTACTCTACATTTTGGTTGTAAAGACCCAACGCTGCAGTAGAGCTAGAAGGGACAACTTCAATGGGAAGGTCACTTCTGTTCACATCTCTCAAGGATTCCATTGTCTTTTTTTTAAACTTATGAAGGTGTAGCTAATAAATCAGAGTACCAATCATGCCCACCAGGGTCCATATCCTCCTTGTCTTGGTACAAAAGTTTATGAAGAGCTTGAAAGAGTAGCAGTCGTACAAAGTGCAGGGATGACCCAGGAAGGGGTGGGGAAGAGACCTCAGCCAGCTGGCTGGTGCCCCTCCTGGCCTCGGCTGGGCCTTCTCCATTGTCTTTGTTAAGGAGCATTGGCTCAGAGGGGCCTAGAGCTCCCGGGAGGCTGCATTACCTGCTCAGAGCCCTGATATAGCTTGTCCTGCAGGTGAAGACGAGGAGTTGATCTTGTGTTTTGTTTGTTACTAGCCGAGAACTACACTGAAGACTGGTCCCAGACCTGACAACAAAGAAATGAAGACAGATCAAGTCAAGCTGTGCTTTTGTAACAATCATCTGAGGGTCGGTTATACAATTAGCAAGTGCTTCTGGAGGATGACTTTGTCTCTGAAGAGTTTGGCCAATTTTGCAGCCAAGCAGCATCAACCCTTCAATGAGTGGCATGAAGCATCTTAACTGTGTCACCTAGAACTCAACCAAAGTTGTGTTCTCTTTTCTGTTTAACTAATTTTAAAGGACAAATTCCCCCCACTCTTTGGGAGACCTTCTTCCCCTTCTTGCCACAGATGAGGGTCAATGGGAAAGCAATAAGGAAAGTGAAGAAAACACACTGGACAACTGAAACCATCTGCCTGGGCTCTAGTCCTACTAAGGGCGTCTGGCTGCCTGGCCTCGGTGGAGGACACACCCAGCCCTGTGATGTTACAGGTCCTGGGGTGACATGTACCCTCTGGGATACATTCAAGCACCTACCTAGACTCAAAGTCTTAGCAATACTACCTCTTTTGGGGACCTATTTCAACTAACAGAGAAGAGATCATAGGACTTGGGGCTGGAAAGAGCCTTAGGGGGTCGCTTAGCTCAATTCCCTCATTTTAAAGATGAAACTAAGCAGCCAATCAATCATTAACAAATGTACCTGGCCTCCATGGCCCCACATAACCCAGTATAGGAGCCACTCCTTAAACAGAGAACAAAGGCCAGCTGGATCCCAGAGTCTGCATCATGCTGAGTAGCCTCAGGTTCAAGCAGTGGTGCTGCACAGAAGTAAGGCCTTTCTTTCCAGCCTCCCTGCCTCTGAGGACTCCAACTGACCTTATTGACCTGGGACAGTGGCGTCCTCACGGCTCCAACAGGCAGTCGACCCCTGCTGCTTTCATCAAATAGTCTTCCGGGAGACCGCTCCCTCCTGGTGCTCAGCACACGTCCTGGAGACTTCTCCCTCTCCAGAGGTCGGCCAGGAGACTTATCCCTACGCAGTTCGGTTCTGCCTTCTCGGTAGCGGTGGGGTGTGCTTGGTTCTCGTGGGTGGCTGGGGCCTTCAGGGGGTGCTGGGCTGGAGGCCACACGTTTGGTGATGTGCTCATTGTAGGTGGGGGGGCCTCTCTTGTTAGGGCTGCTGACATTCAGAAACAAGGGACATGATGTCACATTCCCAGTTCCATTCAGGTCACCCTCTCACAAGCAACTGAACCAGTGCCATGAACAGAGATTGAAAGGCAGCCGATGACCAGCCCCTAGGGAGCTCCTGTCCTGCCAGGGCCTTCTAGACACACTGAAAGGCATCTTTTAGGAGACCAAAAGACACTCCCTCATGGGAAATCTGGGGAAAGCTCTTCAAAAGAAGAGCTGAAAGACCATAGGCAAGATTGCCCAAATCTGTAATTAGAGAAACACACATCAAGACAACTCACACCCAACAAACTGGCAAAAAGAAAACCAAGGACTGGAAGAGTCTTTTGGAGGGCCCCCTGCTATGCTGCTAGTGGGGCTCAGCAAGGGCCCAGTCCTTACAGGAGCCAGCTGGAATTGTGGCCCAGAAAACCTGCTGCCAGGCACCTACCTCTAGGAGGTAAATAATAGGAAAAAAAACAACCCTTTGTAATTAATTTTTAACAATTGTGTATTAGAAAAGAACAGAAAAAAATAGATGCTCATTGAGAATGGCTCACCAAACTGCATGTGCTGATTGTAACGGAATATGACTGTGCTGTAAAGTCACGGACGCATATATGAAAACAGAACGGTGCTGGATGGCTAATGGGAATTGATGGACAACAAAAAGGCAATGCCAGAAAGACAACATATACCCTGAGCACAGAAACACAGAACCAACGACATTGAGCACTGTGTCAAGAAAGTGACGGAGACTGGTCCAGAAGAAAGGAGAAAATGTACCAGTCTCCCTTCTCTTGTAGATCTCTCTCCCAAGACCTGAGAAAGGCTGAAAACCTGGACTGGTCAATCCGGCCAACTGGGCCATTATGGCCCACACTGAGCTTAATTTACCGCAATGCTCTGGAATAATAGACCTGCCTTGCTCTCTGAGTGAACTCCAAGTGCCCCTTCCTGTGACAACACTAGAAAGGCCAGGCAAAGCTGACCAGAGCATTCTTCTGTTAATGACTACCAAGAACAAGGCACCCTGACCAGACAATACCTTGAAGAATAGCATTTTTCTCATCTTAGTTTACAGGCATATACTGTATTATGTCATGTCAATGGTAAAGGAAACACAGATATCCTGGGTTGTCATTTCAATGGACACTTTGTCAGCTCTCTTATTGTATTTACAAGCTATTCAATTAAGAAAATTCCTTTCTCATACTATGGTTAAACATACATGGAGATCATAAATTGGAGTGACATAGACATCCTGAGTTGGGATTGTTCTAAAATGTATTTAAGGTTTCTCATTCTTTTATCAGACAGTCAGAATATTTCTTCTGGCTCCATGATCATGTATCTGCTAGCCTTAAGGGAATAAACAATATGAATTTATGTATCACCTGGCCTGTTTGCCTCTTTAAACCAAACTTTCAGGTCAACATTCTGCAGAGTGGGGATCGTGTGCATGTGGAATGTGGTAAATCCTGCCAGACTTGGCTGATGGGCTGGTTAGTCTTTCTGATCTGTTTTTTCTTCCCTTTTTTTATTCTCTGTTATATAAAGGATTATTCTCTGGAGAAAAGACTACGTTGGGAAATGTAAGTTATATAAAAACAGAAGGTATCAGTAACTTTTTTTAATTTTAAAAAAGAAAGACTCTTTGGCAAGTTGTGCCTGGCAGGCTAAAACTAGTGTGAAGTATTCCTCCTGCCCTTCCAAAATTTGAGCAGAGCAATAGGATTTCCACACCCCCAGGCCACAAAGAACTGACTGTGGAGCAAAAGCTAAATTCAAAGACATTTAAGACTTAACCAATTCAATTGACCAATAGAATTAGACAGAAGACATAAGCTTAGGTGACCAAGAGTTAACTCCAGGATAAGACCTGGGGGACCAAAAAAGTCTTTGCCAGCCTGCAGGATTCCATTCTCATTTGTACAGGTCCCTATGTATTACTCCTGCCTTGGGAAGGAATGCTGTTGAATGACTGAGTCCCACACCTCTGATTCCAGGTAACTAGTCCAGTATGCCTTCGGCTGACGTGAGCTGGATGCTTAAGAGTCTGCTGTAAAGCCAGAAGCTGTCTGTCTTCACTGCTGTACTGCTGCTGTGATGCACTATGTGATGTGTCTGCTGAAGGAGCTCTGACTCCTCAATGAGGAGCACTGTGTTTTCTTTTAGCAATGCCAACAGCAGGAACCACAAAACAGAAGGAAAGCTGGATTGTGATTCTGAATGCTTGATTTTTTTAAAGCAATTTAAGGAATTTAAGGAAATGGCTTTCCCTTTGCTTATAATGGTTCCTTAGATCCCAGATCTGTAGTAGTTAGTTCTCAGATGTCTTTTTGTCTCTAAAACTGTTGCTAGTGCCCTCTCTGAAAGTGAAGGACAGAGCAGAGGTTTGACTGATGTGATTCACTGCGAGGATTGTTGCCTTGGTCTATTCAACAGGGAGGTAAATGTCTGCACTCTCTGGGAGAAATGGGAAGTTATATATAAGAGTTTATTGGCTACTAATGGAGATAAAAGACAGGAGACGAGCACTCACACCGGAATGGCAAGTGTTTCCTTCACAACAGCTTATATAAACTAACATAACAGAAGACCATTCCTTAGGTCAACTTTCTTCCTTCACTTTGCCAGGAAGGAAGCCTGGTTTATGATGCATTTTCGCTAGGCAAGTTTCACTTACTATGCACAAATAGTCTAAATATATTTTTCCCTCTCTAGGACATATAGTTTTGATTAAAGTTCCATGTTTGAGAGAAATATTTCTTCAGCTACACAGCTAGGAGACGTTTCCAGCCCCATTATTCTTGAAACTAAAGATTAGTTTTTATTGAGATACTTCCTAGTGGTAAACCTTTGGCTGTCTAGCTTTCTACTGATTTATAAGCATTTAAGTCACAAACAGGTGAGTAGTAGTTTAATAAAAAGAAAGTAACCCTGAAATCTGGACTTCAGTTCTACCTCTACTTCACCTAAGATTTCCAGCTGATTCAGAGAAACAAACCCACCTAAATTTCAAAAAGTCTGCCCTTGTATAAGGGACACGTGTGTAAAACAACCCAGCCCAACACACCCAGTCACAGCGGCCAGCCCAAGAACGCCATACCTGCGGGAGGTAGAGGCCCCTCTGGGGTGTTCACCACCAGACTCCTTAACCAGGTTTCCTTTGCAGCAGATGACTCTTAATTTGTCCTGATAGGAAGACGCCAAGTAAATTGCTCCTGATGAAATTGCTGGTCCCAAATAACGAGGATTAGGAATTTCTAAATGAGCACGTGCAGGAGTTCTGAGGAATGGAAAGTTTCTGGTTACAATACTGCATTTTTATTTTACTTCAATAAACTTACTGTGTGTGTGTGTGCGTGTGCTCACGCTTCCACGTACAAATATGTAAAAGGTGTTTTCATAAAGACCTTGGGGGAGCACTTACCCCAAAGAAGAACGTGCCTGAATCTCAATCACTTCAAGAGAGTTGAAGTGTGTCACAAACAGATAGGGCTCTCTGTAGGCTGCGTCATCATCATGGGGAAGGGACAAAGACAAAGAAGTTGTATTAGTAGAGATTCAAATCCAACTTGGCTATAATGACTATCATGTCATCTTCTGACCCCCTTAAAAGAGAGTCAGGAGGAATGTGGCTTTATCCATTTTCCCTCATAGGTTTTACTTCCAGATCTAGACCCAACTATTTCTGAAGCACGTGATTAACATGACAGACAATGCAAAGAACTGGCTAAAAACACACATAGTGAAGAATCCATGGCAAATGTTTTTTTTTGCCTGGCATGAGAACTTCTCAAAGCTAGCATCACGACCCAGCTTGGCCACTGGATTTGATTCTGGGGGATTCCCGGTGACTTAGGAAGAAAAGCCATTTTCATTCACCCTGACCCCTCTACTATGACTAACAAGACCTGTTTCTTGCCTTCCATGGGCCCCACAAATACAGAGGCTGAGCCAGAGAAAGTTCCTGCCAGAATCCACTCCCAGTCACTGCCACCATCAACACTCCACCTACCAAAGGTCAAAGGCAGGCGGCTCCATCTCAGATCATCTGTGCGGCTTCGTCTTCCATAAGAGTCCACGAATACACCAAATTCTGCAAGAAGTCAACAACCCAGGGTTATCCACATGCAAGCGTGACTAAGAGGCTGGGAAGATGGAGACCACCAAGAAAAGCCAAACCAGAGAATAGCTGGATCTAACAGTGGGTGGACCAAAGAGCTCTTTAGGAATCAAGCCTCAAACAAGTTATAGAAGGGGCCTTCAGGCAGCAACCTCACTACGAGGAGGACAGGATTAACAGTCAGCTTGAAGACGAGAACCTGGGGAATGTGGTGTCATGTCTGGAAGGAATTTAGTTAAAACTCCTTGCTGTAAAGCTCTCCTATCCACCTGCCCTCAGGAGCCAAAGACATACTGAGGTTCATGAAACAATGGGCAGATCAGCCCCTGAAAGAGGACCAACCCCTGAAGGACTTACCATGGAAACAGAGCAGGTACTCTTCTCTCTGGCTCGCACTGTTCACCTGTACAATGGTGACCGGGAAACTGTTGGAGGAAGAAGCAAACACTGCAGGAGCTAAGGAGTGGTCGTTCTTGTCCAGAAACTCTGTGAAAGGGGGAGAAGAAAGTGGACAAGAGCATTATGCTAATGCCAGCTCTGAGCAAGTCTGCCAGTCAGAAATGACTGTCAGTCCTTAAAGCTGTGGAGAGGAGGCCAGGCTCACCCTCCAGCGTGTACTGCTTCATTTCAATTTCATAGAACTTGTTTGTCCCGATGATGATACTATAGTTAGTGAAATGTACACAGCTGCAGGGCTCCGAGGTTTCTATCTCCTGCAGAAGGACAGAAAAACAGCGAGACGTTAACAGAGGGTGAAGTGTGAACAGACGTTAGGACAGGCTTCCATCTTTTTCTCAGTCTTAGCCTGAAGCATTTCAAGTCATCTGACAACTTCCCCAGACCCAAAGACATGTCTGCATGTCCACCTCCCAGGTGCTTCTGCCTACACATGCTTACCCACTACTCTTCTGAACTCCAGACTAGGACAACAACACTGTTGACAGCAAGGTTGTCCCTGAAATTTGTGTTTCGAGATCACACAAAGCTTTCCTCAGAACAGAATAAGAGAAGCCCCTGACAATCACTCTTTACTTCAGGCCTACCCTGACTGCTTTTCTGTCCCAAGAATGAGCTAATTTCTAAGGCCAAGATAGAGGCCAGTGGGTAGAGCATCACAACACATTTGAAAACATGACCTCCCTGAGCAACTGGAATTCACTAGCTCAGGCCACGTATCTACTATGTGCAGAGTCAGTCCCTAGCTGCAAGAAAATGGACCAACTAAGCAGCAGCTGTTCTCAAATTTAGGAGTTTATCATGGTCTTGTCTAGATCCCGTCTAAAATTTCAACAGCAGTGCTCTGTGCTGGAGCAAACACACTCCCCCCCTCACATTCAGTGAGCCTTACAAATGTTTCCATCATTCCACAAGAGGAGAGTGAATATGGATGGTTTCAACCACTTTGACGGACATCAGAGTGGTAAGAAAGGCGGCATTCACTCTCTAGGGATCTGGGTTTTCTCTAACAGCACAACAGATGCCATGATCTCCTAAGTTAGGTTCACATATTAATTATTGTCTCCATTCTCCCTGGTGGCATATTTCAAAGGGGAGTCACAACTGTCTCTTCCAAATGGCTAAAAATAGCAACTACAAAAAGAAAGGGAGATCTTCAGAGACACCATCGAGGCCTGTCATGTTTCAAAAGAAACAGTCACCTTCCTGCTTTCCTAGGCCTACAACCATCCAAAGTTGGAGTGCTCTTCGATGTCTGCCTGTGCACCCAAGCTCCCACCCTAGAGGAGACAACCATGCCTGCCCTCTCTACCCGGGAGGTGCCTTGACGAGGTGAGATGTGAGACAGTCACCATGGAAAGTGACTTGGCTAAGTGCCTCCTCTCCAACCCACAAGAGTTGGGGTCATAAATCTCCAGAAACCAACAAGGTGGACAGGATGCTGGAGTAACACCTGGCCATCCCAGGGATGTTCCACTTACTTTCCTGATGCAGTACTTGCTGAGGTTTTCATTGTATCGGAGGATGACAACTTTACTAGGCATGGCGGCACAGATACAGAGGCCATTCTCAATCTGTAGGGAAAAAGGAAAAAGACCCACGTGCTAATCCTTGACCTCCCAGCACAGCATCAAAACCAGGAAAACACTGGTGATGGACAATACCCTCCCTGTCAAGGAGTCTGAAATGAATCATAATCAGTAAGAAATGTAAAGAAGTTGATGAACATTTATTGGAAAGTAAAAATCCTTTTTTTAGACCTTTATCATCAGAGTTATTGACTTAAGTTGCTGCTGCTATGATTCCAAATGAACAGCTATGTAACTTGCACAACCTTATCCACCTAGAAAGCGCTTTGTTTGCACAAAGGGAGCGCTTGGCCTTTCTCTGCATCTCTGGTATTTAGCATAATGCTTGCGGCAGTCCAGTGGCACAGTGGATAAACAGCTGGGCCCAGAGTCAGGAAGTTTGGTTATTGCTCAGACATCCAACTTTTTGTCACTCCATTTAGGGTTCTCTTGGCAGAGACACTGGAGTGGTTTGCCATTTCCTTCCCCAACTCACTGTACAGATGAGGAAACAGAGGCAAAAGGAATGAAGTGATTTGGTCACCCAGCTGGTAAGTGTCTGAGGCCAGATTTGAAGTCACAAAGATGAGTCTCTTCCTGACTCCAGGCCCAGCACTCTACCCACTGTGGCACTGAGCTGCCTAAGTCAGGAAGGTCTAAGTCTCAGACCCTTACTAGCTGTGTGATCCTGAGCATGTCACTTCACCTCTGTCTGCCTCAGCTTCCTCACCTGTAAAATGGGGATAATAATAGCATCTGCTTCAACAAGGTTGATGTGACAACCAAAGGAGACAGTACCTGCAAAGTGTTTAAGCACAGTGCCAGGCACATGGTGGGTGCTACATAAATGTCAGTTATTACGACGGAGTCAGCATTTAACAAGTGCTTATTCACTGACTGACCTGCTTGTACCAAACAAAAAAATCGACTGACTGTTCAAAACATCCTTCCACATAGTCCAGAAGGCTTTGCAGCAGAAATGTCCTAGCTCACAAAGTTTCCACAGGCCCAGAAGCAACTCTAACCTGACCTGGAATAGCCTCCCATCTTGGATCTGACAACCTATACCATACAAGCCCCAAGAAGGAAACCATCTTGGACCGATGCTGACCTTTCCCTTTGCTTTTCTCATGCTTACATACATTTACCCTAAATCCTTCCTAGGAAAATGACCCAGTGATATGCATCCATGGATCCTGATAACTCTAGAGCCTATAAGATAATTTAGAACCCTTACCATACAGAAGGGAAATGGGAAAGTGGAGCT
Source organism: Notamacropus eugenii (assembly GCF_028372415.1). NCBI lineage: Eukaryota > Metazoa > Chordata > Mammalia > Diprotodontia > Macropodidae > Notamacropus > Notamacropus eugenii. The sequence goes on along the minus strand of NC_092875.1, from coordinate 25,574,114 downwards.
TTCAGCCCTCAAGGGCTTGTTAAGAACAGTCAAGGAAGAATGAATAGTGTTACCTAGTTCTCCATCCTATTCTTTTTTAAAAAAGTTGGTTTGATCTAGCAATACCACAACTAAGCCTGTATCCCAAAAGATCATTAAAAAGGGGAAAAGGCCCTATGTGCAAGAAATTGGCAAGTGAGGGGATGTCCATCAACTGGGGACAAAGTTGTGGTATATGAATGTGACGGAATATTATTATTGTTCTACAAAAAATGACGAACAAGCAGATTTCATAAAAAACCTCGAAAGACTTACACGAAGAGATGCTAATGAGATGAGGAGAACTAGGAGAACCGTTGTACATAATAACAGCAACACTGTGTGAAGATCAACTATGAATGGCTTGGGTCTTCTCAGCAACACAGGGAACCAAGACATTCCAAAGGATTTATGATGGAAAATGCTTCCATCTCCAGAGAAAGAACTGATGGAGTCTGAATGCAGACTGAAGCAGATTAGTTTCACTTTTTTCCCCATGATTTTCTTCCTTTTAGTCTGTTTCTTCTTTCAAAACACAACTAGTATGGAAATATGTTTTATGCGACTGCACATATATATCCTATATCAAATTGTTTGCCATCTTAGGGAGGGGAGAGGTTGAGGAGAGGATAAAAATTTGGACCTCAAAATTTTTACAAAATAGCGTTAAAAACTGTCTTTACCTGTAATTAGAAAAAACAAAATACTATTTTTAAAAAATTGGAATTAATATAGTTAGCACTGCCTCAAGAGATTTTTGTATCTCAGAGTTTCAGACACAGTAGCTAGGTAGGGTTCAGAGCAAAATATCTCAAATTCTGCTGGAATTTGCAGGGAGGTGGCACTACATGGGGGTCAGCAGCAATTAAATGATAACTGTTTATGTGTTCCTGGACAAATTGATTAGCCTCTCGGTATCCCAGGCAAAACTACAATTTAGATTGCTGGGCCAAGCCTGCATTGATAGAAGGAGTTTCCTACGTCAACGAAATCACACGTTTGGCACGTATTTAAGCAGCAGACTACCTGTGTTAACAACCAGGCATTAATTTCCAATTCCCAGTGAGAGGTTAAAAGGTCCAATGAAAAGAATGCTGGATCTGAGTTCAAATACTTGCTACGATATTTACACAGTTCCATATGCATTATCTAATGGGACACTTATCAGCTTTGTGAACAAGGCTAAGACGATTGATGTCTCTGGGTCCCAGTTAGAAAAATAATATTTACCCAACACTGACTTTAAAGATCTGCTGTGAGGAAAGCAGTTGGTCACATTCAACCCAGCCAATATCATACGCATACTATCTCCCTGCACATATTTCGTGGGCACCAGGGTAGCACAGGGGATAGAATGCTGAACCTGGAGTCAGGACTCAACTTCCTGAATTCAAATTTGGCCTCAGACACTTACTAGCTATGTGACCCATGGCAAGTCTCTTAACCCCTGTCTGCCTCAGTTTCCTTATTTGTAGTATGAGCTGGAGAAGGAAATGGCAAACCATTCTAGTATCCTTGCCAAGAAAATCCCAAACGGAATCAGAGAGTCAGACAAGACTGAAAAATGACTAAACAACAACTCATATTTATGCTTCTGAAGGTCAAGAACTGTACATACACTTCTCAATTCAGTCATCCAAAATACAACGATTAAATGCCTAGGATGTACAAAATCCTATACAATCACTGGAGTAATAGGGTAAATAAAATACAGTGCCTGCCTTCATGGAATTCAGCATATAATAAAGGGAGATATAAGATGTAAACAGGTAAATATACATTAGAATTAAGTGCAAAATCCAAGTCAAGAAAGTGAATCTGGCTTAGAACTGCATTAGGAGAGGGACAGCATATGGGAATAAGGAAGTAATGGCCCTGCTGTGCTCTGCCCTGATCAAACTCCATGGGGGAGGGGGCTGCTGACCATGCTGAAGTGAGGGTCCGCGATGAAGAAGGGCCCTGAATGTCTGCCACATCAGGCCAACCAAAGGACCTGCAGGAAGAAACCTTGGAGCCGAGATGACTCAGGGGAAACCCAACAGAAAGGATTGCACGGAGGAGGAATCGGGCTCATCTGAGGTGGGGCTAATTTAGGCTGAAGGTAAAGGAACCCTTCCCGATAATGAGAACTAGCCCCGCGTGAAGGAAGCTGCCTTTCCCAGTACTTATTAGGGGGATGGGCTGGCCTCAGAGTGGGAAGGTCACAGAGCCTAATGCTTTCAAAGTCCCCAGTGGAGCAGTGCATTCACTCTATCAGGTACAAATTCTTTTAAAAAGGAATGTATGGGAAAAAGCATCTCAATAAACCCATGTGGTGGGTCACCTGCTCCCTTCAGCTGTTTGGTACCCACAAATGATTTTCTCTCAGGGTCAGGGCTGCACAAAGCACTACTAGAAACTCACCAGCGCTGGCAGCAGCTTAATTCAGCTGAACCGAGCACATCCAAGGTTCAGACTAAGATGTGGAACACAGCGACGCACATGTCGCTCTATGTTCTAGACTCAGTCATAGGTAGGGGGCTCTGGGGAGGCGCATCTGCACCTCCTGGCCAAGTTCCCTGGGCCCAAGATGTCCAAGAAGCTGCAGCTGCATGGGAAAGCCTACCTTGCCAGCCGCAAACAGGTGGCAGCCTTTGACAGCTTCAAAGACGCTTGGCGTGATGTCTGGCTGGGCAGGGAGGTGGGACTGTGCTAGGGACTGCTTGACTTTCTTCACATCCACAAGGCACAAGGCCCTCTCTTCTCCTAAAGGACAGAAAAACACAATTCCTCATCAGGCTCATGAGACCTTTCCAGAGACGTTCCTGGGGGTTCACTGTCTATTCACAAGGAAAAGCTCCACTGGGAACAGCTTGTGTTGGCTGAGTGTTTCATCAGCTCCTTCAACAGGTCTGTTAAGTGTCAAGGCTTTACCAGAAACTTCAGGCCTTTTAGGTTAGATTACAGGCTCTTCTATAGCTAGTTTACAAGAATCTACTTTCCCACTGTGGAAAAGAAGATCCAGGCCAGGAGAGCTCACCAAACCTCAGGGAAGGCGGGTGGAATGAGGAGGTCTGTCAAAGTTGTGCTTCCATCGAGGTCTTTACCCCTTTTTCCTAAGAGAAGCCAGTATGCACTGAGAGAAGGACTGCCAGGCCATCAGTTCCTGGACAAAGCTATTCTGTCACCAGTGCGAGGATGGTGCCCCTCCAGGACACAGTGATAAGGGGTAAATAATAACACTAGCATTCACCCAGCACTTGAAGGCTGGTGAAGTGCTTTACATAAGTTATCTGATCTGATCCTCCAAACAACCACGGAGGCAGAGGTTCTACTTATTCCCATTTTACAAAGGAGGAAACTGAGGCTGGATTTAAAATCAGATCTTTCTGATTCCAAGTCCAGTATGCAATGCCTGCTGTGCCACTGAGCCCTTGCAAGGAAAGAAAGTAAAGTGCCATTCTCCTGGCAGGAGACCTGCGATCATGAGGAGCTTCTCCAGGTCCTTGATGATGTGAATCTGGAAGACAGCACCCACCCCTGGGATGTGGGTCAGAGAATTCTTCAAGACATTTAGGGCATAAAGCCCTTCCTCGGCCCCGACCAGCACCACCTGCAAAGTCAGAAAAGTCCCAAAGAGCAAAGATGAGTCAAGGGCTGCATTTCCCAACAGGAGAGTGTGTTCTTGCCCAGCAAGATACCCCAGATACCTGGTCGCTGAAGGGCAGGGTGCAGTTGATGTCCAGGCGATCTTCCCCTTCCAGCTTCAACAGGGAGTTCCCAAGCAGTTTCTTTTAGTGCATGAAAGAGAAACAGATTATGTCAAATATACAGGATGCACCTGTCAGGTTGCTCACAGAGGCCTCAGACAGTTGAGAGCCAATAACAAAGGCTCAGAGATCATTCCAGGGTCCCCCTATCGATCTTGACGTGAGCCCAACAAGCAGACCCTGGGCATTATCACTTAACTGTTGTTCCCAGATGGCAATGCAGGAGCATCTGAGAGTTATCTGCCTGCCTGGCCACAGCCCCTAATTCAGGAGAGGAGATGCTACCTGCCAAGGGTGCACGAAGCACATGCAGGCTGCTGCAGCACGAGGCCCAAGACAGACTCTCACCAGCCTGTCATAATAGGATGGCACCATCAAAACAAGCAACTAACGACTCCCAGAGAAGACAAGCCAGCCAGTTGCCAGGAGGCTGGTATTTAGGGATTTCCAGCTCCCTGCTGTTTATGCTAAATGTCACAGAGTCCAGAAGCTGGACTGCACAGCTTTCATGGGGCTTCCTCTGCACCACCTGCACCTCGAACATCTCAGACCTGAGATAAGGACGAATGAGACCAGCATTCAGACAGGAAGCACCTCTCACCAACCAGGGAGTCCCTCCACAAACACTCTCAAGTTCTAAACAAAGCAGCAGACAGCCTCCAGCAGGCTCACACTGAACGTCATGGCCACCCAGAGCCCAAAAGTGGAGATAAGATGGGCTTTCCTTAAAGATCACTGGAAGCAACATTGTCACAATTTGAGCAGGCTGAATTCCTAACGCTGAGTCAAGGTACCAGAAAAACAGCCAGGACAGGGAGGTGCTAAGAGGTTGGGCATAAGTGCCCAGGTCATGTCACATGCAGTCCCACCAGAACCTTCTGGGCACAACCAGGCAGCGTGCCACTGCTCTTACAGGAAGCGATCCCAAGGGGGCAAGCCGGTCAGTATCACCACAGTCCTAAGTTACCCATTCAGCCCATTTCAAAAGGGAAAACCCAGCGTCCTAGTTATACTCACAGCATCGGCCTCTGCTTTTTCCCTAGAAACTCTCCCACCTGCGACAACTGACTCTAAGGCAGTGACCCAACGCTGCTTCTCCGGGAAACTGGGGGCAAGCAAGTAGAGTGTCCTCCCAGGCCAGCAAGTGGTGTGGGGGTGAGACTCCATCTTCATTATGTACGGCACATCTGGGAGGATAGCACAGAAAAAGCACACACTGAGCCTACAAGGGACTGTCCTCTGGGCTTCCAGAAACAAGGACAAAAGGGCCCAGAATGGGGCAACCCAGACAACAAAGGGGTCCTGGGGTTCCTCTGAACACAGCCAGGAGACGAGCTCCTCTCCTGCCCTCTCTGCTTACAAAGTCCTGCCGCTGCTTCCTCCCCTGTCCCTCCGGACTTCCAGCCTCCCCTCCCCACTGTCCCTCCTCCTCTCACTCCTTCCCTCATGCCCCTGCCTCCTTCTTTTCTTCACATTCCCTGTTCCTCCTCAGAGATGACACCATGCCCACTCTCACCTGTTTTGGCTGTATTTGCAAGTTCAGAGGCTCCCACAGCTCCATGAATGGAGACATCCCCATCAGGAAGGCACAGCTCAAATTCTTCCACTGGCCTCTGTCCAGCTTGGTGCAAGGAGGAAAGCAGAAAGAAAAAACAAAAAAGGGAAAGAGAACAAGGGGAGAGACAGGGCCACATGTAAAGAGGTGCAGGGGAAGTGAGTGCATGGACAGAGGGGGAGGGTGACAGAGGAGGAACAGCATGGGCTCACGTCCCTGGGGGGCAGTGAGTGTCCAAAGGGAGACTAACTACAGGGGTGAGGGTTGCTCTAATAGCCCCAACAAGCAGAAGGCCAAACTACGGAGGCCCAGGCCACATGAAGGGAAGCCCCTTTATGCTCAAGTTTACCTTCTCTGGCTTCACTATCATAGATGAGCACTTTAGATCCCTCCAGGACAATGTATTTCCTATCCCAGCCTTGTTGTCCTCGTTTATTATTTCTGGGAAAATAAAAAATTAAAAAGGGTGTTTCGACCTGCAAAAGTTCTGGCTTCGGAGAAAGAATCCTAGAAAGCCAGACTTGACTTGAGAATCTCAGGAATGGCAGCTGCCCAACGTGGGGGCTGATGGCGCGAGGAGCTCCTAGCCTCCTGAACTAACACCTGTCCAGGCTGAAAGAGACTCAGCGGTCTACCTTGGCACCTTCATCCATCCTTCCAGACGTAAATTAGTGCTTGGCTCCTTGAGCTGCAGTCCTGGGGAGTTCATTTTGTCCCGGCAGAAGGCTTCGGTGAAGTGTGTGGCGTATTCGGCGGGCAGACCACAGGTAGCTGGCAGGCACGTTGAACACTTGGGGTGGCACATTACCTGGCATTCTACAGAAGAGAGAAAAACCACATGAAAACATGCAGTCAAACCAGGCCTGCTCAGCTCTTAACCAGTCACAGCTTCAGGGCATCTCCAGGCCACCAGCTTAGCAGCATTTTTCTCATCTGAAGCCCCTCTTTTCCAGAGAACCTTGAATGTGCCTCGGTACCAATCACACGAGAGAAACCACAAAGCCACACTTTTAGAAGCAAGGTCACAAATGCCACCCAGACTAACTGCAAACACTGTGGTAAAAGAAAGATGTTGGCTTTGTGCCCCAATTTTAGTCAGAACCAACACATCTCCTGAAGACAAGTCTGCTCTGACAGGAGAGTAAGAAAAAAGTGAAAACCCATGGTCTTTGCCAAGATATCTGCACAAGGAATGGCAGTCATATACTAACGAAATACAGGAAACATATTTCTCTGACACAAAGGGAGAATAAATGTCTCTGTACAACTCCTGCTATCATGAAAAGCTTCTCTAGAGCCCTTGAAAAAGAGAGGAGAGAAAATAGACTTCTGTTAATTGAAAAGATAAAACTCAGTTAAATAATGTACATTTCTTAAAAATAAAAAATCAGTGCAGTGGGCAGAAAATGCAGAGAGCCACCACCAACCTCCAAGACTTGTTCTTACCAAGACATTTGGATGCCTGACGTCCAAAGTGCACGGTATCCAGACACACTGCACACTTTGTGGCTCTCATGTTCAGGCCCACATTGAATCGATGGGGGATATTGTGGTGCATCCGCTCTTTTAGACGCCGATTAAACTCTAGGAAGGAGGGGAGAAAAAACTAAAGTCCTAACAGAAGAGGTTTCTTAATGACTTTTCTAACACTACCTGCTCATCTGTATTTAAAATTAAAATCCATTTAGTCATTAAGTTTTTGGTTTCTATTAAGGAATTGCCTTAGGCCTCACTTACATGAGGTTTCTATTTCAAGGCTCTGTCACTTCATTCAACGATGCAGGTCACAATTCCTTAATGTTGAAGGAAATGGCAGTTTCCCTCCAAATGCCTGTAAGCTGACAAGGCACCTCGGTGCTTGCTCGTTTCCCAAAGCCTATCCCAAAACTCAAGTTCTTTCCAGATGGCCCACCACAGCCAGGAGGTAACCTTGATTCTCAGGGGCTGTACCACAGGAACACAGAGATCCTGGGCAGATGGTGGACCACATCTCTGCTGCCCAGAGAAGAGTCTCCATTTGGAAAGGCTTATAACCAGGTTGGTCATGCAGAGATGAATTATTTGTTCACAGCTGTAGCCCACAGCTGGAAAGATGAAGATGCCAAAGTGTGATGGCAATGAGGAGCAATAATCTGCTACTGGAAGGGTCCAGGCCAACACCCATGAGATCACAGGTTCTCCCTTTTCAAATTAATGTATATTAGTCATATTTATTTATAGATGAATTAAGTTAACTTTTGAGACCAAGAAAAACATACCCCCCAAGTTGAAACTTCAGCTTACCTTCTGGCGTGGAGGACTCTTTTCTCCGACTGGAAGGTGGAGCCAGCAAACTTATTGGGTTGGGCTGGTGCTCTGGGGACCTCACGATTGCAGACATGACAATCTGCTGCCGCGCAGTGGCTGGAGTGGACGGATGGGGATGATCTGAGGCTTTACGATGGGCAGCTGCAGACAGAGCGATAAAATGCCCATTAAGACATCAGAGAAGGAGGAAAAAGCACAGCCACAATCTGCTGGGTCTTCCTCAGGTTTGGTCTACAGAAAGCAGGATGCCCTTGGGGAGGGTCATTGGATGCAAGAGGCAGCTCCTGAGAACTGAGAATGTGTGGCCCAGACACAGGTCGTTCTGAATGGAAGTGGATTCAGACCCTCCACCTTTTTCAGAGACTGCCCGATGACGCTCCTACCTTCTTCACGAGCCGATCGCAGCTCACTCCGGGTTTTCTGCAGCGCCTCCTCCAGCTCTGCACAGCGAGCCTTCTCCTTCTCCAGGGCCGCCTTCAGCTCATTGTACTGCAGAGGAACCTGTGTGGGTAAAGCAGGGTCCTCTTTCCGTCGACTAAATAAGCCCTAGCAATGGAAACAGAGATAACTCCTAACTCCTAGAAATTGGTGCTTTAAACTAGCTAAAGGAAAGCTGCCAGGGCATGAGCACAGAAGCCAGCGGGCATACTCACTGTAAGTGTATTTAGGAACAATTGCATTTGAAGGGGGAAATGTTAGGATGAGTCACGGTCAGCTCTTCCCAGCTGGAAAAAATGGGGCTGTGGGAATTTTCAGCAAGAGGGTTAAAGATGCTTAGTTTCCCACCACCTCTTCATTGAACATTGCCAAGGTAGTAGAATCGTCTCCTGACAGTCTTTGTCCTCAAAAAATGCAAGTAGAGTATGAAGTCATGGACAGATTGTTCAGAAGTCAATCTCTCCTTTGTCTCTTATAATTCTAAATTATAAGCCAGAGTTGAGCATTTGGTAGGGGGAGGGAGACGAGACACTTGAACAACGTCAATGAGAATGCCAAGATGAGGGACTTCTTAAACGAGATGCACAGAAAGAAAAAACAATATTAACTTTACAAGAAAAAAGCTAACCTATAGATGAGCCAAACACAAGCACTCATGAAAAGAACACAGGCCCAGCTTAGCCACAGAACAGGCCTTTGCTAAAGCCATCTTAAATCAGAAGCACCAACAGACCCACACAGCCACATCATCTACAGGAAACTCCATTCTCTCAGGAGGAGGCTGGCTGCAGCTGAGCTGTTACTTGGGGACGCTGGCTTCCTAAGGAAACCTTGGGAAATGTTTTGGCTGCCTGGTAAATTCAATCCTCTGATCCTTGGTCTTCCAAACAGTCCCAGACTTTTCTTGTACCAGCCCAGCCATGACTACAGCAGAGCCGAAGCCCGATGCCCAAATACTAATGTCATTGAAGATAGTTGCAAATTCCTTGGAGATCTTTTTAGAGCTAAGGTCTACTGCCACTGTTCATGCATCTGGGGCTCAAAGTGTAGCACAAGAGCTAAATTATTTAGAAAACAGTGTACTGGGGTTATGAAAATATGTTTTTGCACATAAAATAAATATGTCCACACATAAAGTAACCCATACATTTTAATTTGCTTTTATATTTTAATGAATAGGAAGTAAGAGATACAGCAGTGTGGGAGAAAGGGCAGGAGGCCTGCATTTCTAGTCCCAGCATGGAGAAGTCACTCCTCCTTTCTGGAGCTCAGTATCTTCATCTGTCAAGAGAAGGGGTTGGATTCCTTAGGGTCTCTTCTAGCTCTAAACAACTTCTACGCTGACCCCTTCACTTTTCTCTAGCTGCCTTAAGAGTGACCCCTCTAGAGGAGCCACCTACAGGGAGGCCACTGAAATATTAAAGGTCATGGAGGTAAAATGGTTTAGCAGAAGGCCTGACTAACACATCTCAACTGGTAACGAGGTGAACTGTCTTCAATTTAGAGAGGAATGACTTCATTTTTTATTTATGTGCCTGGGCATAACTGTATTAAAATGGTGTCCCAGGAATCTGACTGGGGAGGTCTTGCTTTTCAAACCCTTTCACTCACCTTTTTCTTCTTAGCAGGTTGGTCCATCTTAGCCTGCAGAAAATCAATGAGCTTGGTTTGCTGGGAAATGGTACCTTCCATTTTCACTTTTTCATGAGAATAAAGGACCTAAAAGTCATAGTGAAAGGCAATTAAGCTTAGAAGTAGAAGCAGACCTGCTCAGCCTCCCTCCAGAATCATCTACAACTATGACAGAGGGATACCCACAAAGATTCCTTTCACATTTACAATGCTCTCTAAATCGGTGTACATTGGCCATTTAGGGACAGACGTATCAGCAGCAGAGAAAGTATTGTTTCAGCTCAGACCTGGCCAACCCATACCTGGATATTTTCTAGCTGATACTCCAGGTCACTCCTTTCTGTCTTCAGCAGGTCAGCTCGATCCAGAGCTTCTTGGAGTCCTTGAGTCAAACGGAAAATGTGACTCTTCTGCAAGTCCATCTGTTGCTGCAGTTTTGCTTGCTGGTGATAAGAAAACCACAACACAACTTGATAGAATATATAAAGCAACCAGGGATCCTCCTCCTTCTTTCCCATCACCCTTATTTTGGAGGCCCTCTTGCTCCCCGCCTCACCAATCCCTTCTTAAACTGATCTTTGTAATGAGTCATAAAACTCTCAAGAAGAGAATTCCCTCTACCCAGGAGGATCAACACCCATCCTGAATCCTGTAATGTGGAAAGGTGCCCTGAGACATGGCAGGGACTCCTCTTTAGTTTCACGACAGCTCAAGGTGAGCCTTCCTAACTGCTGACATGTTCCTCTTTCAAACTACCTTCCTTCTACTCTGCACATCTTACCTGTACCTGGTTCCCCTCTGAATGAGAGGCCACACAGCTTGCCCAGTTTCACACAGCAGGGGGTGTGAGAAGAAAGGTCTGATGCCCAATTTGGAAGCTCCCTGTCTATTCACTGGTCACCACTTTTCCTCCCATTACACAATGATGCACAAATCAAGGAGGATTTTCAGAGAAGTTTCAAACACAAAAACTGCTGCTGAGTGCTGAGGCTGTGCCAAGATTATCTGTGGGGCTACTGCCTCGGAGACAAAAGCAGCTCAGTCAATCACCCAAAAGTTCTTGCTATAAATACATTCTCTTCCCTCTTTGGATCAGAGACCAAACAGGGCAGATATATGCTGAATTACACCTTACGATGATGAGTTTTAAAGCAACACTTCACTGTGTTGGCCTTGTGTTTCTGAAGACCATTACTTGCTATTTCTAGAATTCCTTTCTCACTAACTAGTAAAGAATGCACTGACTGCTCAGCACAAACACATATAACACATGTGCGCGCACAAACACGCACACAAACACGCACACAAAGTTCAATTATCACAGCCCACTCAAATGATCTTTCTTCCCCAGGGCAAGAAGAAAATTATTCCTACTTTGGGGAACTAAGGAAATTAAAATTATACTTTCTCAATCCACACACCACAATGAAAGAATGAAGCAAAACTAATATTAATGAACTGAGATGAATACATTGAAATCCAAAATGAAAATAACCCATGTCCTAGGCTTATAACACACAAATCAACTCTGGTCTCTATTAGAATTCCAATGAAAAATTTTAAGTAGTTTTCTAAAAAATATTCATTAATATGATTAATATAATTAATGTCATTTGTTTTTCTTCTTCCAAGTGTGAGAGACTAAGATTTATATGCTTCAAGGATTCGTGAATTTGATGGTGCTGGTAACACTTACAGCCTGCCCCAAAGAGGAGAGTTTTATCTTGTCCTGATGAAAATCATCAGTAGCAACGCTGGCATGGTTCCACTTTTCATAATAAATTTGTATATGTGCTCATGTGTGTATGTGTGTGTCCCATCTGAAGGAAAGTCATTTCAAGGCTCTGTGCCTTGGAGAATTGACAGAGTAAGTTACGGTTGATTTTACAGAAGAGGAGGCCTCAGACCATAGAACGCAGCATAGAGCATGCTGAGCTACAGCGCTTGGTCCCAGCGTGATCGTTGAGCTGGGTACTATTTGATATAGTAAATAATCAGACAAAAGCAAGAGACCCAAATGTCAGGAGATATCAACGTCCCCTTGGGGGATATTCAATCATGGGGAAAATGTCTTTGGAGAGGAGAAAGTACAGATCCTAGAATCAGGAAAGTGCCACAAAGACCTTGCCAACAGTGCCATACATGCCACAGGACCAGCTATTTCTGCCATACCTTCTTTACCAAAAAGTTGTTCAATTTAGTCTCTTTGAAGATTTCCCTCTGTTAGAATCTTTTCCATTTCAGAAGTCAAAGAGGAAAAAGGATCTGCCATACAAAACCCCAAATTCTCCATGTCTATCAACTATCCCTGCTGTGGCCCCTGCCACTACAAACCAGACCGTGGATTTTCTGGATAGTCAGTTTAAGCCAACCTATTCAAAGATGGATTTCTGAAGATTTTTTTCACAGAAGAAAAAAGAGCTAATGAGCTATATAAAACAGCAAATAAGCCTTTCAAGGGAAAGTGAGAACAGGTGTTTCCATAAGCTCATGGCGCAAGCAAATGGCAAGAGCAGTTTGCCCCTTCCTGTTTTCCCTTTCTCTCCCATTCTTCCTCTCTCATTTCTCCCCCTGAGTTTCTGTCCCTCTTCCAGCTCCTTTCTCCTAAGCAGACCAAATGTTTCTGGTACTTTCCATTAATTTGTGATCTCACCAACGAAAGAAGGACCTCCATCAGTAAACGGCATAGCCCACTGGTGTACTTTAATCCAATTAGATTCCTGTCCATGTTGTCCCACTGCAGCATCCAGCAATTCCATCCAACATGCAGGAGGCCCTTTCCTAGTTATCTTTGTATTTCATGGGTACCGGTTCAGTTCTAAGACTGTTCATTATCCTCCTTTTCCAATCAATATGCTTCCTCAAAGATCTCCTTTGTGCCAATGTGACATAAGCTCCTCTCAGGAGTACACTGCAGGCCGCTCACTCTGATCGTCCATTTCTTCACAGCACTCAGACTCACCCCCCATCTTGATTGTAACGAGCCTTGAACCATGCTGTACTTCTGAGAGAACACTTGTGCTTTTTGAAGACAGAGTTTTGGACCAGAGCGCTGCTAAGATAGCTTAAAATCACTGAACAATTTCCCAAGTGCAATCTACTCCTTCTATTGCTGAGAGTCCATGTAGGGCCTGGTTCATGGTTCACCTGTTGTGCCCAACTGCTGAGACAGTATGTAATCTAACAATTTTCATCTACTTAGATTTTTCCTGCATGAGCGGTAAGCACCGAACCCTTCTAAGTGTTTATCATTCTCATTTAGGAGACTCCTCAGTGTTCCAGAGTTTCCTATAATCCACACAATATCGACTACAAATGGGAGGGTCTGAAGGGTCTTCACCATCTATAGAAAATTCCTCTTCCATTTACATATTAAGTTGAGAATCCTCTTCAGGAAAATGAAACATATCTTTAGCAAGCATAGCTCTCCTGTTTTGTCCCTTGATTAATGTTAATTTATGAGGGTCATCAAAAAGTTTAAGTTGCATTTATCCAGGAATTTTGCACTAGCTTAACATATATATGTAATTCTTTGCTAGAGGAGAGACTTTAATTCTATGCTTTACTCTACCAAGTCAAATGATTTTTTTTGGAGAGAAGAAGAATCAATAAACAGTAAACATAGTGGGACACTGTTTGCTCTGGTCGTTTGTTTAACTGTAAAGACATGGTTTGCCATAGAGAACTATTTGCAAAAGCCTGACTGATCCCATTTTATATTTTCATCAGAGAAACCTTGAAATGTCTAATTATTCCATAAAGATTTTTGGGCAGAGGAGAAAGGCACACGGGTCAATAATTATTGATGTTCCCTAGATCACCCTCTTTGGCAGGAATGTAGTCCATGACTTTTTTCTTCTTCTTGTCATACCTTCCTTTCCCCAAGATCCTTGTAAAATGACCTCTCAACACTTTCACGATGATAGCATTTCCACCATGAATCTCTTCAGCAAGTGGAGGAGCTGGTACAGTCACTTGAACCAATGGCACATCTGTTCTTAAAGGGTTCTGACCAATTCCCTGTCAGTTACAGCAGGGTCCAAAGGAGGGGATTCCACTCTCACCAACAACAAACACAAAATCATCGTAGAAACAATGACATGGGAGCTCCATTTCCCATTCCTGCGGCCACTCCTGAGAGGATGTCTCCCCTGGGTCTCAGACCAAGCTTCCTGCAGCCTGATTTTCCCTGACCCTGCTCTTCTCTATTTTATGAGACAATGAGACATTGAGACATTATGTCATCCTGCTCTGTATCCAAAGCAGATGCTAACCTAGGCTGCCGTAGCTCCATCTGGCAAAGGAGTGAAGGCTCCCTGGCTGAAGTGGTTTTTGTCTGTGGGGCCTCCCAACACTGGTATAATTACTTTTATGTCTGAAAAGTTTTTGAAGAAAATGGTAAAAAGGAATTGTCTTTTTCCACCTTCCATTCTTTGGTATCATGTGAACAGGTCAGGTTAAAGTAGTTGCAGCTATTGACAATACTTCCTTAAGGCTATGTATGTCCTTTCTTCTAGCAACTGTGATTTTGATCTGTTCTATAGCTTATCAAGGACTTATTAAGTAAAACTGTGTGCCAGGCACCTGCTAAATAGTGGAATACAAAGATAAATACAGAAGTAATCCTGACTCTATTGGGAGGTCCAACATGTACAGCGCAAAGGTACACCAAAAAAAAAAAAAAAAAGGTCATTACATATAATGTATTTAGAGGAAGCAATGACGGGGTGCAGGGGGAAAGGAGCATCAGAAAAGGCTACGTGTGAGAGGATGGCATGCTTGACCTGCATGTTAAAGGAAAAGAGGGATTCTATGAAGCCAAGATGAGGAAGAAGGAGATGCTAGACTTGTGGCATGGCCAGTACAAAGGCATGGAAGTGGGAAATGGAAAGTCATGTGTAAACAACAGAAAGGAGAGTTTAGTGGGACCATGAAGTGCAGCAAGTAGAGCAGTACATAATGAGGCCAGAGAGATCGGGACCCAGGTGTAAAGAGCTTTAAAAACCAAATAAAGGAGGTAACATTTTATTCTGGAAGTAGTGGGGAGTCACCAGAATTTATAAAGTAGGAAACAGCACAATCAGACTTGAGTTTTAGAAAAATCACATGTGGCACCTCTATGGAAAAGAGACCGGAGACCAAGTCCAGGCAAGAGGTAACATGGGCCTGAATTAAGACAATGAGTGGGGTTGTGTAAGAAGAAGGGTCAGACACACAAGAGGTTGTGGAGGCAGAAATGACAAGATTTGAGAACTTAGCTGATAAGTGGGTAAGGGAGAATGCACAGCTGAGTTTCAGGCTAAGACTACAAAACGGGTACTAGAAGCATGGCAGCTCAACAGATGCAAGAAAGTTTGGTATAGGAGAGGGTCTTGGCAAAAAGATAATGAGCTATTCTGGACATGCTGAGTTTGAGATGTCTGTGTGATATTCAGTTTGAAAAGTCCCACAGATAATTGGTGATGTGGGACATGAGCTCAAGAAAGAGACTAGTGCCTTATGTAGAGATCTGGGCATTATCTGGCAAGGAAAAGATAATTATACTCATACAAACTAATGGAGTCACCCAGAGAATTTAGAGAAAAGAAGGTTGAAAATAGAGCCACAGGATACACTCAGAGTTAGGGGAGGTGATACGGCTGATGAGCAAGCAAAGGAAAGTGAGGAAGAGGGATCAAACAGGTGGGAGGATACAGTCGGGACAGGAAAAACCAGAGGAGTATCCACAAGGAGAAAGTTATCAATAGTCAGAACCAATAAAAAACAAGGAGAATGAAAAAAGATCACCAGATGTGGCAACTAAGAGACTGTTGGACACTCTGGACAAAGCAGTTTGGGCTGAGTGACGCAGAGGGAAACCAGACTGCAAAGGGCTCAAGGAATCAAACTCAACATGTCCAGCACAAAATTTATTATGGCTTTGTCAACCCAAACCGCCCCCTTCTGAACCTCCAGGCTCACAGCTTTGCTGTCCTGCCTGGCTCCTCACTTCCCATCATCCCACATGTCCAATCTGTTGCCAAACCTTGTTGCTGCTACGTTCCTGTCCCCTCACACAGCCCAAGCCCAGTTCAGTCCCCCATCCCCTCATGCCTCCACTACAGCACTAGCCTTACAGCCAGTCTCCCCACTCCAATCTATTCCCCACTCAGCAACCAAAATGATTTTCCTGAAGCACAGGCCTGACCATGCCAGGAGCTCCTCAATGAGCTGCAGGATCAAATGTGACCTCCTCCACTGGGCATGGAAAGCCCTGCATGACCTGACCCCTTCTGTCATTCAGGTCGTTTTACATTTACTCCCTTCTGTGTACCTTGTGATCCACTGGACCACGCTGGCTGGCACACACATGCCCTTCTTGATGCCTCTGAACCAGCTGCTCCCCAGACTGGGAATACTCGGCCTCCTCGTTTTCTTGGCTTCCTTCAAGGCTCAAATCCCACCCTCTGTGGAAGGCCTGTCTTGGCCCTCTCCAGCTGCATGTCTCTTTCTTTCTGATTTACATGGCAGATAACTTGTATGTACAACTTGCACATAGTTGTTGTGTACATGTTGTGTTCCCAATTAGAAAGCTCCTTAACAGCAGAAGGAAGGAGAAAAGGAGGCGTGACCTCCAGACTGAGGGAATGATGATTTTTCTTTTTCATAGTCTGACAGCTTCACAGACAGATGATTTTTTTTTAAGTTTACAAAGCACTTTTTTTTTAATCCAATGGGGTTCTTTTTTTTTTTTTGCTGTTTTTAAAATACATATAATTTATATATTTTTCAGTTTTCAACATTCACTTCCACAAGAATTTGAATTCCAAATTTTCTCTCCATCTCTCCCTATTTTCCCCCATCCACCCCCTTCCCTCCAGTCTGATGAACAGATGATTCTAATATAACTCCCACATCAGATGCCCGTCTGTTGCTTAAATGATCCCTTTCAAGGAGCACTTGGTTATAATTTGACTGGACTTACCTTGCAAAGCTCTTACTGAACAAAAGCAGTAAGACCCAGTGAAGATAACTGCAGCTTATACACCAAAATATGATACATAAATGCATCAAGTAGGAAGCAGCAGAGAAACTTCTCCAGGCTACTTGATAACAGCCTCCAACCAGCACATGCTTTTATAACTGAGGATTTCAATATAAAGGTGTGCAAAGGAGAGGATGCCAAAAAAATATGGGAAATATGACTCCAGTTTCAGAAATGAAGCATGAAAGACTCTTACACTTCTTGGAAGCCCTGCTCCTTAGATATCAGGAATATTTTCTTATACAACAGGACCAGGCATGGTGAACACCAAAGAGATCCCAGCACTCCCACCAATGGCAGGTCACTGAGTAAAGGACGTGTCACATTTAGAGAACTTCAGACTGAAAATGAAGTTTACATACGTTCTAAATATGGACGATTCTTAGCAGCATTTGTCCCATTTTTTCATGCCTGTGACACAGCAGCAACAGAAACACTAAAGGACCATTTTTTCCTTTTTTTTTTTTTTTTTAAGGCTGCCACGGTCAAATCATTCTGCATCAAGGAGTGGCCCCCCTTTCTACCATGTGTTCCTCAGGCAAGAGGAGATAATTTGTCTCTAAGAGGACCAGTCTCAATCAAGAAGTTCCCACCATGTGCCATGCACTGGGGATATAAAGAATAAAGTGAATGGTCCCTGTTCTCACAGAGCTTCCTAGTCAAGCCAGGAGGGCATGTGAACACATACAGGTCTGTACAAAATGAACACAAGGTAATCTGGGCATGGGGGCAGCATGAGGAAAGGTTTTTTATGGCAGTGGTGCTTTACTGAGCCTTGGGGCATTTCCAGATGAAAGGTGATAGTATGGGACAGCCAATGCAAAGGTCTAAATGAAACACACTGGCAGTACCATAGCGTCTATAAAGAGAAGTAATATATAACAAGGCTGGAAGTGTAGCTCAGAGATGAGCTGTCAAGGACTTTAAGTGCCAGAGGAATTTCTATTTTAGATTAGAGTTAAGAAGGAGCCACTAAAGTTGACAAAGTAGGGGAGTGACTTGTACTTCAGAAAAATCACCTAGAGAAAATGATAAATGTTGGAGAAGATGTGGAAGAGTTGGAACACTACTTCATTGTTGGTGGAGCTGTGAGCTGATCCAACCATTCTGGAGAGCAATTTGGAACTATGCCCAAAGGGCTACAAAAATGCGCATACCTTCGACCCAGAAATATCATTTCTAGGACCATATCCCAAAGAGATCATAAAAATGGAAAAGGGTCCCAACATGTACGAAAATATTTATAGCAGCTCTCTTTGTGGTGGCCAAGAACTAGAAATCA
Source organism: Notamacropus eugenii (assembly GCF_028372415.1). Classification (NCBI taxonomy): domain Eukaryota; kingdom Metazoa; phylum Chordata; class Mammalia; order Diprotodontia; family Macropodidae; genus Notamacropus; species Notamacropus eugenii. The sequence goes on along the minus strand of NC_092875.1, from coordinate 25,556,109 downwards.
AAGGGATGCCCATCAAGTGGGGAAGGGCTAACAAGTTGTGGTGTATGAATGTAATAGAATACTATTGTGACAAGAAATAGGGAACAAGCAGACTTCAGAAAAACCAAGAAAAACTTATATGAACTGATGCTGAGTGAAATGAGCAGAACCAGGAGAACACTGTACACAGCGACAGCCACAATGTGCGAGGACTGTTTTTGATAAGACTTAGACCTTCACAGCAATGCAAGGACCTCAAACATTCCCAAAGAACTCATGATGCAAAAGGTCATCCACATCCAAAGAAAGAGCTATGGAGTCAGAACATAGAATGAAGTGATGATTTCCTCCTTTGTTATATTTTGTTTTGTTTTTCTAATGGTTTCTCCCATTCATTTTAATTCTTCTATGCAACATGACTAATGTGAAAATGTGTTCAATAGGGATGCATGTGTAGAACCAATATAAGAATGCATGTTATCTTGGGGAAGGGAAAGGGGAGGGAAGAGAAGAAAACCTGGAAATGATGGAAGTGATTGTTGAAAACTAAAAGCAAATAAATAAATTTGGGGGAGGGGAGGAGAAGAAAAATCACCTTGAAAAAAAATCTAAAAAACTCAACATATTAAAAACCCTTAGTTAAACATCAAAATAGAAATCCTGAAACTCAAAGGAGAGATTAATAAAATTGAAAGTTTAAAAAAAAACCTACAAAACTAAAATAAAATTAGGAAATGGTTTTATGAAAAAAAACCCAATAAAATAAACCATTGGCTAATTTAATTTTAGAAAACCAAATACCAGAATCAAAAATGAAAAGGGTGAATGCACAACCAATAAAGTTGAAATAAAAGCAACATTTATGAGCTACCTTGCCCAACTATGTGCCAGTAAAACTGACAATCTAAATGAAATGGATAAGTATGAATTATAAATTGCCCAGGTTAACAGAAGAGGAAACAGAATACTTAACTCTATTTTAGAAAAAGAAATTAAACAAGTCATAAATGACCTCCTGAAGGGAAAAAAAAAAAGACAGATTTACAAGCAAACGCTACCAAGTATATAAAGAATGATTCATCCCAAAACTATGCAGACTGAAAAGACATGTGAAAAAGGAGTGCTATAAAATTCCTTTCGTGACTCGAGTACAGTTTTGATACCTAAATCAAGAAGAGCCAAAACAGAGAAAGAAAACTAAGACCAATTTTCCTAAAAAATATTGATGTAAATTTTTAAAATGCAATACTAGCAAGGAGATTACAATACATGTCAGAGATCTTATAATATGACCAGTCTGGATTTAGGCCAGAAATTCACGGTTCGTGCAATATTAGGAAAATTATAAACACAACTGATCATCGCAGTAACAAGAAAACCAAAAGATGATTATTTCAATAGATGCAGAAAAAGTTTTTGACAAAATACAATACTCGTTCCTATGATAACTAGTGTATACCTAAAATCAAAAGCAGACACTTTCTGTAATAGAGATAAACCAGAAGCTTCTCCAATAAAATTAGGGATGAAGCGTGGAAGTCCATTATCACCGTTACTACTTAATATTACACTAGAAATGCCATAGTAACAAGACAAGAAAAAAGAAACGAAAGGAATATGCCCTGAGGAAACAGAACTATCTCTTTTTGCAGATAAAATGTGATGGTATATTTAGAGAACCCTAGAGAGTCAACTAAAAAACTAGATGAAAAAATAAACAACTTCGATAAAATTACAGCATATAAATAAACCCATACAAACCATGAGCATTTCTGAATTTTACCAAGCAAATCCAGCAGGAAGAGAAAGAGAAATTCCACATGAAATAACTGCAGACAACATAAAATACTTGGAAGTCTACCTGCCAAGACACACACAATCACAAAACACTTTTTCACATAAAAGCAGATCTAAATAACTGGAGAAATACTCATTGCTCCTGACTAGACCAAGCCAATATAATAAAAATGACAATACTTCCTAAATTAATTTACCTGTTTCGTGCCATACCAGTCAAACAACCAAAGAATTACTTTATAAAGCTAGAAAAAAAATTATCTGGAGGAGTAAAAAGGTCAAGAATATCAAGGGAATCAATGGGAAAGGAGACCTAGCAATATCAGACTATATAATAAAGTCATAATCATCAAAATGTTTTGTTCCTAGTCAAGAAACAGAGTGGTTGATCAATGGAACAGATAAGATATACAATATACTGAAGCAAACGAGTACGGGAACCTAATGTTTGACAAACCCAAAGAACCAAACTTTTGTGGCAAGAACTCACTACATGACAAAACTAATGGGAAAACTGGAAAGAAGTTTGGCAGAAACTTAGGTATAGACCCAATCTGTTACTGCATACCAAGATAAGCTCAAAATGTGCACAGGATATAGACAAAGGGTGATATCACAAGCAAATTACAGGAGTATGGAATAAATTATCTGTCAGATTTATGGATGGGGAAAAGTTCATGATCAGAGGATAGAGGTTCACAAGAGGTAAAATGGATAATTTAAAATACATAAAATTAAAGTTTTTGCACAAATTATAATAACGTAGACATAACTAGAAGAAAAATAGGAACTGGGGGAAAATCTTGGCAGCAAGTTTTTTGGATTGTCCCATTTCTCAAGTATATAGGGAATTGAGCTAAAGTTATAAGACTAAGAGTCATTTCCCAATTGACAAATGGTCAAGTGAACAAGCATCTTTCAGAAGAAGAAATCAAAGCTTGTATCAATAATCACATGAAAAAGTGTTCTAAATCACTACTGGTAAATAACCCTGAGGTAGTATACCTCATACCCCTCACAGACTGAATAACGTGACAGGTGTTAGAAGGGTATGGAAAAATAGGGACACTGATGCACTGTTGGTAGAGCTGTGAACTTGGCCAAACATTCTGAAGAGCTATCTGAACTATGCTCAAATGGCTATAAAACTATGTACACCCTTTGACTCAACAATACCACTACCGGGTCTACATTCCAAAGAGATCAAAGAAAAGCGGAAAGGACCTGTAAGAGCAACTCTTTTTGTGGTAGCAAAGAAATGGAAATTAAAGGGATGTTCATCCACTGGTAAATGGCTCCACAAGTTGTGGTATATGATTGTGATCAAATGTGAAAGATTTAGCTACTGTGATCAACACAATGATCCACAAAATTTCAAAAAAACTCATGATGAAATGCTATCCACCTCTAGACAAAGATTTGATGGACTTAAGAAAGCAAATTCAAACATATTTTCTTTCTTTCTTTGTCTTGTTTTTTCCTCAGAACACAGCTCATGCAGAAATGTTCTGCATGACTTCATATGTATAATGGGTATTATATGTCTCACCTTCTCAATGGATGAAAGGAGAAAATTTGGAACTGAAAATAAGATAAAATTTTTAAATGATGATTGAAGTGTAAAAAAAGAAAAAAAATAACTTTTATAGCTACGCAAAGAATACACTAAAGAGGAGACTGGAGGAAAGGAGGCTGGTTAAGAAGCTATCGCTATAATCAAAGGGCCTGAACTAAGGAGGTGGTTCTGTGGGTAAAAAGAAGGACATATGTGAGAGATGTTGTGGACAAAAAAAAAAAAAATACTAAGATTTGGTAACTAACTGAACAGGTGGAACAAGTAAGAACGAGGAGGGGAGGCGGAAGCTGCTGTTGCAGACAGAGGTGACCTGAAGGATGGTGACGTCCTCAACGGAAACAGGAAAGGTTAGAAGAGGATGTTTTTGGCAGTAAAGACCATAATCTGTTCTGGACATACTGGGTTGGAGAGGCCTCCATGATATCTAGCTTGAAAAGTTCACTAGGTAACTGACAGAGTTCAATTTACAGACCTAGGTGTAATCAGCCTCGAAGCAATTAAGTCTCTGTGAGCTGAGGAGGTGACCAAGAGAAAGAGAAGAAAAGAGGGCTGAGGACAAAGCCTTGGGGAGAACACACAAGGCAGGCACAGGATATTTACATGGAAGAACCTGCAAAAATGTATGTTCACCTGACACAGGCTTCAAGTACCAAGGGTCACCTCCAGGTTACAATGAGGCATCAGAGTAAGGAGTTGTAGAATTTTAAAATATTCACTAGCATTTTATTTTTATCTTTTTTGTCATTAATTTTTAATTGGGCAGAATGAATTCTTTTTTTCCTCCCTGAAAGGAAGAAAAATCTAAAGCCCTTAAACAATCAATTTACTTCTCACTGGTATGAGGCTCTCTAAAAAAGCTTCCTTTCCTTTCTTACTGAAAAAAGTAATAACGGATACAATCCAAGCAGAACTCTCCTTGCATTCTCATTGAAAACTTCTAAAGAAATCTGTAAGATTCTGTGCTATACAGAAGAGAGAAGTATCAGGCAAGGAAACATTATCCTCTTAAGCAATATGATGTTCTTCTGCAAATCACCCACTTCAGCCTCTTCCTTCTGTTTAAAGGCAATGCGAATTATTAGGCTGAAAGCACAAAAACAAGGACTGGAAAGAAAAGGCATGCTGACAGCTGTGGCTGGAACACCATTTCTACAATAAATCACTAGGTTGCTTCTTAGGTTCCCCAATAGACTACAAACAAATTATTTATTGTTAGAAGCAATTTTGATGCTACATTTACACTAAATAAGACCCCTTTTTTCCAAAGCAATTTAGCTGCTTTACTAAGAGTTATCTTTGTTACAATAAAGAGCTCTGATATGCTTCTGTTTCTCTTTGTACAACTTGCCACGCAAGGACCTGCAGCCACGCAAGCCAGAGTGCCTGGAGGGGCCACAGACCAGCCAACAAAACCCTCCTCAGATCAGACCTGGAGTCAGGAAAATCTGAGCTCAAATCTAGCCTTAAACATTTAGTTGGCTGTGGAACATTGAGCAAGTCACTTCACTTCTGCCTTTCTCTGTTTCCTTCAGCTCTACGATGACTCTCCCAATCCCCCTTCCTCTCTTCATTTTGATGGGGTGTTTGGGCCCCAATTCTAAAATCACATTTCTCCCTAACCTCAAAATGCTATCTCAGGCAGTTTCTCCACAGCCTGCCCTAGCAACAACCATTATCTCCCTTCCTGCTACAGTAGCTGGATGTACCTGTAGAACTCATTAGTCTGAACCAGCTGTGTACCCGGCTGAATGGGCTGTGCACTGGGTCATAACGACATTTACCGCTCACTGACCAATCATACGTATCCTAGACTCAGACATACGTATGCTCCCTTACATTTATCTCGTCTAACAGGACATTGATGAGAGCAGCCTGGTATCCCTCAGTTAGTCCTGACCGTTAGCTGACTTAGTGACATTTCAGGCCTAAAACTACACTTCCACGTAGCCCCACTTTGGGCTATTTCTCGATGAACTCTGGGTAAAATACCTGTGCAGTACATACCAAAAGTGTATGATCCTTTAAGAACTAACCACTCCTTAACCATTCTCTAATCCCCAAAACACCTAGTTAGCCTATCTGGCACATGCTTCACTATAGAATATCCAGTATAAACTTTCCCTGTACCCCTCTAAGGTTGCAGGTTCCCTAAGAATTCTTGCCTGCTGAAAAGCATAATAAATCTTTACCTTGACCTCAACAATGTTTGAATCCGTGAATTCCTTCTAGGAGGCCTGCCCCTGGTACTCCAGTCTTTGTGGAGGTCTCACCACCCCCATTTCCAGCCCTCATCACATTTCACTGCCCATCCTGTATTGACTTCAAAGAGGATCACAGCTCAAGTGCTCAAAGGCCCCTCAGAGATCCTCAAGTCCAATCCCATCATTTTGCAGATGGAGAAAGTCCAAGGAGGGAAAGCCCCTTGGTCTGAGGTCACACAGCTGGTAAGCATGGAAGGTGGGATTTGGACCCAGGTCCCTGGATCCAGAGCCAGAGCTCTTTCCACTAACCCATGCTGCTTCCCATAGACCTTTGTGTGTGTCCAAGTAAAATGGTGCTATATCTTTGTTTTTGCCACAACCAGAGCACCTCCTAATAGCAAGCACCTAGGAAATGTTTGTTGAACTGAATTAAACCTCTGTTCACCTACCTTCCTACCATGAGCCAGGCTGAGTGTGTGTTACGAAATCTCAGGGGTGGGACTGGGGAGTCACTGGGAGGCCTGGGTTTAAGAACTGGCTCAGACATTTACAAACCACACGCATAATGTCAAGTGACATAGCCTCTCTGAATTTTCTGATGTTTAAAATGGGAACAATAATGGGGGCACAGTGTTCCATAATTTTAAAGTGCTACGTTAATCTCCTACATGATGAAGAGAATGTCTTTGCTGATTCAAGATACTGCAGAGCCTTGATGTTCATCATTCTACACATCCTTTCTTATCTAATCCTACATACGAGGTAAAGGCAGAGAATAGGGCTAAATGCATCCTGCAATTACATCTCAACCCAGAGAGACAGGAGAACTGCGTTCTGGGAATAAATCCTGAATTATCTGAGTTTTTTTGACTGTGAGCTTCCTTTCCCATCACCCCAAAATATGAGTTGTTAGTACAAAATTCAAAGACTTTAGAGTATTAGTAATCTATATCATTTTCCTAGTTGTAATAGAAATGTAGCCCAAATCCTGACTTGGATCCCACCAAATGTTAAAGGCTTAGGGCCTTCAAGTGGGTGTAGAGCCTTTACGGACACCTTATGAAAGGTTACAGACAAGAATCAGAGAGAACAAGAATGTACGAATAAAGTGTACTTTCCCCTGTTAGGAATGGCTATGTAGATGAAATTCAGGCTTCACTGAGGTATTAAGAAAATTCTTCCTTAAACTGCTCTAGGAACATAATTTCATTCCGATTCAGTGTCAGGGTCTGAGTCCATAACTCATTTGCATGGCTGATCTATTGGCCTAAAAAACTTCATAAGTTCAGAGAAAATGTAACTTGACTATTGTTTCATCATTTGCAGGAGAATCCTGTCCAACATCTATCTCATTTTCACTGTGAACATTTTTTGTGATAGCAAGATGGCAACTGTTCCAAATTTTGCCTTCAATCAAGGAACTTCTATCTCAGACTTGAAGAATTAACACAACTCACTCCATGTCCATATGGATGAATTTAATCTTCCCAAGGGACTCTAACCTAAGAAATACTTGCCTCTTCCAGAAGCCTCTGTTTGAGCTCTCGCTCAGTTTCCAGTTTCTGTTGTAAACTTCGGGCATTCATTTCCAGCATGGCGTGCTTCTTCTCCAGGTCATTAAGCTAGACATGGGGAAGAATAAGATAAAGGACCACAGGTGAGAGGCAAACAATTATGACACGCCCATAATCCTTCACACAAACAAGGGACAAGGATAAGACCTGGGAATGCTACCAAAGCCAGGGGCTGCCCTTTCAGCACCTTAGAGAGTCTCTGAGAGTTGCCTAAGGGAAGGAGACATTGAGCAATTTGCCCAAGGCTGTAGAGTGTCACCTCTGTGCTGGAGGCCAGACACAAACTCAGGGCAGCCTTTCACTGTGCTATAATTCCTTCCTAAATGTTAGAAAAGATGCTTTTTAAAAAAGAGAAAAAAGAGCTCCAAATTCAGTATCAATGACAAGTCTCCTAAGTCTTTACAAACAGCAGAAGAAAGGAGATAGGAGTGAGAGTCAGGAGACCAGGATTCAAGTCTTAGCCCCAACAATTAACAGTATATGACTCAAACAGATCCCATAACTTTCCTGAGCTCCAACTTTTTTATCTGTAAAATGATTATTTGTCATGAGGAAACTGCCTTCTAAGCGTTAAAGCGCTGCTGAAATATAGGCTAGCACTTCATATCTCCTCACTGTAACAGAACATTAAGCCAGCATGGCCTAATGGACGTGCTGGATGAAGGAAGACCTGGCTCACAATGTGCCTCTGCTATTCCTGGCTGTGACTCTCAGCAGGGCACTTCATGGCCGTAGGCCTTGAGCAGTCCCTCATTAGACTCCAGCTACTGAACCACAGACAAGGTGTAGGCTGGGGTGGTGGAAAAAGATCCCATGCCAGAACTGCCCCATCCTGTCCGACTCACTGGGCCTTTGCACAGTGACAGAGGAATGACTCTTCTATAAAGCAAAGGGACACAGGAAATCCTGCTTCTACAGCACCGAGACCTAAGAGATGGCCGTTGTTTGGTAAAATTAAAAGCACTTTAAGAGCAGGAACCAGGAAAGGGCAAACGTGTTAAAGTATTTCTCCAAATCAACCACAGAGCGGTCAAAGTTGTCAATGCCCTCTGTTGTGTTGTGTGTCAAGAACGGCAATAAGGCTCAATAAGGGTCAAGGCCCCGTGGTGAAAGAAAGCCACAATAGGCCAACGTGAAGCTGGAAAGCTGAAGCATCTCCAGTCTCTCTCCAGTTGCAGATTCTCCTCTGGCTTCCTCCTGCCGCCCCACACTCCCCTCACTCATCCCTCAGACCTGGACTCTCCCCTCCCTTTTGGCTCCTCTTACCCACTTCTTGGCCCCAAAAGGCAGCTTCAAGCCTTCTCACACCACTGAGACTGCTCCTGATCGCTAAATCTAAGGACCTTTTCTCAGTCATCACAACCTCTCCCCTCTCCTCCCCAAACAACACTATTTTCCCCTGGGTTTGCGGGTACTGCTCTCTCTTGGGTCATCTCGCACCTCTGATCACTCCTGAAGAGGAGATTCTGGTGGGCACCAGCATGCCCAGAGCTTTGAAGGTGCTGTGCACCAATTAGACTAACCTTATCTGAGAGGCTCTCTGCTTTCAGCTTCTGCTCCTTCAGGGCCTGCTGCAGAGCCAGGATCTCAGCCTTGTGTTCCTTCACAGCCAGCTCCACCACCTGGCGAGATTCCGTGATACGCTGATCAGCCCTTACTCTGTTCAAAAAAGCAAAGCTAAGTCAGCATTCCTATCCTTGCTTTGGGATAGAAAAGAATTCACCCAAATCTTCTCTGAGAAGTAAGGAGGGCTGAACGAAGGGGTCCCTACAGCACCCTCCCTATGGCTTTAACTGCCCAGTGGCCTGCAGAAACCATCCTTTCCCTAACAAGCCCTGGCTCTGCCAGAAGGCCTGATGCTAGATGTCAATGACAATATGCAGACCTGTTACAGGAAATGGGCACGTTTGAACCAAGGATGAGAAGATTCAGGGCATTCCAAATATCTGAAAGGTTATCTGGAGGAAAGACTAGACTTGTTCTGTTTGGCTCCAGGAGCAATGGGCTGGATGTCAGGGAACACTTTCTAAAAAAGGATGCTGTGACCTGGAGGACTCTTCAAGGATTCAGTAGGGAGGATTATGTTCATGGATGGCTGCACTACATGGTCTCTGGAGTCCTTTCCAACTCTCAGATTCTGTGATCCTACGATGTGTGACCTGGGTCTGAAACCTGTCATTTAATCCCTGTACGGTCTTTGGCCAATATCGCAATATGGCCAGGCTCTCTGGGCAGATGGGGGTGGGAGGGAGAGGATGGGGTGAACTCACTAGGTTTCTTCCGTCTCTAGAGCAATGCTTCTGTCATTCCATCATCCACATCTACTAAAGGACAGAACCCATTTTAGGCCTCAAAGTAGAAGAAGCTAACAAGTTCCTATTTCGAGGCTTCTGCTGACACAGGCTGAAGGCAAGAAGATATTCTAAGCTTTAACTGTGATAAACACAACCTATCAACACTATCATCCTATCCACTCACAGGACTCAAAATAAAGGAGTCAAGTAGTCAATATTCATTTGTTGGGTGTAAAGTGTCCACAGGACCCACAGAACAACATACACATATTACTGGGAAAATAATTTCTTCTATCCAAAAGTTAGAGTTCTACCAAAATTTATGAGGAAGGGGCTAATTCCAGAAAGTTTGAAGGACACTTTAAACACCTAAATGTGCTACTAAAAGTAGAGTAGAAAAATAACAAAATCAGAATGGAGTTCTTTCAAAATTGGTTCTCAAAATAATCCCAAATTTCATAGAATCACAGGATTTGAAGGTTGGAGGAGATGTCTGGGACTTGTCCAACCCAACTTCTAAATTCAAAGATGAGGAATCTGAGAGCTTCCAGTGAAACCAAGTGATATCTCCAAGGCCACACAAGCATTAATTGTCAGAATGTGAACCCAGGCCTTCTGACTCCAAATGTAGTATATTCTCTTGACCTACAGGGCATTACATGTACCATGTATTTATGTCTCCTGGTTATAGCTCTTTGCATGTGTTTCTGAAGTCCTTAACACTCAAAATTACATACAAGAAACAAAGATCTGTGACAGAGCCAGACCCCAAAGGCTTCCAAAACTGGAGCTCATGCTTCAGTGGCAAGGCCTGGAGAAACTCTTTTAATAAAAGGATGCTAAAGCACAAAGGAGCTCAAAATGGCAGATTGCTTAGGCAGGCCCTCTGATCTGAGGACAATAACAAAATGGGATTTCTCTATCTGACACACCTCACTGAAAATGTGAACTTTCTCTTTATGTAGCTCAGCTTATTCATGGTTCCAATAAGCAGGGAATGCTCCTCAAGCCAGACAGCACAATGATGTACAAAGACTAAATGTGGAATCCGAGGCCTGGGTCTGCATTCCACATGTTCCCCTCACTCTTTGTGTGAACTTGGACCTGTCCCAGCCCCTCTTAAGCCCTCAGTTTCCTCATTTGTAAAAAGAGGGAGTTGGATTAGATGACTTAGGGTTCCTTTCAGCTCTAGAACCATGATCCATATGAGCCATGAGTTTGTAAGTCTAATTTACCACCACAAAATCTTGGAATTGTGCTACCTGGTATAAAAGAGAATGACCAATCAACACAGAAGGATAAACAACAGTTCATATGCTTACAACATGGAAACAATGACAAAAAAAAGTAAAAATTTTTGCTCTTAGAATATTTTCCTAACTCCCAAAGACTTTTTTACAGACTAGTTTTCCCTCCCTCCCCTCACCCCAAAACGATTGGGTGTCTCATGATTTATCTGACTTGCCATAGCGGACATGGCAACCATCCCTTCTGTGATGTGTGAGGGCATCGCAGCACTAGCTCTCATTCTCTCTCTCTCTCCTCTCTTCATTTTTTCATATTGAAAGACACTTTCAAAGAGAACTTCAATAATGTTTTTTCAAAAATCCCACCTGCTCTGCTTCTCAGTATCCAACATTCTCTGTAATTCTCGGACCCGACACTCAAACTGGGACTTCTCATCACCCAGAACACTCCGCCAGGCCTCCCACTGGCGCTCCTTCTCCAGAAGCTCATCATTCAGGGCCTCTAAATCCATCACTTGCTCTTCTAGCATGGTGCAAGTGGTTTTCAAGGCTTCCATTGTCTGAAAAGATGAGTGCGATTACGTTTCTGACATCAAGCGAGAATTTTTTAAAATGTTACTTAATCATTTCTATTTCACAAATAACCAAATTGTTCATCGTCTAAACTCTGTCTAAACTCTGCATCCAGTGCAAATGTTCTATGTAAAATAAATACTAAATAAATGCTGTGGGCTGTAATTTTTAGTATCAAGAGAACTAAAGCCTAATGCTTCCTTCCCTGTCAGCCAATTCAAGGGAAGTATATAAGGAACAACAATAAGCTGACGCACATGTAGCAGTTTAATATATTTCATCTGATCTTTGCAAACCTGAGAGGATGGTGCTACTGATAATACGATTTCCATTTTACAGATAAGAGAGTGGAAGAGCTACTAAAGGACACAGGCAGGATTTGCATCCATGTCTCTCTGGATGCTCAGGTCAGAATTCTCTGAAGGACACTGTCCTGCTTCATCGCTTTTGTTCTTCTACCTGCCATAATTCTGTTTTTATGCTAACTTGAGTCCGGGGGTATGAAACCAAGAATTAGAGGAAAATGGTCAAACATTAGTATCCTGATGAAAGAGGAAACTACAACAACCTTTCCAAGAGACACTAGGATTTGGAATCCTTCAAAACTAAAATCTAACCAAACTTTTAAAATTCTGAATCTTTGATAAGGATTGGTGGGAAGACTTTCTAGCCAAGCACCTTCAGTGCTCCTGCGTTCTCCTGGGGTTCTGGAAATGCTTACTTGTTTCTGGCTGGTGAGCTGCATCTCCCGCTCCGTGATTTCCCGGCGGAGATGATCCACCTCGCTGCGCAGCTGCACCAGCTCGTCCGTGGCACCCGAAGCCTCGTCCAACTGCTTGCTCAAGTAGAAGTTCTGGTTGTTCAGCTCTGCGTTGTCCTCGGTCAGTTGGTTCAGCTGCTCTTCCAGGTCTGTTATCACCTAAGAGGGTAAAGAATATGGATTAGACTTATCCCTGGTTTTCAGACGAGCGTTGTCTTCCTAGAGCCACCAGAGCTTTAATGCAGCTGACAGACAAGGCCCAGAAGCCAACCTGGGCATCAGCTCCCAAGCACAACAGGGATGTGCCTCAGCAGCAATCCCAGAACACGTGTCAGAAGCCCCCCCAGACCCCAGCAGAGGGCTGGGGGCACAAAGCTCCCTCTGCATCTGGCAAGTGGGCCCAAAGCAAAGGAGCTGGAGATAGTGGCAGAGCAGAAAGAGGACTGGATTTAGAGATGGACATGCAGGATCCAACGCCAGCCCTTTCTAGTCTTCTATGAGCCGGAACAACTCACTTTTTGTGGAGCCACAGCTTTATGCCTGATCAAATGGATATAAAAACACTTCTGCTCCCCATAGCACAGGGTTGTTATGAGGATCGAAGGGGAAAGTACCACATAAAAGGCAGCTCTGAGTATCAATCAAAGGCATGTTGATTAAGTGTCTAGTAAGAGTGGGGCACAGTGCCAGGTGTGGCCAAGACAAAAGTTAGGAATCAACCAATACAGTCTCTGCTCTCAAAGACGTCATGTTCTATGGGGAAAAATACAGATACATTAAATACAAAGCAATGGGGTGGGATAGAGGGGTGACTTAGCAACTGGAGCAGGAAAGTCCTCACTAGAAGGTACAATCAAGAAACAAACAGAAATAACCACAACAGCTGGTCCTTCACATGTGTCATCGTATTTGATCCTCATAAGAACCCTGGGAGGTAGGCGCTGTTATTGTACCCATTTTACAAATGAAGAAACTGAGACTGGAAAAAAAAGGTGAAGTGATGTGCCCAGGGTCACACAGCTAGTAAATGTCTGAGGCAGTATCTGAACTCGGGTCCTCCGGGGCCCAAATTTAGCATTCTGAACACTTTGCCGTCCAATTGTCAAAGACAGGCCAAGAGGAAGTGCATTAGAGGCATGAGGAGAGTCTGTTGAAAGACAGTTCAACAAGATTTATAAATTGTAAAAGGATCATATAAACGTAAAGCACTATTTTAATGGGTGTGGTTTATGGAAAACACAAGTGAGGTTTATGGGCGACGTACTAAAGTACGAGTTTTTATTATTTAAGGAAAATAAAGGCATAACGGTCTTGCAACCAACTAAGAAAGCTACAATTCAGTTGTGAACTGAATCCAACCATTCTGGAAAACAACTTGGAACTATGCCCAAAGGGCAACTAAATTCTATATGCCCTCTGATCTAGCAATACTATTACTAGGTCTGCATCCCAAAGAGGTCGTTAAAAAAAGGAAAAGGGACCTATTTGTACAAAAATATTTGTAGCAGCTCTTTTTGTGGTGGCAAAGAAATGGCAATTGAGGGGATGCCCATCCATTGGGAAATGGCTAAACAAGTAGTGGTATGTGGATGTAATGGAATATTATGGTGCTATAAGAAATGATGGCAAATCTCAGAAAAACCCAGAAAGACTTAAATGAATTGATGCAAAGTGAAGTGAGCAGAACTAGGAGAACACTGCACATAGTAACAGTGACATAGTGTGATGATCATCTATGAATGACTTAGCTCTTCTCAACGATACAACGATCCAAGACAATTCCAAAGGACACATGATATAAAATGCTATCCATCTGCAGAGAAAGAACTGATAGTGTCTGAAGGCAGATCAAAGCATACCACTTTTCACTTTACTTTATGTTTTTTTCCTTTCAATCTGTTTCTTCTTTCAAAAAATGACTAATATGGAAATATGTTTTAGATGACTGCACATATAACCTAAATCAAAGTGTGTACTGTCTTGGGGGTTGGGGGGGGGGGGGAAGTGAGGAAAAAAGTTAGAACTCAAAGAATTTTTTAAATGAATGCTAAAAATTGTCTTTACATGTAATCGGGAAAAATAAAATACTGTATTTTTAAAAAGATAAAATTCCAAGTATAGAGGGCGCAGCCAAGATGGCAGAATCACAGGAAGAAGTATAGTAAGTCCCCTTCTTTCTCAAAAAGAAAGAAAAAAAAGATTTCTCCCAACAGATCCAGAAAATGAACCAAAGCTAATCATGATCAGCCAGGACAAAATCAAGACGAGTCATTTCTTCAGCCCAGGTCAGCATATGGAATCAGACAGAGAGGTTTATGGACACAATCTGGCCTGGAGCATTCCAGTGCCCAGAGACCATTCCAAGAGCAAGAGGAGGTCTCAGACTCAGAGTAGGGTGCAGGAAAAGGTGCCAAATGGCAGCTTGGTCACCCTCTACCCAGGACTAGAGCACAGATCCAAGATGGCTTGAGGAGGAGTTAGGAATGCTCATAAGGAGTTCAGAAACAAGCTTCCTAAATATGACTCTGATCCCTGGAGCAGAGCAGGGCCTTAGTTCCAGCTTCTGTCCCAATCTGAAGCCTGCAAAGGACTAATGAGGGCAGGCATCCCTAAGTGACACCTACAGTTCTCACTGTAGAATTTTCCAGCTGGCTGATGAATCCAGCAGCTGTGCTGCCCAGAAACTTGGGAGCCAACAATCAGATTCTGCTCTTGACAGGACCAGTGGAGAAGCAGGAAAAGCTTTCAGGTCCCCAGGCTATCAGGAATAACACTCAACGCCCCAAGGCACTAGCAACATGACCAGCCCAGGCTCTCCTTCCAAGAGTCCATGGAGTCTATTCCTCACACAAAGTGAGAAGTCAAAAAGTAAGAAGAATGGGAAAATAAAAACAGAATCCCACTATAAAAAGCTATTGTGATGACAAGGATGCCTGAGATACAAACCCCAAAAAAGAGAATGATTTCAAAACACCTCTAAGTAAATCAAAGCAAAACACATCTTGGGACATAGTCCAAAAAGAACTTCTGGAAGAGATAAAGCAAGAGTTAAAAAGTGTTTTTAATCTATGAAATGTGAATGCTGAAGGAATAACTTGGGGGAAAAACGAAAAGAAATGAAAGAAAGAACTGAAAGCGGAATTAACAACTTGGCAAAAGAGGAACGAAACCTTGTCCAAGCAACAAACAGCCTGAAAACTAGAACTGACCAAACAGAAGCCAAACGAAGTCAAAACAATGGGGAAGAAAGAAAAGAAAATATAAGTTAACTCAGAGCAAAAGCAACTGACCTGAAATAGAGATCAAGGAGAAAAAATTTAAGAATTACTGGACTAACTTAAAGCCATAACCAAAAAAAAAAATAAAACAAAACAAAAAAACCCCAACAACAAAGAGCCTTGATGTTAGATTTGAAGAAAATCTTAAAAGAAAACCACTCAGAGCTCTTAGAACCAAAGGACAAAGCAGAAATAGATGAATCCACCAGTCATCTCCTAAAAGAAACCCAAACATGAAAACCCCCAGTAACATTATAGCAAAAACCCAGAACTTTCAGGAGAAATTTTTTTAAAGTGAAAGCAGTCAGAAAGAGAATTCAAGTACTGGGAAGCCACAGTCAGAATCACAGAAGACTTTGCAGCTACCACCATAGTGGAACAGACAGCTTAGAACATGATATCCCAGAAGGCAGAGAACCAACGGTCAAGAATATCTTACCCAGAAAAACTGAACAGAATCCTTCAGAGGAGAAAAAGGGTTTCAGTCTCAGTACAGTGCCCAGAACTCAGCACAGTACCTGACACAGTGTCTGTTTAATAAGTGGTGACTGACTGACTAATGAATTAGAGGACTTCTAATCATTCCTGATGAAAAGACCAGAGCTGCAAAGAAACTCTGAAGTTCAAACACCAGAGTTAAAAGAAACAAAAAGGTAAATGTGAACAAAAAATGACAAAGGGCTACAAAAGGATAATTTACTCGTATCCTAATATGGGGAGATGAGATCTGAGTCTGCTCTGAAGCTTATCACCAGGGTGGGGGAGATAGAGGGGGGTCTCATAAGACAGAAGGTTTGGGGGTAGTTCTTATCTTGATGATTTTAAAAGAAGAATGGAAAGGAAGAGGAAGGCAATGGAGAGCACAGGGGTAGGGAAGGGAGAACACAAACTTCATTCTCATCTGAACTGACCAAAGGAGGAGAGAATAATTGGTTGGTTACACACGGCTGCTTACAAAAATATATGTCACTCAACAGGAAAGTAAGAAGGAAAATGAGAAAGGGGAATTAAAAAGACAATAGACTAAAGAAGGGATTAGTCCTAGGCAAAATAAATTTCAACTAAGACTGTACAAAAAAATATTAATAGTTCTTTTGAGGTGACAAAGAAGGAAATCAGAGGGGTTGCCAATTAAGGAGAGAATGAATAAATAAGGACATATAAATGTATGCTACAGTGCTGTAAGAAATGATAAAGGGGGTGACTTCAGAGAAACCTATCAAAGACTTGTAGAAACTGACACAGAGTGAAGTAAACAGAACCAAGAAAACAATTTATACAATGACAACAATACTATAAAGACAATTCTGAAAGGCTTACTAACTCTGCTGAACATAAGGACAAACCATGATTGCAGAGCACTGTGGATAAAACACATTATTAACTTCCTGAGAAGAGTTAAGGGATTCTGAAGGCAAAATGAGACACATATGTGGATATATTCTTTTTAGATTTTAGACATGGCCAGTGTGGACATCTATTTTCCTTAGCTCTATGTGTCTGTGGCAAGGGCTTAGTTTTTCTTTCATTTTTGATGGGAAAGGAAGAAGGGAGAGAGGGCATATTTTTGCTTACTGAAAAGGATAAAACTTAAATTAAAAACACAGAAACTTCCCTACAACTCTCTCTAAGCAGTCATAATTTGGGTTTCCTGTTTACTTATTAATCAACACAGGACAATGAGTCAAGGACCAGTGTATCCAATCTCCAGTTTAGCATCTCCCAATACCTCATCTATAACCTTTAGCCTTAGAAGTTATCTGAGATTCAGAAAGGTAAAAGGTATCTAGTAAAGGTCAGAGGTTGGGGTTTGAACCCTTCTTCATTCCAAGTCTAGCAATCTATACTATTACATGCTGCCTCCTAAACAAGATCAAAATACTTGTACAAAGACTGACCAGTCATAACTCAAACAGCACAAAAGTACTTTTATTTTAGCAATATCACCAGTCATCACTTAATTTTCTTTCTACAAAAAGAAGTAAAGGGAATCAAAAAAGAGACCTACAAATTGATATTGGACTACAAACTCCAAACAATTTTTGACAATTAAATTATATATTAGAATATTAGAAGTAAACACTAAGAAATTGTCATATTTTGAGAAGGTTTCTTCACCGTGGTATTCTTCAAATAAATGACAGAGTGATTTTCATTTCAGGTTATTCAGCTTCCTCCCTTGGAGCTGTTCAGTGCCAGTTCTCAAAAGACACTTGAATTCTCAAGAATCTGAGCACCTGCTGGCAATTTGTGAACAAAAGGACCAAAAGTAAAATTTTTTAAGTTAGTTCTTAAATGACTTGGATTTAAGAAGGGAAAATACTCTGTGAATTGTTGCAATAGTTCCAAAGTTATTTCTATTTCTTCATCTTTGGATGATTCCTTTTTTTTTTTTTTTTTTTTAAATCTCAGGCACATTCATGGAATATCAGTTAAGTAAATGAGACCAGCTCTAAGTCAGAAGACACTGTTTTGCTTTGTTTTTTTAATTTTTCCGTGAATGTTTTGTTAATTGAAAATGACCTCTGCAGTGTAAATAGATCAGTAAAATCTTTTTAGCTCTCAAACATCAAACCAACGGCTGATGTGCTTGTTTGAAGCATGAAGGCATACATACAATAGCACCTAAGTTTTACATACCCTAGTTCTTTGGGAAAAACAGATCAAATTCCCCTTTCTTACTGGGAAAATGGACATATTTTTTATATTCTCAGAGTCACAGCACTCCCTCCAGCTGTCTCCAACTTAGAATCCCAGAATTACAAAAAACCATGTCAATCACCTAAATGCAGTAAGTATTCATAATGTTTTCCAAACTTAATAATCTGTATCTCCAGCTAACTGCTGTCTCCTCAGCTTCCTAGGATTCAGAGTTACCCAGTGCATACATGAGGCAAACATAAGCAAAACGTCTGGCTAAATGTGCTCTAAACCAGAGGTTCTTGACCGAAAGCCCCTGAACTTTTAAAAATAATTTACTTTAAAAATATTTTGCTAATCTGCTAAATTTGCTTAAAATTTGCTAAATAATATTTTGCTTATTTCCTTTGTATCTTGTGTATTTTATTTTCACACGTACAAAGACATGATTCTGAGGAGCCTGTAGGTTTCACCAGATGGCCTGTTCTAAACCACGGATCAGAAAGCTCAGGCTCTGCCTCACTTCTGCCCAGGCTCTCAGAAGACCTCAGTTAGACATGTCACTGAACTTCCTGTGACTCAATTTCTCCATATGTTGAATGGAGAAGTTAATGGACTCGTCCAGAGTCATATATCTCATAAATGCTCCAAGTCCAGCAATCTCCACTATCCTTGCTATCACCCTGGTTTTTTAACTTTCAATCTTTCTTTCAGAGTCCTCTTTTAAAAAATGACTAAAGACAAGCCCATAAAACACAGCAAAGGACATATTATTACATAGTCTACAAGAGCATGTTAAAAGGATACTAATTTTCCTGGATTATACAGAACCAAATATCAGTAAACCCCAACACTTAACCAAGAACATGTGATTTCCAAATACTATGGACAAGGACCCTCCCCTCCCTTAGGCTCATGTTGTCTTATTTGCAAAGCAGGAAAACATCACTTATCTTAAAGGTTATTGTGAGGAAAATATTTGTGCTTAATGTGCTTGATAAACCTGGGCTATTATCATTATAAATGTAACTCTATCTAAAGACACTCGTCAGTGCATGGGAGCCTAGTTTGCCCTCGGATTCACTAACGGACTGCTGTGTCTTACCAGGCATACTAAAGTGAGGAACACCTGAAATAAGCCACTTCACCCTCCTCAGTGTTAGGGCCTTCCCTTTCCAAACTACCCTGTGTACTCCTCATTTGTACATGGCTGTCTACATACCATCTCCCCCTTCAGACTGTGAGCTCCTTAAGGGCAGGAAGCCTGTGTTTGACTTTCTCTGGATCCTCAGCACTTAGCACAGGGTCTGGCACATCGTACACACTTGATAAATGCTTGTTGACTCTCCAGTGAAGGGTCAAGGGCCCCCATTTCTCTTCCCCCCAACCAGCTCTCAAGCACCCTTCTTGCCTCCTAATTTCCATTTCTACTATGTCATCAATCTATATCTAGTGACCACTTAACCTGGAGAATTATCTGCTTATCACAAGATTCCACTCAAAGATTTAGAGCAGCCTAATTCCCTCAGGTTTTCTGATGTACTTTTCTGATAAATCTAATATAATAGATTGTAATCTATCGAACTCTACAATTCATGACGTTGCTTTGATCCAGAGGGGGGCAGCAGCTCATGAAGTGTGTTATACGAATCACAGATGTTCATGTACTAATTTGAAAATGTCATCCTATATTGTGACTCAAAGTGTTTATCATCTCCGTTTGGATCATTCAGATCAAAATGACAGAAGAAAGATATTTACAATAAATGAAAATATTAGACTTTTTAAAATATATTGTTAGTAGAGGATTTTCTTAAGCCCAGCTTGCTGCTACTATTAGAAGAAAATTTCTTCTAAATGGGCAAATATAATCTAAGAAAATTTTGTGTTTCAGCCTATTCTGTCAATGGTACTCAATTTTGTGGGAAGACAGTAAAAGCAGGTCAGGTAAAATGATATCACTGTCAAATCCTGAGGGTGAAAGCACAATGAAAAACACTGGGGTGAAAATCAAAGGAGGCAGAAACAGAAGCATCCTCTATGTGAAAAACAAAGTTGTTATTAATTCACTGTCTGGCCTTAATTTTACTTTTGTCCTTCAAAAGACAGAAGAATCAACAAAGGGACATTCTATTCCAGATCTGGTTTCATTAACTAGGAAGTACATGCTGAGATGAAAATGATGGGAACCTTGGGAAGCAAATACTCCAGTCTGAAAGTCAGTTACAGGACTGACAGGCACATTGTGACATATGCCCAGATTTAGGGAGCACACATTTCAAGGGATCTGGAGGAAGTATAGGTGGAGACTACAAACAGAAATTCTACAATGAAAGTCAGCCAAGGAGCAATGCGAACCTCATAAGAATGAAATTTTTAATTTAATTAAACCTTTATTACAACCTTACTATACATAAGAAAGGGCAGTTAGGTGGTGCAATGGATAGGGTATTGGGTCTAGAGTCAGGAAGACTCCTCTTCCTGACTTCAAATCCTGCCTCCTATAGTTACTAGCTGTGGGACCCTGAGCAAATCACTTTCACCCTGTTCCCTCAATTTGTTCATCTCTAAAATGAGCTAGAAAAAGAAATGGCAAACTGCTGTAGTATCTTTGCCAAGAAACCCCCACGTGGGGTCACAAAGAGTCAGAACTACTAAAACAATTGAACATCCATAAGAAAAGCACTGTATATATTTTAGAAATGAGGCCTTTATCACAGATACTAGTTTCAAACATTCTTTCCCAATTTCTGCTTCCCTCCTAATCTTGGTTGCATTGGGTTTGCTTGTGCAAAATCTTTTCCATTTAATGTAATCAAAATTATCCATTTTGTACTCCAGACTTCTGTCTCTTGTTTGGTCATAAATTTCTCCATTCTCCATGAAACTGACAAATACACTATTCCTTGCCCCCCTAATTTGTTTATAGTATCAATCTTCATACCTAGATCATGCATCCATGGGGGAGAAAATCTAAGACTTATAGAAATGACTGTAGAAAACTGAAAACAAATTAATAAAAAAAAAAAAAAAAGAAAGAAAGAAAGAGAAAGGCCCTGTGGTAGGTGCTCAGGAAACAGAACAGTCTCTGTCCATTAAGAACTTACATTTTACTGTGGGGGTCCATGTACACAGATAAGCAAAGGCAAACCATCTACAAAATAATATCATTTTAAGAGGGAGAGAGTATTAAAAACTAGGAAAACTGGAAAAGCCTTTGCACAGGACATCTTGTTTGAGCTTTGTCTTGAGAGACATTGGGGATTCCAAGAGGCAGAGGTAATCAACATTTATGAAGGGCACTGTGCTAAGTGCTGGGGATACACTCAATAAAAAGCAAGACAGTTCCTGCCCTCAAGGAGCTTCCAATCTCAATGGGGAGACAAGACAGCAAGGGATGGGGCAACAGAAGACACCAGACACCAGGCCTTTCTTGTGTTATGGAGATGAAACCAGGCGGGGCAGCAGAAACAAAGGGACATGAGTGAGTCCACATGTGATCTATCAACTATGGAAAGGCCAGGAATGTTCATCTCAGACTGTTAAAATTGTTAGCTCCCTGTGAGGCTTGGCTAAAGTGCTGCCTCCTATGAGTTTCCTCTCTTCAAACAATCATGTATATACTTGTCTGCTTCATCCCTCCAATAAATTGTTAGCTCTGTAAGAAATGATCCAACCATTCCAGAAACAACTTTGGGATGAGGAACAAAAAGTCAGTGAAATGAAAATAAATCAGCTCAGCAATAAACTTACGAGGCATATGCGCAAGCAGATCAAAGACAGAGAAAAAAAGACCCATCATTACAAAAAGAATTCTAGCAGTCCTTTTTGCTGTAGTAAAGAAAATAAAACAAAGTGGGGACCTATCAGTTGGGAGGATGAGAGAAGAAACTGGTATATGATACAGTGGGTTATGATCATAATGTAAGAATTCAGAGAAACTTAGGAAGACTTGTACGAATCAATGGGGAGTGAAATGAGCAGAAGCAGGAGACAATCTATAATTTGATGACCACAATAATGTAAAGGGCAAAGAACTTTGAAAGCTTTCAGAACTCTGACCAACAAAGTGAACAATTATGATGTCAGAAAACTCAAGATCAATCAAACTTCCTGCCTCTTGGTAGAAAGGCAAAAAACTAGACGTGCAAAATGTGTTTTCCGTGACTAGACCTATTTGCTATAAGGGGAGGGAGATAAAAGAGGGAAAGAGAAGAGGAAAAGAAAAGGACAGAGAAGCAGGGGCAGAGAGAAGAAAGGAGAAGAAAAGGAAAAAAGGAAGGAAAGAGAAAGAGGGGAAGGAGAGGAGTGAGGAGAGAGAGAGGGAGGGAGAGAGACTAAAAAACAAACAACAGAAGTTCATGGTTTCATATAAAATCTATTTTGTTCTTTGCATGTTGGAATATTTTGCTTGTTGATTAAATTCACAGTAAGAAAGAAAATTTATTTTTTGAAATGTATGTTCCTCAATGAAAAGTCAGAGATCTAGGTCTTGTAAACAAAAAGTGAGCACTTTCAAAGTACTTACTGAACTGGATCTGATGCTAATGTATGGTATTTGTCACTTATGTCATGTCAGAAGGATGTGAGATCTCTGAGGGCAGAGGATGTTTTCACAGTTGTCTTTGTCTCCTGGAAGAGGACTGTATAAACGTTTACTGAAATTAAGCTAAACTGAACTGACCCAGAGAAAATTAATAGTTACTTGAGTTCTTGTCTATGACAAAAAGAATGGTCTTTTAGTTGACGAGGGCAGGAAAAAAGTGGCTAATGGTGAGTAAATGACCCAGGGAAGATAACAAGAAACAGCCAGTTGTGCTTCATAGGTCTGAGTCAGCAGCTTAGATGAAGGGACCCTAAAAGAACCAGCAGACATGGAGCAAAGCCCCAATCAAAGAAACAGAGGATCAGAAAAGAAGAGAACAGGATGGGAAAAGAGCAAATGTCCTGATTTTCAAAGAGCAGAAGAACATGGAATGAGCACAAGCGAACTTGACTTTGACTTCCCCTGGCAACATGGCGAAAAAAACTTCAGACTCAAAAACTGACAAGTGATCATCTAGAAAAGGACAGAGAGTCAACATCAAGAATAGGTCACTAGAGAAAAGCCCGTCTCCTATTTGGGTAGGATTGCTAAATTGATAAATAAAGAGAGGATAATTATACAAATAGTTAACTAAAATATTTCATGGAAAAGATGGTAACATGTAGACTTGGCAATAGTATAATTAACCAGATTTGGCACTAGTTGAGGGTCAGACACATAAAGCCACATAACACATAAAGTTATAAAGAATATCAACTTGGAAGAAGGTTCCAGAGAAATGTGTTTGGTCCTGTGATGTTCCCCAGATTTATCAATGACTTGGATGACACACGACAGTCATTATTCCAAAAGCCCTTGACAAGTTAGAATACTGGGTCAAATACAAGATGAGGAAATTGATATGCGAGCAACACCAAGTACTACCGCTGGGTTCTAAGGTTCAACTTCACACAGACCAAGTAGGGAAAGTACAATTAGACAGTAATTTGTCCAAAAAGATCTTGAGTGTCATAGAGCAGCCAAGAAATCTACTGTCATCCTCGGCTGCACCGGCAGTGTAAATATCCAGAAATAAATGTGGCAGTTCTGCTGTAACCTGCCCTTGTCAGACCCTGTCTGGAAAGCTGTGTTCAGTTCTGGGCATGATATCTTAGGAAAGACATTGACAAGCTGCAGAGCATCCAGACAAAGGTAACAAAAGATGGTGAAGAACCTTGAAGTGACACCGCATAAGGATCAGCTCAAGAAACTGGAGATGTTGAACCTGGAGAAAAGAAGCTTTAGGTGCACCTGAGAACCATCTTCAAGTGTCTGAAGGGATGTCAGGTGAAAGAGGAAATAGGCTAGTTGTTCTGGGCCCCACGGGGCAAAACCAGAAACACTGACTGAAAGTGGCAGAGGCAGATTAAGGCTTGAGGTAAGGAAAGACTTCATGATGATGAGAGAGAGATCTCAGAAGGCAGTGGGCCCCGCTCACTGGAGGTCCATAGGCTCAGACTTTAGTCAGGTAAACTGGACAAGGGATTCTTTCTCCCACATGGATCTGGCTAGATAGTCACTGAGATCCTTTTTGTTCCTGAGGCTGAGACGCCACAAGTGAGCATCAGCATGATTTAACGATCCCTAGAGGGACTCTCTGATGCCTCACACTGGCAGGGACATCCCTGACTGTGGGTGCTCAAGAGTTAGGCCAGCAGAGCCCAAGCTCCCACCAAGCTGGAATTGCTCCAAATACAGACCGTGTGCTTGCTGTCCAAGGAATAACCAACCTAAGTTAGGTTCCTCACCAAGCTGGTTGCAAGGTAATGACACTTTCTGCAATTGCAAGCCTTAAAAATCATCCAAAGGGGTGCAATTGAACTTGGTGGAAGAAGTCAAATTAATTGAAACTATATAATAATCCAGTCTTACCTATCACAGTTTGTCAAAATATGATTTCTAACATCTTTCCTTCAACAGAAGAGATCATCCATCAACAAAGTTTTTAATGCAATTACAACAGAAACCAAGTATAGAACTTATATTCTCCTGCCACCTCCACTTCCATCCCCCACCCCTGAAACAAATGTCCAGAATTTTAGGATTTCTGTTGCCTTTTCATGACTGATCTGCAAGCATCATGGTTCTGACAAATTTAAGTTAGTTCTTCTACCTCAATAGCATGAAAAGCAATAGCAAAGTGCTGCCTGGTCGGTTCTCAGGAGGATGCAAAGAATGATGTTTGCTCCTGCAGTCGGAGAAGGTGATAGGTGATAATAAAACACAAGGGGCCAAAATGCTAATCTATTCCCTATTCCCTGCTTAAAGCACCTGTGGGGGGGTGTTGCTCATTTTTCATCTTACAGTCAACAGAATGATACATATGGAATTCTGTCATATGTTTGCCTACCAACTCCCCTCTGAAACAGATTTAGGCAGTCTTGGATGCCATATTAAGTATAATCATTTTTAAAACCTCTTCATCAGACACAGTTAGGTTAAGTTTTTAAATCTTGTTCTTAAGTTTCCTGAATGCTATCTATTGGACTTTCTTCTGTTAGATTCTGTGATTATTTGTTTCTTAGCAATGATGAAAAGGAAGAATTTATTAAGCACCCACTATAAGCACGTCACTGTGCTAAGCTCTCAATGAGTAGGATCTCATTTGATCCCCACAACAATCCTGGAAAAGGGGTGCTTATTACTCTCATTTTTAATAGTTTGAGGAAAGTGAGGCAGACAGAGGTTATGTGACTTGCCCAAGGTCATAAACCTAGGAGATTTCTAAGGGAAGGTTTGAACTCAGGTCTTCCTGACTCCAGGCCCAGCACTCTCTGTACTGTACCTCCAACTGCCCCTGGGAAGTACAGATGGGAAGGACAATACCTATGAAAACATTCTAGACTTTTTTGGGAGGACTTAAGGAGCATATAGCTCTTTTGTAAGATGTGGTATCCTTAAAGTATATATTGTGCTCACAAAAGTAAAATGCACCTGGTTAAAGGTCATCACTTTTTACAATGAACACTCCCTGTAGCGGCACAACACTGTTCTAGAGCAAGTCTTCATGATGCTGAGCGCCCCAAAAGTCTTAGTGAAGTCCTAAGCTTTTAAAAAACTTCTACACCACCCTGTATTAGCTCACATTTCTGTAGAGCCACAAGATTCACAAAACACTTTGTCTACAATGACTGTGAGAGTATTCTTGATCCCATTTTATAGAAAAGGTCTCAGATGAGACTCTGAGACGTTCAGAGAATGCCCATGATTACACATTCATGAAATATTTAAAACAATTCCAAATAAGTCTCACTGAACCCCAACTCCAGCATTCTGAGGGAAGAACTTTAACTACATGAATTATACCCCTCAGTTATTTCCTACTAAGAATAAAGCACTACTATGTCCTAGAAAAAAGACAAACTTCCAAGAAGAAAAGTCTAAAAAATTGAAGTAGTTGACTGACCTACTACACCTTTAAAAATACGTCTCATTTTAAAACCCATCGTAGCATGAAAATACTATGTAAATGCACTGGCTCAATGTTTAAGTGCCCATCTACAACGTGTACAGCTATAGTAGAAAATGTGAATTTAGAACACTAGAACAGAAAGATAACGTAGGAATAGAATGAGAAGGAACCTGCTGGTCAAAGAACAGATAATAGGAAAATGGAAGGCAAGCCCCAGCAGTATGAATAGATCTCTCTACACTAAGTCACTTACAGGCATATGCAAGTGGAAGGCCCAGAAACAGGACTCAAAGGACTTCCTGCCCCAGAGTAAACTGTGCTACTACATAACTTAAAGGGAAGAGAAGTATGTTATTCTGAAAAAGACAGCTTAGCACCTAGGAGGTCTTGGACCATTTGGCAGAGTAAGAATATAGAAGGTAAGGGAGGGAGAACATGAAGACGTGAACAGGGTGGCAGTCAAACCAATTTGAGGTCAAAACAGAGTGGAGACCACAAGTGAATGAGTACACATTTAGTACTGTTTAGTACTGTTTTGTAAGAAAGTCTGAAATAAACTTCTGAAATTTCCCTGCCATGTAACTAACACAAAGAAAGCATGCACATCTGCTGAAGGTATTTCACGATAAAATCAATGACTCCGAGTTCTCATATGAAATACTAAGAGGCTCCAAAGAGCTCAAGGAAATAATTTGCAAATATGGCTGTTCCAAGCAAGATGTTAAAATGGTGCTGCTGAAATGAGGAAGGCCCAACTGCTATTTCCTCTATGAGGAGAAGCCACTTGGCATGACCTCCCAGAGAGGCCTGTTCATACATTCTACACAGGAGTTCTGCCTCAGGCCAGAATCTGGGCAGGTGAATTTTTCTTTCCCAATTTATAAGAGATAAAACATTAACCTTTCATCTTTTGCTGGAGCTATTATCCCATTCTTATTAGCTATATTGCAAAAAAAAAAAAAAGGTATTATATTCTGAACCTAACATATTATCCTCCTCCAATAACATGATGAATGGATAGTAATTTTTTAAATGGACAGATATTGCAAAAACTAAACTTTATATAAGGCTTAAAAATTCAAATCCATTTAGTTTAAATTGCACTGACTCCTTTAGGCCAAACACCCGTGTGAGAAATGATGAGCAGAAAGGAGCGGGTTTATCATTGACTTTTTCGTTCTTAATTTTGAATTATTTTAATGATCTTTATTTAATACTCACTGTGCAGCTATTACGAAGGGCTTCAAATTTACGCTGGATTTCATCTCTATGTGCCTAAAAGGTAAGAAGTTAATCATCAATTTTTCATACATTAGAATAGGATCTAATAGTTACTGGTCAAACACACTGAAGAGCAATTTCCCTAACATGTAAGCAAGCTGGGAAAGTAGATGCACATCTGCAGTGGCAAAGAATCAACTAGCACATGTCAAATTAACTTAAAAAATCAAATCACTGGTAAACATTTTGCTACATTAGAGACAAGATATAATTTAGACTATGTAATCCCTACAAGTATTTAATTTTTACAGGCTGCTCAAAAGATTATCAATAGAAAACCCCAAAGTTTGCTTTTTATTTTATTAGACCTGTTTTGTTTTGTTTTTTAAACAGAAATTCCTCTTCTCTCCCTGGGTCCCTCCACTCAACCACCTGCTACCTCCCAAACAAGGTTCAGTGCTAGGCTGGCCTGTCCACAGCTCTGCTTGAGCACTGGTAAGGTAAGGTACGCTGCCATCCTAGGCTGATTTCACTCACAAGGATACTACACCGATCAGGAATCCTTTGGAGTCCTAGTCTTCCTGTTATCTTCTAGTCTTATAAATCCAACCTGCTAACAGCAGGAAGCAGAAAACCTGGATTCTAGTCGTACTCCTATCTCAACACACGTTTACGAAGAACCTACAATGTGTCGGGCATTGGGATACAAAACAGTCCTTGGCCTGAGAAAGATTATATTCTCCCGAAGGAGCGACAACATTACACAAACAAGGCCATTTGAACCACATGATATCCTACAGTTCTTTTCTGATCTCAAACTGTATGGTCCTGTACTCGCTTATTTATATCCAAATGTGTTTTATACAAAGACTGTCCAATTTATCAATCAACTGCTAATAACGAGTTACTTTTAACTGTCATATTGGAAGTTAGATGTCTAATAACATCAATCTATATCTATATTCTAATTACAAGACTATCTAATCATGTCTGATTAACCAATACTAATTCTAATTAAATACGTAATGACAGAATTGATATTTCATCATTACGATCACAGTAACAATCTCTGACAATTTCTTGACTATGAAGTACTAAAAACCAGAATATAGCACTGATCCTGTGGCTAATCCTGAAGTACGCAATATAAAGTGCACACATCCTTCATGAAGCTTACGCCCTACAAAACAGAAGACGGGGACCTACGAAGACCAGTCATTCACTCACTCAATAATGTGTTGAGCTCCTACTCTGTGCAAGGTCCCATATAAGCTGCTATGAGGAAAAAAAAAGTCTTCCTGTCTTGTAGTTTGGGATAAATGGAATAAACACATAACAGCAACACAAATAAAAGTGTAACACACGTCAGCAGGGGGCAGCTGCACTGGTCCAGGAGTCAGCAAGACCTGAGTTCAGATCAACCCTCAGACTCTTACTCGTTGTGGAATCCTGGCGAAGTCACTTCACCTCTGTCTGCCTCACCTCAGCTTCCTCACCTGTAAAACGTGGAGAACACCACCTGTCTCCCTAGATGACCGAGAGGGTCAAATGAGATCTTTGTAAAGTGCTCTACAAACTTTAAAGCCCTATATAAATGCTAGCTATCCTCATTATTATTATTACAATTACTACACAGGCTGTAGGAGTTCAACAGAAAAAAGTACAAGTATTCCTTGTTTTATGGCGCTTCATAGATATTGTATTTGTTACAAATTGAAGATTTGTGGCAACCCTGCACTGAGCAAGTCTACTGGCACCATGTTTCCAACAGCTTGTGCTCACATCACGTCTCTTGTGTCACATTCTGGTAACTAGCAATATTTCAAAGTTTATTATTATTGATATCCATTATTATGATCTGTGATCAGTGATCTCCGATGTTACTATGGTCATTGTTTCAGGGCAGCATGAATTGTACCCATATAAGATAGCAAACCATCAATAAATGTCATTGTGTTCTGACTGTTTCACCAACACGCTGCTCCCCCGTCTCTCTCCCAGAGACACAACAATATTGAAATTATGCCAATTAATAACCCTACAATGGCCTCTAAGCGTTCAAGGGAAAGGAAGAGTCACACGTCTCTTACTTTAAATCAAAAACTGGAAATGATTAAGTTTTGTGAGAAAGGCATGTTGAAATCCAGCTTAGGCCGAAAGTTAGGCCACCACCCAGATCAGCTAGCAGCCATCAACATCAAGGCAAGACCCTCCACCAGCAAAAAGATTATAACTCACTAAAGGCAGAGTAGATGGTTAGCATTTTTCAAAAATAAAGTATTTTTTAATTAAGGCATGTACATTTTTTAAGACATAACACTATTGTACACTTAATATATTACAAAATAGTGTAAACATAACTTTTACATGCATTAGGAAACGAAAAAAATCCATGTGATTTGTTTTATTGGGATATGTGCTTTATTGTGGTGGTCTAGAACCACTCACAATAACCTCTGAGATACTGTGTACTGCACTTCCAACAGAGGGGATCAGGAAGGTTCAGGAGGAGCTGGTATGATCATAATGATGATGAGAACAAGATGATCTGATGTCTATATCATGCTTTGATCATAGATTTAGTACGGAAAAGATTATCTAAGGTAAACATTTTACAGTGGAGGAAACTGAGGCCCCAAAGGGTTAACTGGTTTGCCCCAGGTGCCAGAGACTAAAGACAGGTCTTCTGGCTCTAAAACCAAGGCCTTTCCTCCTGTAGCTCACCCTGTGAGGTAGGTATCACAGAGTGGACAGGGTGATGGACTTCGATGCAGAAGCCCGGGATTGAAGTCTCACCTCAGTTTTGAGTTGCACAACCATGAGCAAGTCACTTAATCTCTCATAGCCTCAGTTTTCTCATCTGGAAAATGGAGTACATATGTGAGGAAAGTGATCTACAAACTTTAACATGCTTCATAAATTTGAGTTGT
The DNA here is from genome assembly GCF_028372415.1 of Notamacropus eugenii. Classification (NCBI taxonomy): domain Eukaryota; kingdom Metazoa; phylum Chordata; class Mammalia; order Diprotodontia; family Macropodidae; genus Notamacropus; species Notamacropus eugenii. The sequence goes on along the minus strand of NC_092875.1, from coordinate 25,526,042 downwards.
CATTATCCAAAGCTCCAAGTGATGAGCAGATTTCCTCCTGTTTTGTGGTCCCATGGAAAGAGTGCTGAAGGAAGTCAAAAGGCCCTAGGGTCCACAGGTCATACCAGATACTTGCTATGCCCTTGGGCTAACCACAACCTCTCTGTGCTTCAATTTTTTTCAGCTATCTAATGAGGGTACTTTCCAGTTTTCAATCTATGACCCATGACCCACAGTCACCCAGTAGACAAGCCCTGGAAGCTGGAGCACTCTTAATGGCACAGACACAGCTCTTTCCACTTTCTCCAACAGTGAGAGAAGGGGCTGGGGAAAGGATTAGGGGAAACCAAAAGGGCAAGAACAAAAGTATAGATGCAGAAAAGTAAAAAGTGTGTGCAGGGAAGGGCAAACAGTCCATCTAAGAAACATGTGAAAGGGCCGTGTGAGAGGTAGGGCCGGAAAGGTCACTTAGAGCCAATGTTTCCTACACACACTATTGTCTTAACTGTCTTTCCCATCTGTGTTAATGAGAATTTGGGAAGAAGAAGAGAGTAGAGAAAAAACTGCGGATGAAAATGGAAAAGATTAGACCTCTGTCTATCCTCAAATGTTAGGCAAGGGCAGGATAAAAGAAGACCCAAGCTTTCCTTTATTCATTCCTTTACATGGAAATCATGCATCAAACTAAATCCTCCTGCTTCTGATCCTTGATTTTATTTCCTGGCTTTCACTTTGGCAATTTAATAATTAAATTCAGTTGTTAGAATAGTGTCAACTAGCAACGCACATATCAAAAATAGGGATGTGAGTAGGGAACGATTATTGATTTTAACAAGCATTCACAAGAAAAAACTGACAACAGAACCATAGGGTAACAATATTGGGAAGAAAAGTGACACTAAGCAAAAAGCTTCTAGAAGCTTCTTGACTATGTAGTGACATTCCTTAGGCTAAAATGGCAGACACATCTATGTCCAAGTTATGTCAGAGAGACCAAGAAGCCAGAACCTCTTCTCTAGGTCTCAATGTGACCTTATACCACATGTGCACAAAGCCAAATGGCTTCTCTGTGTGCCCTCACAACCTCTGCTTAAGAAGATCACACAAGGAATCCTGACTACAAATATGAAATCTAGAGACACCACAAACTATCTCCCCCCAACAATCAAAACTGCAGACTTCAGAGGTTCAGATCCAAAGTATTAAAAAATTTTCTTATGTGTCTATTTACACACATTTAATTTCATGTACACTTTCTGACTTCATTCAATACTCTACTATTAACAGTGGCTTAATTTTTATGCATGGGGGAGAAAAGGATGGATCCAAAGGACAATGGTAAGGCAGAATACATGAAAAAGTCAACCAAATGGCTCCTCTGCCAAGTGACTTCAACAGAGTTCTACAGTTTAATTGGGTTCCATCCAATCTGGCAGCAGAAAAAAGGCCAAGTCAGGTAACTCTTTTCTTTAAAAATTTATCTCATGCTAAGAGGTAAATGCCTTACTTTAGATCTTGCCAGATCCAACTTCATTTTCTTTTTAGAATGTAGCATGCCACAATAGCTCACATTTAAACACTATGAACTCTTAAGAGATCATTTTCGATCAAACTGCTTGAATTTGACACTCATCATATCTGAACTCAACCATTTTTCTCTCCAGAAAAAAATACCTTCTTTAGAATGAACACATTTAACAGAACAAAATCCAAAAAAGCAATCCCATGTTATCAGTAACCAGGATTATTGACAATATCAACAGGGAACAGACATACACACACACACACACACACACACACACACACACACACACACACACACACACACACACACACACACTGTCCTTCAAACAGCAAAACCAAATCGACAAGGAAAAGGTTTTGATTTCCGTGTACCTAATACACAAATCCAACTATTTCACTTAAAGAACTGTCATATGTACCATCCACCTGAATAAACACTGACCACACCAAACGCTTCCTATTTCATAAGCATCACCATCATTCCAACAGAGCAGAACTGAAGTTCTAGATTTCAAGAAGCCCATATTTCTTTTTAAAAATAACACATAATTCAACAAGCATTTTCAAGTACCCACTGTGTTCAAATCACTGGGTTATCCACTGAGGGGAAACAATTTCAGATAAGGCCTAGTCTCTACCCTCACAGACCTTACAATCTGAAAAGATGAAAATGACACAAAGAAAGCAAAACACAACATGAAGTAACCCAGACAAACACAAGAAAGGAGCAAACGATCTTCTCTGAGGCCCAAGGGAGGGAAAGCGCTGACTGACTATGGGACATCAGGAAGGCTTCATGGAAGAAGCTGCATCTATGGAGACCAAAGGGTGGGTAACAACCCAAAAGCAGAACAGAGAAGCGATTCCAGGAAGAGAAAGAACTAGGAAGGCCAAGGCAAAGTCTATTTGTGGTGTTCCTGGAGCAGAGGCAACTGTTAATCAGAAAGTGCCAATAAAACAGCTGCTCCCTCCAGGCCTAGCTCTGGGTTGGGGCTGCAGAGATCAAACTGGGAAGCTTGAACAAAAGGAGCTCAGCTTTACTGGAAGAAGGAGCCACTGAAGACTTCGGAACAAAAGAATGGTAAAGTAAGATTTACCTACAAGTTACCAACCAATAAGCATTAACCAAGGATCCACTTTGCACCAAGCTCTGTGACAGGTGCCAGGGATACAATGTATTTTAAAAGTGAAACAATCTCTGCTCTTGACAAAATTAAATTTTATCATGAAAGACATCCTATTCATATTTAAGAAGATATAGACATAAACGTCTTCAGGATAAACACAAGGTAGGAAGACAAGGAAGACTCTTGGGGCATAAACAGTAAAGACAGCTTTTGTGAGGAGATGTGAGAAGTCCACTGCAGCAACACTAGCAGGTGATGGCAAGGCCAGCACCTACATCAGGGTACTGGCCACGGGCCAAGGCAGAATTAAGAAGTGACAGCACTTGGCAGATGATGAGACAAGAGGGAAGATAACAAGACTCCAACAGGGAATAATGCAGAAATGGTGCTAGCTTTAGCAGCAGTCAGCAGGTCTGAGGGTAGAGGGTATGGGGTCTGGGGAGGGAGGAGGAATCGTGTGTTCACTCTGGGGCATGCTCCATGTAAAATATTAGTTAGACATCTCCTGAGAGTAGCCTCAAGGCAGTTGGAGACACAGGCCTGGAGCTGGGAAGAGGTTTGGGCTGGTGATGGATATTTACAGGTCACCTCTAAGAAGGCTGAAGTTAAAGCCATGGGACTGAATGGGACTGCCAGCGGAGATAAGGGAAGAGTAAAACCATAGGGTGACACCCACCTCAAAGGGTTGAGAAGAGGTTTAGGCACCAATAAAGGAGGCAGAAGAGCAGGCAGATGCTCTTAATACACTTTGAGGCAGTGATCTCAACCACCTAAATTAAGTGAGGGCTTGCTACTGTGGTAGGCTTCCAAAAGCCAGTCCACAGAGGATTTAACTTCCAGAATTTAATGGCCAACCTACCTGCAGATAAACAGTAGCAATGCGTATGCAATTCTGCATTTATTGTCTCAAACAGAAATGCAGTAAGCTATGTCTGTGCCTTTCCTTATTCTAACAAAGTGGCAAAATATGGTCCTCTCTTTGTAGCTCCAGGGAATTGGATATGAGGAACATCACTGCAACTTAGTATTCTAAAGAGAAAAGGCTATTTAAATTGAAACTCAGTACTAGGCATATAGTAAGTGCTAACTTTTTATTCTTTAATTGATGGCTTATAAATAAATATCTGAAATGATAACAAACAAATTAAATAAATTCTTTTTGGCATGTGGGAAAAAATTCAGAAAGAAGGACAATGATAATGTCAATAACTTCAAAATACTAGCAACAGAAATATAAAGACAGCACTAACCACTAGGACGAATTTAAGGTAAATCACTTTTTAAAAGAAATTTTAAATCTTTCCCATTTCGGTCTTGCCAGATGGCAAGAAAATATCATGGAAAAAGACCTGTAGTTTTTAAATAAGAATGATTCGGTAAATGTCAGAGGCTGGCCATATAAATACATTTTTAAAAATGATAGAATGGCAACTTATAGTAATAGCAGGAAGGAAATAACATTAAACTACACTTATACTAAGTGATATCCAGAAAGAATAATGTAGTGCAAACCAAGAAAAATGCCTATTTCTAGAAATAAAAGTATAAAATACTATTTTTGAGAAGTAGTGTGTTACCGTAGAAAAAGTACTAGCCTTCGAGTCCAAATAGCTGGGCTCCAGGCCCAGTCCTCATAGATACTGGCTATAATCACGGGTCAGTCACTCATCCACAGTTTTGTAAACCTGGAAACCTCCCTGAGCCTTCGTTTCTTTATTTTAAAATGGTGATAACCCCTGCACTGCTCTTACCAATGCAGGAGTTAGAAGGATCAAAGAAGGACAGATTTAGAGCTGGAAAGGACCTTAGAGATTATCTCTTCCAACCCTCCATTCTCCTTTAACAGCTGAAAAAACCGACACTTAGAAGTGAAGGAGACTCAGCCCGGGTCACATGATTAGCATAAGTGCCAGAGCTGGGACCTGAACCCAAGTTTCTTGATTTCAAGTATCAGAGACTTTCACTGCCAGGGTCATTATGAGGAAGGAGCCTTGAAAAAACCTAGAACACCATGCAAAGGTAAAGTGGAGGCAAAGGAGCAGTGTACAACACATAGTTCTTCAGAATTCCAAAAGAAACTTCCAGCAGCCACAATTAATTATCAAAAGAAAAACCAACCAAGAAAAACTATACCGACTTGAATTAAGTGAAGAAGAAGCTCACATGAGGTGACTCTGGCTGCTAAACAGCCTCTCCCAAGAGTTAACCCCCAATGCTCTCCACTCATCAGGTCTCTGCTCTGCCAGATGTCCCCTAAGCCCCACCTTTCTGGTGTTCTTGAGACCTACCGTGAGGGCCTGGATCTCCTCCTCTGCTTCTGCTGTGGTCTCCTCCAGCTCAGTTTTTGCTTGACGGAGCTGGTTCTCCAAGGCTGTACGAGCAGACTGCAATGCTGAAAGCTGAGATTCTCTCTCCTGGAGCGAGAGCTGCAGTTCAGTGAGCTGGCGTTTAAGTTCCAACTTCTGTTCCTCGTGCTCTAGACTAACCTAATTAAGAGAAATAGCCAACACTCAAAGGAAGTCAATTGACAAGGAAAATGAGGCAAAACCTGACACAGCTGTGCCCCTCAAACTGGAGTCTGGGCTGGCAGAACATTTACTGAGGGCAGCACAAAGGAAAACATTCTAGCGACAAACCTCACTGCTTCTGATAAACCTAACCAGTGTTAGAACTGTTCTAGGCCTTCATGCTATCTTTTACTTTAAAATAATTAAGGGCTTGGAATGTGTCCAAGAGAGAACTGCAGAACAAGAATCTCAAATGCAAATTAGAACAATTACTCTTATATTTTAAAAAATATCTAATAGCTGTGTCACACACAGAGATATCTATAAATAACTTCCTATTAGTAACAAGGGCGCATTTACAACTTAACTAAACTTGATTAGAATGACAGACCACTTTCATTTATTTTAAATATGACTGCCTTGATTGACTTTTTATTAGGTAATTCCCCACCATCACACTGCCAACTGAGGCTTCTTACCCTCTATTAAAATACCAGAAGGAAAGAGCACAATTAGCATGCCTCTGCTCAGGAGACATGCCCACCTAGAAGGAAGAACTCCCAAAGGCAGGTGACATGCCATGTGATTTCACCGGGGGTAAAACTAGACCATGCATTTCTGCTCTCCAACACTTTGCTTCTGCAAAGTACAAAACACTCTGAAGACCATGGGGTAAATCTCTCTTAGGTCAATCTACATGCAAGGAGTTTGTCAAAGCTGAAAGATGAAAACCCAAAGCAAAAAGCCAACAGTCCAGCTACACAGACAACAAAGGAAACGGCAAACATGGGACAGCTAGGTGTTCAAGAGATGGGCCAGGGCAGATTCAAACATGAAAAGAAGAATCTAGACAACATACATAAAGCAAGCTGGAAAAGGAGAATCCATGTAGAACAACAAATACCTGGCTCACACACTTCAAGACTAAGAATGAGTCATTCATTCTTCAAAAGTCAGAAGAAGTATGAAGATGAAGGAATGTTAACTTAAGCTAAACCACTAGGCATGTAATAGTCTGGTATTCTTAGACACAATGGACACATGTGACTGAATGACCACTATTCACCTGTTCTCCTTGAAATACTACATATATGGAAAGTTGGCTGTTATTATTGTTTTATGGGCATCTTGTTGCCAGAAAAAATGAAACAAAATTCTCGTTGAGAAGCTGACCTTCTAGCCAAATCCCCAAAGGATTGAGGCTTCTTGCCTCTCTCCGGGATACGTAGAGAGTCTAAATTCCTAATTCCAAATGAAGCAATAAGTTTCACTGGAAACATCGTTCCATCGAGTTGCCCCGTTAAGATGGAGCTCCAGTCCTTGCCTGCCTGGGGCGAACACCAGAAGGCAGGAATTTTTGAAAGAGGAAAAGCAAGAGAAAGAAACACTATTCAAATGTAAATTTTCTGTAGAGATGTATTTTAACTTAGAGCATTAAGTGAGGCCCTATGCAAAAAGCTTACTGTACAAATTAATAAAAAGAAGTCTGGAAAATTAAAGCTAATTATCCTCTGAGGCTTTCAGACCACTTAAAGGCATGATGAAAAATCTCTTTCCTCAGCCTTTCCTTTTAAGACTCCATTAAAATTTAAGAACCTTCAGACTGAACATTCCAGGTTTGGCCTTGGCCCTCTGCTTTTCTCCCTCTGTGCTCTCTTCCTCAGAGCCTCATCTATCCTTCAGGGTTTCAACTCTTAGGTCTTTGCAGATACAGCCCTTTCTTGTCCTGGAAATTCAAACTAAGTTCGAGTCCCAAATCTCCACTCATGCTTCCAATTCAGCACACCTAAGACCAAATTCATCTTCTCTACTCACACCTTACTCCTCAAAAAACAGGGTGCCCCTTATCACTACTCTGTCTCTATTACTGAAACCACTATGCTCCCAAGATACCCAAAGCTCAAGAATTTGGAATCACCATTGATTCCTCCTCTTTCTCTTCTTCATGCTGTCAAGTTTAGTTAACTGGAAGGTTCAATTTCTCCTCAGCACATAAGATTAATGAAAAATGAATCTTCATTTGTACCTCCCTCAGCCTTGTCTCCAGCTCTAAAAGGCGGCTCTTGTCACTATGGTCTTGATGACTGATTTTTTCCAACTGTTCTTCCAGCTTTCGATTCTGAGCTTCCAACTTCCCAGCTTGTGTTTCCAGATAAAACTTCTGCTGTCTGAGTTCTGAAATCATCTCCTCTTGGGCTTTCCTGATGGGGGTGGAGGGAATCAAACAAAAATACATATTCACTTACAGACCATCATTTGATTTAGAAAGTACATATAAAAATAGCGGAAGAGAAACTTCCCAATGAATGGACCATGATCACGCCCAAATTAGCTTATCCTATTTCTGCCGCAAACATACATCATGGAAAAATCTGGTTAACTTTTAGTCATCTTTGTTCAGGTCCCCACACCTGTGGTATTAATCATGCACGTGGGAGATGTTAGAAATATTAACACTGAACTCCTTTGCTGATGGTGAAGTCTACTTCTAAGCAAGCAGAAACGTTGCTATTTAACATACATAAGAGATTAACTTAACCACCTCAGGCAAATCACTCACCTAAACAAGGTCCCAAAAGAGAAACAGGAAGTAGAACCCATAGGGAAAAAGTGTCCTTTTTCCTTCCATTTCCCTCAGACATGTACTACTCCTCTTACTAAACTGTGTAGAAATAACACACCAGAAAGACTTAAAGGACAAGAACTGTCTTACTGAGACCTAAAATACACAGATAGGTAAGAAGGGTCACAGAAGGGCTTGTGGACAACACCTGTGAACTGTGATTCTGTGGTTCTAAATGAACAAGTTTAGGGGAAGACACAGAGAACTATCCTGAAACTTGATCTTACTTGGTGGCCCATTGTGCAAATGGCTTTTCTGCAGTTAACTCTACTTCCAAATTTTCCAGAGGCCAGCAAAACAAAACAGAAGCTACCCATTCACACAACAACAATCACCTCTGAAGAGTAAGAAAAGCAAGTCACTTTAACAAGAAATGGAGATACACAAAAGCAGAGATATAAATTGTTACATTAAAGAGGCTGCTGACAATGCCTGGACAGATTAAAATACCCTTTTTTATCTTGCAATCTCAAAGTAAGTTGAAGTATTTAAGAAAGCACAATTTGGGCACAATTTGGGAGAGTCAGGGGAAGCATCACAGAATTTCCAAGTTGGAAGGGACCGCAGAGACAATCTAGTTCAAACAGAACCCTTCTAGAACACGCTTGATCCAGCTTAAAGCCCTCCAGTGAGGTCAACCAGGAGTCTCTTAAAAAGAGCCCACTGCACTTTTTGGAAGCTTTCCTACACATGGGGCCTTAATCTGGCACTTTTTCATTTATCTCCACAGCTCCCAGCCTGCGGCCCACGGGCCAAACAAGCCCTCTGCCATGCCCTGCCCCATGTCTTCTCTGTTCTTTCAGTTAGTCTCCATGTGGCATGGACACCAGCCCTTTCCCAATCCCAGCTGCATTCTCTCCCATCAGACCAGTCTCTACTGCTAATCCATATTGAACTTCTCGTCCCACAGCCCTGGATTTCCTTCTCAGACAGCCAGCCGCATCAGCGCGCCTCCTTCAACAGGTACTTGCAAAGTCAACCCTTTTATTTTGTTTTATTTATTTATTTAAATTTCATCTGGAAGCCTATCAAGATTTTAGGGGTGCTGACTTTGTCATCCAACGTATTAGTTATCTCCCCCACATGAAAATTTCTTTTGCAGGCTACGTTTTTATGCAAGCCTGACAAAAATAATAAAGGGCAAAAGGCCAAGCTCAGATTCCTGGGTCATTCCATGGAAGTCTTCCTTCCAAGGCAACATCAAACCATCAGGAGGGAAGGAAAGAAATGGTTGACTTGTGACACTTAGATGAGATGAACATCACACAAAAAGAAAGGTTCTGAGCTCTGAGCAAAGGCATGGGTGTTTTACAAATCAAAGAAATTGCATTTGTCACAATTTAACAAAGAGAAAGCATATGTGGTCGGCACTTGGAGAGTGAGCCCTAGGATGCACCCAAGAAAGCAGCGAGAATCAGGAGACTTACATGTTCCTCTGGGTAAAAAGGCTGCTGTTTGCTGCCAGTTTATTTGCTTCTGACAGCTCCACTATTCTCTGTTCCAGAGACCTGATCTTGGAATCCATAGCATTGATCATCTGAAACACAACACTCCTTTAGACAACAACATACATCTGAAAATGCCATCAGTTAAGTCAGGATTCGTGGTCAGTGTCAAAGTCATATCTAGAACACATAGAATCTGGCCATAGACAAAGACTGACTAAAAAAGTCTTTAACATGTTGGGCATAAAAGTCATGGACACAAGGTGATAACCAGTTTCTCTTCCAAGCCAGAAACAAAAATAAGTAGCTTCCATAAAATATTTTGAAGAACCACAATTAAACTGATACATATTTACATGCCACTAGCTAATCTGCAGGATTCATTCTCAGGAATTTAAGTGAAAAATATGTCATTTCTTCATCTGTTACTCACTCCATCACTGTCTCCGTTGCCTATAACAGATGTATATAACCAAGAAAGGGAAGACACACAAAGCAAAGGAAGAGGAAAATTTGATTACAAAAAATCCTGCAGATGTTCTTACATCACCCTGAATGAGAGGGTAGCAGAACATCACGTCAGGATCTTTTCAGTGTGATTGTCGTGTGAGGAAGTTGTGTTCCATGCTTCTTCCTTGCAAAGACCTGATACAACGAGGGTTATCAAAATAGAAAGACAGCCCAGGAATGGAGTTTTCTCAAGTATTGTGGCCCCAACGCACAGTGAGAAACAATCACTCAAAGTGCTTTTCAGTTTGGCTCTACCTACCGCCTTCTGCTCACTGAGAATCTTGCTTTTCTCATGAGCTTCTTCCTCATGTCTTTGCATCATATTCTCGAGGGTTTCCTTGTCAGCAAGATCTTTCTTTATCTGACTGTCCAGAACCTAAAGGAACAGAAGAATAAATGAATGACCTGGGGACACTACCTTAGTAGAAGGACTAAACAGGGGCACTTGGGAGGGCTGCCGCCCAGGAAAAGATGAGGAGAAGAGGAGCAGCAGGGAAGAAGCCAAGGCCTCTAAAATATTGGGACAGGGTGGAGCTAATTATCAGAGGGTAGAATTTACTCTGAATAATACCATCCATTGGAAAAATAATGGGTGGAGTCATTCTAAGGGCCTATAAACCTGACTGCCTTACAGGTCTGCAGTGGCAAAACACACAGGTCAGCAAAAGAGTATTCAGGGGAAGGCAGAAGAAAAAAAGAACTTTCTCTCTAAATGGTCTTAGGAAAAACTCTTGGGGCCGGTGGATGCTGCCTGTGATCTGGAGCATCAGAACAGCATTCTTCATACCACTGAGCAGGTATCACACTTCTCTTCTCAAGGAACACCATCTTTTCCTAACCACCTTTAGGATGAGTCTGTTCACAATTAAGTCTCAATTTACAAGAACTGTATTCTTATATAAACTGTGTTCTCCACTGATGAACAAAGTAGAATCTGATGGAATCGGTTTTTTGTGGTTGACTGCTAAGCCTGAGGACAGAGGGCAGAGTTCTAAAATTACAGTGAGTAGGTTCACATCACAGACCAATAAACAAGGTAAAACACTACCAAGATGGTTGACTGAAGTCGAATTAAACAGACACTAGCAAAGAAACGATGTGAGCCACTGTCCTCCGCACATCTGCTCCAATCTAGCTAAAGAAGAAACACATCTGTGAGAAGAGGAAGCTTTCCCACCAGAGAAGCCACATGTTCCTAGAGCTGGTCATTCCAATGGAAACATCTTTTGCTGCCAGAAGGTAACAAAAGGTGACAGTGTCACATCTACCAGCTGGACTGAATGTCCTAGGAAGTGTGTGGTCCTCCCTGCTGACAAAAATAAAAATGAGAAAAAGACTTAAACCTCTTTGAAAGCTCCCCTATGCTTCTCACCCATGTAGATTAACTTAAATGATGCCAACCACATCAAGAGGGACAATAAGGTGTTGAAAATAAAGCTGAAAGAATTGGGGACACAGGCAGGGTTCACATCTTTTCTATCAAGTCTGTTAAAAAGGAGGACTAGTTTCACCAATCACAAGGACATCTTGCTAAAAAAGACTAGACAGCTGGGATGGGGCCCGTCTAACGAAGAAAGGAAAGAATACATTTCAAAGAGCTGATGTCATGAGAAGGCCTTTAAACCAGGGCCAATGTATAAAAAATATTATCAGCTGGTATGAACACAAAAGGTAAAGATAGGGCCATGGGGAGACAGGAGGAACACACTGGGACAGGCTGCCAGATTCTTTGGATACTTATGTCACAATTCTAAAATTATGACAAGACACATACTGAGACAGGGAGAAAAGGGAGAGTTTTAGTATATGATCAAAACTGTGACCTAAATGGCATTACAGAATCCTAGTGGGACAATTCAAGGCCATCACAGCAGTAATAAGACATAACAATTATTCAAAAGAGACAAGCTGGGGAAGGAGGGAGGAAGAACAGAAGGGTTAAAGCTCCTGCTATCAAGAACCCATGTATTTGTAGTCGGGTCTGAACAGGTAAAAAGGATGAACCCAGAGTAAACGTTCAGGGGAAAAACAAGGAGAATGTTCAGAAACAGAGCCAACCACAGATATCTAAGTGAAGATGAGGTAGCTTTCTCTAAACAGGCAACATCAATAGAACCAACTTGTGCTGGAAAACTTTCATAACCCAGCCAGGCAATGTGAAGAAAACTCCAAGTCACAGGCTGCCCTGTAAGTTGGAAACATTTTTTATTACCACCATAGGAATTTAGGGACTAACAGGTCAGAATCAGAGCTGAAAGGGTCTGGTATCCACAAGCTTACAGGGTGCAGCAAGCTCCTCTTAACCTGGCTTTACTTTCTTTTTTTTTTTTCCCAGTGGTTTAAATGGAAAAAAAAACAAAACCAGAAGGGATGCCAAGGGCAGGAGCAGAAGGGGAGGACAGGATGTGATTCCAAAAAGAGTCCACTGACCAAATCAATAAGGACACCAGAGGAAACTTAAGAGCCTCTTTCAAAGTCTGATTTCCAAAGAAGATAGAATGAGGTAAAGTTTTCATCTCCAAAACGATAAGGTAAAATACGGTTATTGATGGAATCATACATCTGACTTCCAAATCCCCACATGGAAAACCCCAAATACCCCCCACCACAGACTAAGGACAGAGTTTACTCAGAGCTCCACAAGCCTCAGAAGAAGAGCCCCACAAGTGACCAGGGAACAGAAAGAGTGTGGAACGTGTACAAAACATGTGCTCAGGGAGATCAGAAAGTCTCTTTACTTTAATTTTTTCCTCGTAGAGTTGCTCTTTTTGTTTCAGATGCACCTCTAGGTGCTGGGCTGAGACCTGAGCCTCCCGGTGCTTCTCCTCCAGCTCCTGAATACAAAAGAGTAAAAGGTCAGGTGTGCAGAGGGAATAAATAATATACCCAAGGTATGTTTAGTATACATGGTTAACATAACTTTGGTATATGCTGTATCATTAATAGGCATTTCCTTCCCCTTCAGAAGGAAAAGAAAATCAGCATTGCACCTAGGATGTAATAAGGGGTTTGGTATTTGAAAGCCTAACATATTCATTCTCTCTCTTCTCTCTCCCTCCCTCCTTCCTCTCTCCCTCATTCTCTCTCTCTCCCTTTCCCTCCTTCCCTCTTCCTCTCCCTCTCTCGTAACTCAGCCAGTTCCTGTCTCTGTCACTCCCCACTCCACTACAATATGAACCCATCACGCAAATAAAGACAGAAAATTTCCTGGAATTGTAATTCATCCCTGGAATGGAATTATAGCCCATCTTAGTCCATTTCTCTCTGCTAGGTGCCAAGATAGCCTTAAAAGGGGAAAGTATTAACTTTCACTCTCATAAAAAAATTTTATAACTATTTTTCTGAATGTAAAAACCCAGAATACTACTCAGGAAAAAAACTGGAAGAATAATTTGATATTTAAAAAACTAAAATAGCATAATAAAAATAGACATATGGGTATTGAAACATGCAAGTCTGTAGAGAAAACACCATGTAAAAAACACAAAATGGTGCTGATGGCAATTAAGTGAAAATTTACACAAGTCATTAAATGTCAGACATGAACAATGGAGTTATGGAAATCATTTAATATTCATTTTATTTTTCAGTAAAGTTACATTTTAATATTTCAGAACTTTTACTTTGATAAGCACCGGCTCATGTTCATGCTGTTGAGATCTCAAGATTAAACCACCCTGTGACTGTCACCTCGTTAGGCAGCTAACCTCAGGGTGGTCTTTACACAAAGCACATGCTCCAAGTACAAAGCCATCACCTCTATACCAGGATTCCCAGCAGTCAGGGCCCATGGGTGAATGAAGGCACCACCAAGACCATTACATAAAATCTCACCCAATTCCAGAGCTGCTAGGCAACTCTTCTCTGAAGTGAAGGGCAAGGAAACTGACAAGATTACATACATGCAAAGAAAAGAAAATGCCTGAGAGTCACATGCACACAAATTACCAAGATCCTGAGAATAAAGCAACGTGCACAGTAGAGTTTGAAAGAGAGAAATGCTTCAAAAGTTGAGTGTAAAAAGAATGACCAACACAGCAATATTTTTAAATGGAGGCACAGTATGGTCTAGTGAAAATCTCCAAGGATGTAGAGACAAAGGACCTAGATTCGAAATCCATCCCTGCTACTTATCCGCTACGGTGACCCCTTGGGCAAGTCACTTAACGTTCGAGGGCTTTTGGGTGCTCATCTACACAATGAGGGGGTGGACCAAACAAACACTATGGCCCCTTCCATCTCTGATCTAGCCTAGGTAGTAACCTTTTTTTTAACTGCCACTTATATAAAGGGCTTAGCACAGTGCCTGGCACATAGTAGGCACTTACTTAAAAAAATGTTTACTGAATGAATGAAGCTTTAAAGTCTGCAAGGCCCCTTACAGACAGGATATCAGTGGGGTCTCAGAACAATCCATGTGAAGCAGACACAAAATATATGACCCCTTTTACTCTCCACTTAATGATGGAGATCACAACCCATCCTACGCAACTCTTGTCTGGGCCTTTCCATCAGTTCACCAATGCTGAGGGCCTTGCTCTCAGGCTTTAGACATTCCATAACAATGGACCACATGAGCTATCCAGCAGTCAGACCTTCCTCTTGCTATAAGACCTGCCCACATTTGTTTTCTTTTACGAAACCCTTCACCCTGCTTCTCCTGTGTAATCCCATGTCTACAACATGGACCACAGCCACCATACTACCCTTTCTTTGGGATCCTAAAATTCAAATCCCTATCACTGGAAAGGCCCTCCAGATGTTCGTATCTGCAAGTAACATTGTGTTGATTTCATCATGTCCTAGAATATTACAGAGCCTCCTAAATCAGAGCTATAATCAATGCAAAAAGTTCAGTCTAACTATCCACAAAGGAAAAACCAAGTGGATGAAGAATGTTCTATTGTTCTGTCTATGATGTGCATCTGGAGAGATGTCTAGAAGCTCATAGGTCTCAGTCACTGCCTGTGTTCAGTGATCCCAGAATGTGTGGGTTCGTCCTTCATTGCCAAAGAAGACCGTGCCATCAGAGAAATAATGACATGACTTGCACTTGACTTTGAGTGAGAGAGGGCTCACCAGCCTCACTTCTCCTCCAGAGCCATCTGAATCCAGTAACCAGATATTCATCAGGATGACTAGAGATGACCCAAGATGAGGCAATCGGAGTTAACTGACTTGCCCAAAGTCACACAGCTAGTGAGTGTCAACTGTCCGAGGTGACATTTGAACTCAGGTCCTCCTGACTCCTGCACTGTTGCTTTATCCACTGCACCACCTAGCTGCCCCTAAGTGGGCCCAGAACAGAGTGGTACAGGCTGGTTTTCCTCTGGAGACTGCACAATTCTTTTCATGAACTCAAGTTTCTCTCTGAAATAAATGCCTATCTTTTTTAGCACCTAAACTTTTCCACTCAGTTGCCTTGATGGATGCCATGCAATACTGTATCATCTACAAATCATCTTTCACAGATGAGAAAATCAGGCTCTGGGGGTTAAGTAACTTGCTCAAGGTGACACAGTATCAAGGGTAGGATTTGAAAACAGATCTTTACTTATGCCAAGTATGGCAGTTTATATCTACTATGCCACACTGATTCTTTTGGCCAAAGACAAGAGTCTCATGTAACTGAAATTATTTCCAAATTTATTTGTTCTGAAAGTTTAGATTTTTGTGATCAGGTATTTTAGAGCAAAGTGAACCTCAAGTTGAAAAGATTACCGAAGCACCATTATTATAAAACTTAGTCAACATCTCCCATCTGTATCACAGACATCATACAGACCAAAAACATTGTCCCTATGCAAAAGGGACCCTCCTCTTACTGAACAGACAACACAAATGTACTTAGGTACATGACAGTTTTGTTGCTATTAATTCATAAAGGTTTAGAAAATAACCAATAGTAAAAGAAAATAATCCTCACAGTCTGTTTCCAATCCTACTAAGTAAAGCATGGCAACAGAGTCCCAGAAAAAACTCAAATTTCTGAGTCTGGACCCTGACACTCTGTTTCCTGCTAATGAGTTAGGAAGTAAACACCAACACCACCACCACCACCACTATCCCACCTGCACCCCTCAGGGCTTCAGGAGCACCAGATTCCTCAGTTTCAGTTTGAAGAAGAGACTGAACTTATTTACTAAAAGCAACATCAGACTCCTAGGAAATAGGAATGTTCTAAAATCTGCTTTCTGTGCATGTAGCTTTTTTTTCTTTAGTGTATATGCTTTAGGGTATGTTCAATCATTTGATCAGCCCTATAAAGACAAATATAACTGTTACCCACAAAAATGTCTTAAGTTATTAAAATAGAAACCTAAATCATTTGTAAATCAATACCCAAACACTTTAGTAAAAGGACAGGAAAACACAAAGAGTCCTTTCACTTCAGTAATCTTATGCTCACTGCAGTTTGCGTAGCATCAAAGACAAAGCTGATCCATTTCTTAAGGTCTATTAATCCCAGTTGAAGACAACGTTCCAAATAACCTTTGGGAAGAGGTGTGTCTATGCACACACATGCATACTTGCACACACACACACACACACACACACACACACACACACACACACTTTTTCTAACTTTGAAAAATTTTGAAGTGATTAGACTTCAGTTGAGAAGACTGAAAATGTCAGGTAGTCTTAAATTCCGGTCACTGCTACTGACACATAATATTAAAATAGAAGTTATGATTGACCCACAGTTTTTCCATCTGTGCAGTGGAATAACATGGCTTATTTCAAAGGCAGTTGCTCTTTTGCAAATTCAGAATTATCAACAAAGATTATATCATTAAGTCTACTTCTCTTGGTTATTATTTCTAGGCTAGAGGTTAGGTAGGATGCTTGGGGAGCATTTAAAAATGTTCATCTGCCTTGCCACTAGGCAAGGGCAGATGCTCAAGATAGCTGTAAATACCACCAGGGGTTTCGCCCATTAGGTTAATTTGGTCATCAGTGCCTAAAACAGAATCATTATGGTTATTAACCTAAAAAAAGACTTGCTAGAGCTAAAGAAGTTTAAAAAAAAGCCCAACTGTAGCAGAGAAAGTGAGTGGGCGAGTATGGATCTATGACAAATACTACTCTGAGGAAAACAATTTTGGATGACTAATTTATTCTCTCCGCTACAGGCAACAATCTGAAATTCACTCTTAAAAGCCTAAATTGTTCAAGCTTTTCAGGACAGGGACTAAAGAGTTAATAACATACAAAGCTATGCTGACAATATCTGGTTCATGCTTTTATAAAATTTACAGGAAGTGACATAATGTGGTACAGAACAAAGATCCAAGTACACTCGCCAACCTGGAGTGCTACAGCCACCAGCGTTCGGTTTTCCACCTCGTTCTTGGATAGGATGTACCCAAAATTGTTCTCTTGGAGCTATTCCATGACTTCTCTTCCCAGGTGAGGAATTTATATCCCCTCCTCCTTTTCCCTACAACCTCTGACCCATTACTTTTCTCCACCTGTATTCTTGCTCACCAGAATTTTATCAGCCATCTGTTGAATCTGTTGTGATTTAGTCTGGATATCATCCTTCAGTCTGTTTTCTCTGCGTTCCACAGTCTCTAGCCTCTTTACTTGGTTCTCCAGAGAATGGCGTCGTTCCTATAGATTATAATCAACCAACAAATATTTATTGAGCAGCTCAATGGGCCAAACACTGCATTAAGTGGTGTGAAGAATTACAAAAGAAATTTGTGACACGGTCCTTGACCTCAAAATATTCACAGTCTAACTGGGGAGACAAGACATGAAACAACCGCAAACAAAATGAGACAGAATGAAGTAATAAATTACATGGTACAAATCCTAAGCATTCTAAGATCTTAAAGGTGAGAGGGTAAACAGGATGGGCTGCTTCATGGAAAAGGCAGGCTGTAGAATGAGTAGGAAGGGGATAAAAGGAAAGGAGAGGAGAGGGCAGTCATCTCACATGAAGGGATCAACACAAGCCTTAAAATGGAGATGACAATGAGCACAGCACATTCATGGAACAATGAAGAAATCAACCTCTCCAGACTAGAGACTGTGCATGAGGAGTGGTACGGAATAAAACTGAATCCACAGGACGACAACAGAACACAGGCCTTAACAGGCAGGCAGAGAACTTTGAATTGAATGTGCTAATAAGCAGGAAAACATTCCAGGATTCTGAGCCGGTAAATGTTGTGATATAAACAGTGTCTTTATATCCTCAGTATGTAGCACAATGCCTGGCACACAGGATGCGTTTAACAAATGTTTTTGACTGACTGATCATTTTGGTGTGGCACACAGGCTACATTGGGGGTAGGGGGAAGTATGGAGCTAAAAAGGCTTACCAAGAGCTTGTTGTAGTCATCTAAGTAGAAGGTCATGAGGACCTAGATTAGGTAGCAAAGGGACTGGAGAGATATTGTAAAGAAAAAAAATCAAGAAACCTTGATGACTGACAGAATGAAAGCCAAGTATGAGTTAAAGACAGAACTGAAGTATCAAGCCTAAAGTTAAGTGACCGGGAGAAATAGAAAGGAAGAAATTGGAAGGGAGGCTTGACTCGAGAAAGATGACCGCTTCAAGATTGACCAAGATGATCAATTCTCTGGGGTCTGTGGGGACTTATGGTCCAATGAGTGATCTGAGACATGGAAGCAGAGTCTGGGTGGCAAGAGAACAGAACTAAAGAGAAGGACTTCAGTGTCATAAGGACAGAGATGACGGTTAAAGCCATGGGAAAGGGCGGACCCTCTGAGCTCAGAGAACACAGAAAGAAGAACAGGACTGACCGACACCGACCTATACAGGGAGGCGTTCTCACAGATCACGGAAGGGCTCAGAAAACAGTTAGTGGGAACAAGAGCATCACAGCCGAAAACCACCCTATTTCGAGCTGTTCCCTAAGCCCCTCAGGTCCTCTAACTATCCCAGGCCTTTCAAAGTAAGCACCACGGAGAGCAGCAGTGCATGGTCAAGGCTGGCGCTGCTCCCTTTTGCAGTGCTCCGACAGCTCCTCATCACTCCCCTGCAGGCTCAAGCGGTCGACTCACCTCCGCCTCAAACAATTTCTTTCTCATGCCTTCAGAGGAGTCTTCCCGGTTCTGCAGTTTCTCCAGCTCCCTTTCAGCTCGTTCCTTGGCCTGACGAATATTCTGAAGCAGCTCAGTCGCCTCAGAGCTGGCTTTCACAGCCTAAAGGAATTCAGACAACTCCTGTTTACGTAGCACTTTACTATAGACTACTTTCATGACAGTCTTAGAAGGAAGACAGTACAAATATTATTATCCTCATTTTATAAATGAGAAAACTTGAGTCTCAGTGAGGTTAATGGTCTTGCCCACAGTCACAAAGCCCAGAAAGAACCAAGCTCGGTCTTGAATCCAAATCTTCAGATTACAAATCCAATACTCTTGATTTCAACTACACCAGGGATAGGGACATGACCTGAGATGTCATCAATAGAGTAACTCTCAGACAAGGAAACCCCACCCCACCCCCAAAGCAAGTCATCACCTTCTCTTCAACTTAGAATCTTAGAGCTAACCTGGGGGTAGCAGAAAGTGAAATGACTTGCCTAGAGTTGCAGAGCCACTTGGGTTAAAGATGGAAATTAAACCCACACCTCCCTGACACTAAGGCCAGTTCTGCCTCTCATCAATACTGCAGACTGCCTACCAATATCAAAAAATAAATCCCTCCTCGAAAGAAGAGCCATAGTGACCAGAGTAATTCACGTGTATTAAACAATGACTATTCTTCTTGGAATAATGTTTAGTAAACTGTTAATTATCCTAAAAAATAAATCAATAGAGATACCACCATAATAAATTTAGGCCAGAATCTCACAATCTCTATGTAATTTGTTTTTGACATAGAACTTGAAGATAACTGTCATTTCTGTCTAGAACAGGGTTCTTAACCCAGGGTTTGTGAACTTGTTTTGTTTTTAATATTTCAATAGAATTGGCTTCCCTTGTAATCTTGTGTATTTTACTTCATGCATTTAAAAACATGATTTGGAGAAGGGATGACGGAGGGGTCCATGATACAAAAATGATAAAGAACCCTGATCTAGAGAAAGACAGATAAATAGTGAAGACACCAGCTTGAATGAAGGTGAAGAAAATGCTCCTTAGAGTCCAGAATGGCCAGGAGTTGGCATTTACCCAAACGAGCACATTGACATATTCAACAACCATAATCTTAAATTCTCAGACCTGAGTTTCACTTCAGCCTTTTAAAACAACACTTCCAATGGTCCACTGAGAGAAAAAATCAGTAGCTTTGTCTTGCAACCACTGCTACATTGCCAACTTCCTGGACCATCCTTCCGCCCCCATGAAAACACAAGCTTGCTGTGGAAGTTCTCTAGGTCACATCTGGACTCTGGGGGTGAGTTTCTGACTTTAAAGTGCACTGAAAAACTTCCTAGGTCACAATCAAAGCACTCTTCATTTCTGAACATATAAAACAGTGAATCCATCCTAAGGCCAAAGAAAGTAGCCCCCAAGTTTCTGAAGTATTATAACTAGGACTTCTAGTCTAATCTAACACCCACTGCTGCCAGGTCTCAGGAGGGGAAGCAGTAAGAGCTCTGATTTTCCACTAAAAGATCACTCCTGCTCCTGCTTTGTCTCAGCATTCTGCCTAATTCTGTTTCTTTCGCTCTCAGCGTCCCAGGACAGAAGAAGCAGCACAGGCAATCACCACCGCCTCACCTTGGCCAGCTTCTCTTGTAGCTCCTGGATTTTGAGTTGCTGTTCAGCATTCACCTAGAATCACAAACACAGGAAATAAAACAAAAAGCAAACAGATATTGAATCCCACAATATACAACGTATTTCAGTCCTGGTCACTGAAAGCCACCATAGGATGCTGGAGTGGGGTTGGCTTTTCTAGGAACTGACTAGCAGAAAAGAAAGCGCAAGGGCCTACCAGAGAAGTCCATAGACATGATGGTACTCCCTTACTGATGTCTCCTTTATGCTCAGCTCATCAACATATCAAACATCTCCAATACTAACTATGTGGGAATGACATGAGAGAATGTTTTTTAAAACTCCAAGTTTAAAGACAGAAGTTTTATTTGCATTTTCTTAAGCATCTGAGGTAATCTATCACAAGTCTATCTGCCCTTACTCACAGGATTAATTTCATTTCTACTTTTGACTGCAGTCAAAAAATGATTAAACTACAGAAATCTGACCCCCAAAATGCCATACCAGTGAGAAATATACTTTCTATTTGTTCCAAGATTCTCCTAGATTAATGACTACCTGGTAGAATAACATACTAATCCCCTAAGAATAACTGGTGACATTAATCATGAAAAATACCTTTTCCAATTTGGAATATAATTCTCCTACTTCAACCTTCCCTTGATCTTTAGCCTGCAGTTTAAAAAACAAAAAACATAAAATAATTTCCAGGAGAGAACATTTTAAAAATTTAATAGTTCTTTTAAGAAATGCTACTTTTGTTTTTACTCTAATAAGGATCAAAAAGATTTCCAAGACCTGTTATCTCCCAAACTTCTCCACTAGGAAAAAAATTCACTTTCATGTTATTTCTAAAACCATAAAAGTTTTCAGAAGCATTTCTCATTTACCAGTTCCACCCTAGAAACATTCAAAAAATTGAAAGGTAAGTTCCCTACTCAGGAAGGCCTTAGCTACCTTCATCAATTTATTCTGACATTCTGTAGCTTTGCGTTTGAATTCTTCAGCTGCTAACCGAGACTCTCTCAACTCGGATTCATAAAGATCACTACGTCTTCTGGCAGAAACAAGGTCCTCCTCCAACTGATTCATCATCAACCTCATCTCCTCTACTTGGGCCTGATACTCCTAAAGAAGAGAAAGAGAAACATTGGTACCTAATAAAATACAACATGTGGAGGAATGGACAGAACGCTAAATGTTCACTCCTCTAGGGAAATCACAGGAAAGACAGATAAAGAGAATGGCAAGAGACAGAAATGGACAGACCGA
Organism: Notamacropus eugenii; assembly: GCF_028372415.1. Classification (NCBI taxonomy): domain Eukaryota; kingdom Metazoa; phylum Chordata; class Mammalia; order Diprotodontia; family Macropodidae; genus Notamacropus; species Notamacropus eugenii. The sequence continues at coordinate 25,504,349 of NC_092875.1, read as the reverse complement.
GAAAGAGATGGAAAGAAATGAGGAAATAGACACCCAGAGAAATCATATAAGTCTTCAAAATGATTTATGAAAGAACAGGTAGCATTAGTAAGACCACTGAAAGAGAAGGTATGTGACATCAGTAAGATACTTCAACTGAAAAATTTACAATACGGAGAGAACTTTCAGGAATTCTTTTTACATGATACAACTGAAAGCACCTAACACTTAAGCATTTAGAATAAACTGCCTGCTACAAAGAATTGTCCTCCAAGGGCAATCATTTCTACAGATTCTAGAGAATTTTGTGCCTCTACTGAATACAGTACACTTCCTTAAAATGAATCTCTTCTACTGTATGAAGGATTATTAAAGTCTCAGTGGAAAAAACTGGAAGAGAAGCAAGTTAGGTCAATTTCTCAACGTTGATTCCTTTGGGCCCAAACTCAAAGATGAATGAAGAATTTAGCATTATACCTGAAACCACATTTATTCTGGAAAATAGAAAAATTTAGAAGATGTTAGACCTACTCAGAATGCTCTGTGAGAAAAATTCCAAAGAAGATATTAAATGATTCTCTAAAGTAAATGTTTTAGAGCAATCCAAATCATGAAACTTCTCTAAAACTTGAAAAAAGTAAATTTCTGAACCCCAAGGTTTCAAAATGAAATCAAATGAAAAGATCTAGATAAAAGAATCCTGAGGAGACTACAGAAATACTTACTAGAAAAATCAAAACTAAGTACTATAGATATGAAAAAGGATTTCTCTAAGTAAAAGAATAAATCATAAGTAAATGCATATGGGATCAGGCTAGGGGAACCAGTCAACTGTCTTCGTTGTTTTGTTCAGTCATTTCAGACACACAAATCCTACAACTTTGTAAATGGTCTTCTTAAGTTGCTCCCACAAATTCTTCCTCTGTGGACAACCAATGATCCGTGTCTCTAAGCTTAGCTTAGCCTGGTCCTCCAACAATTTAACCTCCAGTCCATCCCTGGGATCTGAAGCTTATCCCAGTCAGTAGCAGCTACCAAAGCAAAGTCTTTGGCAAGTCAAAGGCACCTCCACACTGCAAGAGAGCTCTAGAGTAGTAGTTTAGTGGAGGAAGGGAAAGAGAGAAAGAAGAAAAGAAGGAAAGAAAGAGAGCGTGCACGTGCATGCGTGCGTGCGTGCGTGCGTGCGTGCGTGTGTTTATGTTTCTCCTACTAGAAGTGAGAATAGAAGTCAGGAATACTCAGGTTAACTGCTCCGCTCCCCCAGAAGCAAAGCAGTCATACCTGTTCTTTGATCTCTTGCAGCTTTCGGCTCTGCTCTCGAATATCATGGAGAAGCTGCAATGCCTTGTCGTCCTCCTGAGACACTTCCATCCGGGCCTGCTCCAAACTTCGCTTTAGGCTCTGCAGAAAGCAAAACGTTTTAATACATAGACCCTTTCAACCCTTCTGTTTGAAATGTTTAATTAAGAGAACATCGAGCCACTTCAAAGACACTGAGACAGATTCAGGTGACAGACCCAAGTTTACATGTTACTATTTGTTACAGCTGAATTCCAATTTTCTATCTGTACACAGCTCTTGTCTTTAGTTCCCAGAGAGCCCCCATTTCAAAGTATTACTCTGCAGAGAAAATGAAAGCATAGCTTGGTACCACTAGCCAATAGTGTTTTCACTTACTTGTGCATCTGGGACTTAAGACCCACAATCATTCAATCACTATAAACACAATCTCGTTAAGGGACATCAGTCAGAATCTTTTTCAAATTCATGACTTTCGCTCTTCTCAAGAGTCCCAAAGGAGCAATGGCTTCATTCTTTGCTCAGTTTTAAGACCTTGACTAGTCTATTTCTACCTCCTGTCTTATGTTTCCTGCACACCTTTCATCCAGAAGGCTCCCACAATGCTTTAGAGGCATTGAAATATCTATCTGGATGAATAACTTCACCCACTGCTGAAACGCAGCCAATCCTGGAATGGAAACACAGCAGTTACTCTTAATCAGCAAAGCTATATAGATTTCCTCTCCCTTATAAAAACTAAAGACTATGTGTGATTCAAGTGACAAAGAATGTTTTAGTTAGGCGAATCATAAACACCTGGATGGAGACAGTGGTGAAGACAGTCACAGGATCGTCAATGATAAGTAACTTGAGACCTTAAAATACTGTCCTGGGAACATCAGTTCTCTGGCACTTGACTAGAAAATCAGTCCCAGGTCAATCCCAATGTGCCCTACATCAGCCAAGTCACATCTTAACTTCTATTGGGGGTTTATAACTAAGTCTCAACCAAGTCTGTTACCACTTAAACCAAAGAAACGGGGCTTTCAGACAAGCCACAGAACCATGTGGGGATACAAACAATAGCTGCACTCAGACTTCTTGCTTCCGTTTCCTCTCTTTGGCTACCCCAACACTTGGCTTCCAGCGCGCTGCGAAAGATGGTCATTTTGTCTGTATCCAGTACAGGCTCCCTCTGCCCATCTCCTGCCTTACCTCCATACTAAGGGCCTCACTGATACCATCATGGAACAAGAAAAGAGACAAACAGGGCATGGCTACCTCCGAGGGAAAAGGACTATGGGAAAGGCTCACACTGCATTCTGTGATGTAAGTAGCCAGGTCCTGCTCCAGGAGGGATCTCTGGGTTTCAGAGGCCTTCAGCTCCACCTCCTTCTGACTAAGCACGGCCTCCACCTCAGACACTCTCCGGTGCAACCGTGTCATTTCCTGCTCCATCTGCAATAAATACACCGACAGGTTAAGAGAGCCAAGTGTGGCTAATTTCAAAATACATCAGGCGCAAGGAGAATTTTCCAGTGGTCTATGACAGACCACCTTATTGGCCGGCCTCTAAGGAATCCACAAGGTTGTTTAGATGTTATACCATTGTCTTTGGTCCTGGTTTGCGCAGCTCTTCTTAAGGACAGGCACCACGCTAAGTCACTCCATTCATTCAAGCCGCTTGTTCACACTCCATCACTTCTCTACCCCAGTTAGCAAAGAAGCCACAACCATCATCTTTCACCTGTTTCTGCAGATGTCACTTTAACTTTATCCCAAATCCATCTTGAACCAGAGGATTCTCCCCCATCTCCTTGTAAGGAACTAGAGGACAAATCCAGTTCAGAGAAAGGATATAAATATATCTCTGCTCTCAAAAGTCCCAAGCAAGTAGTGAGTTTTAATAGCTTCCAGTTAGTTCCCTCTATGCAGGAACAGTGATTTGGTTATGAGATGTTGAGCACAATCAATAAAGTGGCCACAGTTACGTAAGCAGAGACTTAAAGGCTAAGAAGACAGACTTCGGGCCCTTCAGAGCAGCTGGGCCGTGTCTCTGCCAGTGATGAGGGGGAAGGGCCACCTGCTGGAAGAAGCGGTCATCTGGGTCATGCTGAGGAAAGGACTGTTTTAAATCCAGTGCCTCCTTTGGTTAAGATTAAGATATTTACAGCAAAGTCAAGGCCTGAACTCATCTCCTTCTGTACTGATGGAGGAGGAACTTCAGCGAAGGAGGAACCCTGCTGTGTACGGATCTGCTGGGTCAGCACAGCAGCAGCACCGGGCCGATCCCTCGGCATACACTGGCTGAAGAATCCTGGAGCAAGGAGGGAGGCCAGCAGCAGAAATAAATACCTTGTGACACTTGTCCTGAGTGTCTTGTAGCTCTTTGCTCTTGATAAGAAGTTTCTTTTCCATGGAGTTAATCTTGGCAGGAGAGTCCAAACCTGATACAACAGACCTAAACAAAGCCAAACACCACATAAATATAGACAAATGATGGGCCAGAAGTATCATTCAGAACATTGTTGGTTACACAGCAAACTGAGTGTGTAGGTGTTACATCTGTGACTGGCTAGCTCACTTGGTTTGGAATATAATATTAATGAAATCAGTGTCCAGGGTTTCGTCCTCAGCTAGGACCATTAGCTCTGCCCTAACTCTGGGCAAGTATCATACCAACATACCTGGAACAAAAGAATTATAATGGACACTGCTGGACAAATCGTTCAAAGGGCATTAAACACAGGAGCACTAGTGTCATTCTCATACATGTGACGTTCACAGAGACACATAGCACCATCCTTAAAGGAGGTTCTCAGACTTCAAACGCTTTGTAACAAAAAAATTTCATTAAAATAAACATCAAAGACAACCCTGAAAAGTGGATCATTGCATAAATGTTAAAAATAGCAGTGGTATCATAGAGGAGAAGGGTGCAGCCAAAGGGAAAACACCATAAAAGGGCCCTCTACAGGTGCAGGGACATATACAGGATGATCCCTGACAGTCACAGAAACATTCTGTTCCAACCCTGATCACCCACGATAGTCACTAAAATCTCGTCCTTCAAACACAGGAAGCTTCGATTCCCGGCACTAGCACGTCACTCCCAACGACCTTGCACTTCACTACTCGGTGTTTATTCTCTTTCTATTTATTCTGCACACACTTCTAGACGTTCTGGTCAACACCCTTCAGGACAATGTGTGCTCCCTGAAGAAGCAACGTTTTCATTCATTGTACTTATCCTCCAGTAGCAGCCCAGAGTCTAGCCCACAGTTTTCACAGAATAAATACTTCTCGAATGATTAACTCAGGAAATACCTGAATTCCAAAACCAATAACTGCTCTCACTTGTGTAACTCTTCACAGTTTACAAAGGGCTTTACTTAAATTATGTTTGATCCTCACAACAACCCTTTGAGGTTAGCAGAATAGGGTTATCTGATCCTATTTTGTGGATGAGGAAAGAAAGTCAGGTTCAAAGATGTTACATGACTTACCCAAGGTGCCCCAGTCAGCCAATGACAAAGCTAAGACCAGGACCCAGGTCTTTGGATTCCTAATCAAGGACTCCCTCCCTCCCTCTTTCTCTCCTTTCCTCCCTCTCTTCCTCCTCATGCTGTCTCTCAAGCTACACTGGTCCATCTACATTTCCTCCCAGAGGACACACCGCAGGTCCCATCTCAGGGCCTGTGCACTAGAGTCCTCTACCCCTAGACCTCAGCCTCCAAGAGTGCCCTTAGATTCCTTCAAGACTCAGCTCAAATCCCATCTTCTAAAGGGTTCAAGTCCTGGTCCCCCTCCTTCATTTCTCAAGCTGCCATATTCCTATATTCCCTTCTATCCTAAATATACTTGGTATCTGTCACCTAGTTTTCATGTCATCTCCCCCACTAAAAGGGGAAGTCCAGGAGGACAGGGGCTGTTTTTGCCTTTCTTTGTAACCCCAGCACTTAGCACAGTGCCTTACGTAACTTTTTACATAATAAGTAAAACAGAGATAATAATAGCACTTAGCTCCCAGGGATGTTAGGAAGGTCAGATGAGATGACATCTTTAAAGCACTTTGCAAACCTTAACATACTATATAAATGTTAGTTACTGCTGATGATGAGGATGATGATAAAGGCTTGCTTTCTGACTAATTTCATGATAAAACATTGTAGGGTAAATCACAAGGATTACTAAGTGTCAAGAATATATTTCTATGAATGTGGAATGTGGCTTATTTTTTAAAGACTGTTCAGGCCCCTCTATGATGTCTCCAATACCAGAGATGAGCAGTGGCCTCTGTCTTCCAAACTCCCTTTCTGTTAAAGGTACCCTATACTTCTATTCTCTCTGGTCTGTAACTCCAGGATTACCCATGATTCTTCACTCTCCCTCACCACACATGTCCCATCAACTGCTGGATCCAGTTGTTTCAGCCTCCACAAACATTTCTTGCATCCAACCCCTTCTCTACTCACATAGCCACCACCAACATAGTTCAGGTCATTCTCTCCTGTCCTCCAGTCTCTAATGATGAGGTAACCTTTCTCTTTGCCAAGATTAACCCCACTATACGTGCCCTGGATCACACTGCTTCTCACTTTCTCCATCAATCAGCAAGTATGATCAAATTCATACCATGTGCTGGGCAATGCACAAAACACAGAGGATGCAAATCCAAATAACAAAACAATCCCTACTCACCAGGAACTCCCTTCTAATAATGCCTTCTCCATATGATCCCCTACCTGAATTTTCCATTGCTCCCTATCTACTAATTTCTTCCTCGCTGCCTTCAAACATGCTCAAATCCCTCCACTTTTTTTGGCAAGACAATCAGGATTAAGTGACTCACCCTGGGTCACACAGCTACTAAGTGGCAAGGGTCTGAGGCCATATTTGAACTCAGGTCCTCCTGACTCCAGGGCCATGCTCTACCCACTGTGCCACCTAGCTGCCCCAAGTCCCTCTACTTTCAAAAACTTTCACTAAATTCTTCCATCACCACTAGGTTTCCTTCCACTCCATCCCCTCCCATTTTTAGCCAAATTCCTTGAAAAGACTCCTCCCCATCCCTCACACGTGACATTCCATCTCTTTTCTCTGTCTTTACAAGGGCTGTTCTCCATGCCTAGAATGCATTCCCCTTCTTCCCTCCACCTCACAGAATCTTTCCCTCTTTCTTGAAGATACAGTTTAAGCATCATCTTTTACACGAAGATTATCTTGATCTAACCCCCCTGTATCTCTAGTGCCCTCCCTTCCTGTATATTTTGTGTGTGTGTATACCCTGTACACACATATGCACATACAGACACAGACAGACACACACACTTATCTATAGGGAGAAGGGATTCTTTTATTCTTTGTATTTGTACCCCAGTGCACAGTGCCTGGCATATAGAAGGTGTTTAATAAATGCTTGTTGACTGATTGATTAATTATACATGGCTGTCCAGACCCTCCTACTCATCCGAAGTATACGTCCTCCATTTTGCTATTTTGGTGCTTGACAAATGTTCACTGTTTGGAAGTTCTAAGTACAGTCATTAAGAGCTCTTCAGAGGGAAAAAAAGGTGCTAAATAAATCTTAAAAAGAAATGAATAAATAAAAAGCACAACTAAAAAAAGACTATTGCAGAAATGTTGTGAATACAAACAGCTTGTGGAAATAATCTCAGAAACAGCAATAGGATGAAAAGACAGGATGGACAGTAAAGGAAGATGTAATCTTGTCCATCTGTTAATTAGCAGAAAGTTCCCCTGGTTTAGGGTCCAGTGGGAATGTAAAACTCATGCTATAAGCACCACATGGTCTTTGGTTCCACTTGGCATTGACAGGTCAGTGAGAACTCTGTCCTTCTGGGCATACTCTGATGACGAGGCCCACCTGGGCTTTCTTCTCACCAAAGCCTTCTGTTCATACCTTGAACCCAACCTCCTCCCATCCCTTCCAGCGCATTACTACCTCCACTATTGTATCTTTCTCTAATCTTCAACCTCTCCTTTCTACTGGTTCCTTCCCTGCTCCCTAAAAACACACTCAAGTCTCTCTTATCAAAAAATCCTCTACTAAATCCTATGATCCCCTTTAGCAATTATCTTTTCTCAATCAAATTCCTTGAAACAGCTGTCTATGCTAAATGCCTCCACTTCCTCTCCTCTCACTCTCTTCTACACCCTCAGCAACCTGACATACAACATTATTGCTCAGATGAAACTGCTTCTCTCCAAAATAATCAATAATCTCTTAATTGTGAAGTCTAATGACCTCTTCTTAATCCAAATTCTTGTTCTCTGAAACATCTAACACTGCCGATCACTTGCTCCCTCCTGGATACTCTTTCCTGCCCTGGGGTTCCATGACACTATCCTCTTCTGGTTCTCTTATCTGTCTAAGCTTCTTCTCACTATCCTTGGTTGGATCTTCAGCCATGTTATGCCCAATAACTGTGGTTGTACCATAAGGTCTGAGTCAGGCCCAGCCCCTCTTCTCTTTTCTCTCTCTAGTTTCTCACATAGTGACCTCCCATAAGTTGAATTATCATCTCTATACCAATGGCTTACACACACACGCACACATGCACACACACGTACACACATGCCTCTAGTTTTTCTCCTGAATTCTAGTCCCACATCACCAATGGTCTAAAGACATTTCAAAATGGATGCCCTACGCCCTATGCACTTCAAACTCAAAATGTATAACACAGAATACATTACCCTTCCCACAAAATTCACCTCAATTTGAAACTTCCTTATCACTACTGAAGAAAACACCACCTCTCAATCACTTTGATTCACAAGCAGTGTCACCCTCCAAATCTCACCCTCACTTCACATATTTAATCAGTCACCATATCTTACCACTTTTATCACCGTAACATCTCTCCATTCAAAACAATCACATAGTTTAGGTCCTCACTTAGGACAAATCATTCTAAGAGTTCCTATTTCAAGCCTCTCCTCACTTTAATCCATCTTCCATTCAGCTAACAAAGGAACTTTCCTAAAGCACAAGCCTGACCATGTCACCCTCACTCAATAATGTCAGTGGCTCCTTCTTCCCACCCCAACCCCTCAGCACAGTTCCAGTCTTCTTGCACACTATTTTCATTCCTGCACACTCTAGACATTCCAGCCAGATTGGCCTACCATCTCCCATTTCTGTGTCTTGTAGGATGGCTTTGCCAAGACTGGGATGTTCTCCTGTCCCACCTCTGACTCCTGGAATCCTGGGTCTCTGCCAAGACTCACAGCAGTTCTCCTTTCTTAAAAAAAAAAAGTCTTTCTTGACACTGTCCCCACTCCGTTGCTGGTGTGCTCCCCTCCCTTTCAAAACTACCACAAACTTATTTTGTTTATACTGTACCTACAGTTCTACACTTACTTATACCCACTGTCTCCTCATTAAATATAGACTCCTCAAATGCACTCTGTTTCGCTTTCAATTCTGTATCCCCAGAGCCCACCACAGTTCACCTGGCATATAGAAGGAGCATAATAAATGCCTATCAATAACTGACTTTGCTAAGGAAACCCAATTTTTAATTTTGCTACAATATCATGTGAAATTTCAAGGCAATTTGACCATACTAGCTTATGTTGTTAGGCTAACAGTCAATAACTTTAACAAATCTACAATAAGACACCTGCAATGCAGGTATATATTAAGCTGCATTAATTTAGAAAAGGAGTATACAAAAACAGATCTTGACAAGTCAAATGTTAAATTCTATTAGACCTTATCCAAAGAGAGACCATGATGAATTTCTCTTCAGTCCTAGCCTTAGAAGGAACCTTGGAGGTCACCTAGTCTACCAGCCTTGCTCTACACATGACGAAAGGCCGAGCAGATGAGATGACTCATCTGAGGTCACCAAAGTGTTGATGATGATCGTTCCCATTGAAATTGAACCTCAGAGCTGCTAAAGCACTTTCCATCCCCGCGTTCTCACGACGTTAGCTACGCAGGACTTCTAAACTGAAGTTCGGAAATGAAGTGATTTTTCTGAGTCACACAGCGAGTTTGGTGTCAAAGCCAAGATCCAAGTCCAAGTCACCTGACCTAAAAGGAAGCATTCTGGCCACCACACTACAGCTCAATAATTTCTCTGTCCCTCATGATTTTCTGAAAGATCTCTGATCTTGTTCCTCCCTCCACCATTTTTATTAACTGTACAACTGGGCATCACTATCACTTTGATTTCAAGTCATAGACCAAGGAATAGCCTAGATTCCTCTATCTTTGCCCTTATTCCACAACACAGTTTGATTGTACAACTATCAGACAGAATTATTAACTTGGTTTCTATTATCAATTAGCAATAAAAGTTAAGTTCCACAAAGTAAAAACCTTGATGGGAGTAGTGTTTGGGGTTGGTTTACTTAAGGGTGATACCACAAAAGCTTTAACGATTACTGAAGGTCTCCAGAGCCACTGTGCTGAGCTCACTGTTGTACGCCTGTGAGACCTGGACAGTCTACCAGCACCGTGCCAGGAAATCGCTTCCATTTGAATTGTCTTAAGATCACCTGGCAAGATAAAGTACCAGACACACTGAGGTCCTCACTCGAACTAAACTGCCAAGCATTCAAACTCTGCTTCAGAAAGCACAACTCCGATAGCTGTTCAAATGTACAACGTACATTTGCCAAAAAGACTGTTTTATGGAGAACTTGCATGGGGCTCCCATGGTGGTCAGAAGAAGCGATATAAGGACACTCTCCAGGTCTCTCTCAAGAACTTTGGATTTGATTTTGCAATGTGGGAGACCCTGGCACAGGACCACTCAGCATGGCATGCCCACACCATAGAAGGTTCTGTGCTCTATGAGCAAAGCAGGATTAAACCAATTCAAAGGAAACACAGGATGCTCAAATTTGGAGTATCCATCCCAAATGTTCACGCGGACTATCTGTGCCCAATCTGTGGTAGAGCATTTCAAGATTGTATTGGTCTGATCAGTCACAGTCAGACACAATGAAACTTGACTCTAGCATAGTGATGTCCTTTTGGTCCTCTTGGAGAACAAAGGACAACAATCAACCAACATTGGGTGAAAGAGAGAAGTCCAAGTTACAAGTGATAGGGCAGGAAAGAAACTTCTAAATTAAAAGGCATGCCTGTCACTGGAAAGGAGGCTCAGTCAGAGGTACAGAAGCATGAGTAACAGATAGGGTAAACCAGAATCTCACAGACATCACCAAGACTCACTAGGATGGGTACATACTACAGACCATTCATCCAAAAGGAAAAAAAGAGTTGGAGAGAAAAATCCAGCATATGGCAGTGATGGGAAGTGTCAATTCCATACATCTCCTGTTTCTGCCATTTGCACCGTCTGTCCCCCAGGTCTGGAATTCTCTTCCTCATCTTCTCTACCTTCTGGTTTCCTTCCCACATCCCACCTTCTACCCTTAATGCTGGTGCGGTCTCTGTTGATTATTTCTAATTTGTCCTATCTACAGCTTCTCCCCCATGAGTGTGTGGGCTCCTTGGGGGTCCTTCTTTGTATTCTCAGCACTCAGCACAGTGCCTGGGATTACAGCAGGCATTTAATAAATGCTGAGTGACTGCCTGGACACTAAGTAGCTCTTCTATAGTAAGAGCAGAGTTGTTGATAAATTCTTGACTTCATGAGCATTTCATTCTTCAAAAGACGGAACGTAAAACAAGAAGAACTGCGATCTGAGATTCATTCTTACTGACACAGCAAACGGCTGCTGAAGAACCTCAGGGAAAAACCCCTAAGAAAATCCAACCCAGGGGCCTAGTCAGGCCAACATCTACTTGTTAACGGAGGAGCCTGGCAAAAGGCATTCTCCAGTAACTCTGCAAACAAAGGAAAACCACCCCACTGCTCATCAGCTGGGGAAGGGGAACAAATTAAGATATCTGGAGGAATGGAATGGAGCTGTCCTTTTCTAAGGAGATGGCTTCAAAGAAATGAAGGAAAAAACTGAATGAACTGATGTCCAGAGATGTGAGCAGGATCAGAAGAATGACTGACACAACAACACCGTAAAGACAAATGACTTGGGAAAACTTAAAAACTCGAACCAACACAATGAACACCCACAATGCCAGAGGCCCTGATGGGACACAGGTGGGAAGCAGCTTGAATCAGTTCCCAAGAGTCAATTGTTAAATTGTCAGTGGGAGCACTTACACCTCAGAAGTTAGTGACTGGACTTAAGAAAGTGAAAAAGAAAATGTTAATATTGCAGATCAAGTTTTGTTAAATGTTAAATATTCACCAGCACATCCCTGCATGCTACCCACCTCCTGGCAGAGAGAGCTGATGGACTCAGGTTGCGGATTGAGACATGTTTTTTTTGACATGGCTAATTGGGGGGGAGGTTTACTTAACTATGTATATTTGTCATAAGGGTTTTACTTTTCTTTATTTTTCGATGAGGTAGGGGTGAGGAAGAAAGGGTAAGGGGGACAGAAAACAGGTTTATGTTCTTGGAAAAAAATTAAATCAAAAGAAGAAAAAAAGCCAAGAAAAGTCATCCCTGCCAAGGTCATTCTTTAAGGATGAATTGAGGTATGAGCAGAGAAGTGTGACAGTACACTGTAGGTCATCCCATGGCGTTAAGCAAATCTATCTCCTTCCCAAGATTACCATTCCATCTAAGTACAGTGCCATATCTGAGCTAAAACAGTAAAAAAATAAAAATCAACAAGTACTGCCTGCCACACTGAATGGCTCAAAAGAACAATGAAGAGTTAACAGCACATGATCAGAGTTCAACAGCAAAACCCTAGTCGGTGCTCAGTACCGTGTGCGATTCCGAGGTACAATGAAGATGCTAATAAAAGAACATGCAAGCTGCCCCCACACTGCTTGCCTACCCCTCCCGGCCACATCTCTGGGATGCAGCCAGTTATCCCCATGGAGAGAAATGCGCTTTGAGCAGCCCTGTGCATGCAGCCAGACACCCACACACAGCAGCACTGTCTCTTCAGACACGAAGCCAAGTTGATTTTTTTCAGTCCCTATTTTCTAGAAAAATTTACTCTTAAATAAAAATTTCTACCTAATAAACACATGTACTTTCTATGATGTGTATCATATACACAACAGGAGGAGGTTGGTATTGTTGCAGCATACACAACATAGAAGTTTTAAAAAATGACCTAAAAATACTTCTAAGTGAACCCTGATAATTAAGTTAAAAATATGATTAATGTAGCCTTTTCAATCAAGTATCTACAAATAAAATACATGAATGCTTCACAAAATTCCTTAATAAACCATTTAAGAAAATGCTTCATATCAGAGTACAATTTATATTTTAATCTTAAAAGCATGAATGTAAACACACACACACACACACACCACTCTAAACACTAGTCTAATAATACTTAAGAAAATTCTCTTAATCAAGACAGTGGTTTATTCCCATAGGGAGAAAGCCCCATGGCTGAGAAAAAAACTTTCAAAATAGTACCATAGTTGGAAGCACTAAGAAGACCAAGAATGGCTATTTAAGAATAAAACCAGAGAATCAAAATTAAATATGCCAAAGGCTCTACCTTAATTGTATCCCACAGACTCTAAAAATACATGCAACTGCAATCTGTAATATGGTGCAAAAAACTCATCAGCATTCTGTTTCCAAAAATATATTGGCTTTTAAGATATAACATTCTGGGATTTATGAACCAGCTCTAAAAGCCCATTTAAAAATAAACAATGTCCATCACAGGTATTTTGAAATACCAAATTCTGCTTTCCTAAAAGGTTTAACCGAGTATCTGACTTTAATTTGAAAAGCATTATAGCAGTCTTCATTTGCATTGTCACATCATTCTAGAATGATTAATATTTGATCCAAATCGCTTATTCAAAAAAATATGCATTAATCTGAGTTTAGCTACTCATATAATTCCCACTGCATCTTTACCAGTGCCCAAGACTACCAGTTAAATTTTGTTTGCCCACAGTAATGTGCCAAGCACTTTTTGTGCCTGTGATGACCTTGGCCTAGAGGACGTGGTACTGAAGAATCTAAATGTGGAACTGAGGGGAGCCCACCCTGGAATATGGAGCTTGCTCACTACAAGAAATAAGGAGCATCAGCTGGGTAACATCACTATTAAGATGTCAATCAACACATCCTGACTTCCCATAGTCAGGGTCTGATAAGCTAGAGGAAGGTGCATGTAACTTCTGAACCCCACTGCACTAAGGACTCTGAAACTCCCCTTTCCTATAATCTGTCCCTACTCTCTTCCATACATGGGAAGCTAGAGCAAGCTTTCGACCATTATGGAAGCTTCTGGTTCTGATTCTATTGAGCTACCTCCCCTCAAAGTAGAAAATGGAATGGAGATGGTGTGAATCTACCTACTTCCTCAAATGGAGCTATACATTCTGCACTTAAATAGCACGAATAAAAGACAACAAGATATGTCTATATGGCACAGGCAACAGAATGCCAAGGGGAAAGGCAGAAAGAACTTGACTCCCTAAAGAAGCCAGATGCTGTTGTAATATAAGTAAAATTCAATTAAAACCTGTTCACTATGAGAAGGATGTTTTATGTACAGCACCTCATGGTTGGTAAACATTAATATCAATCAGAAACTATTTAAAGTGGGTACATAGCAGGAACTGTCCAAAGAATAAGTCCCAGTCTTGGTCCATTCGTTCAAAATCTGTATTCCAAAAGAACAAAGAGACAAAACATAAGGAAGGGATGAAAATACACTTAGGGGAGGGAAGGAAGGATGCCAACCTGGCCTGGAATACAGGAACACATAGTACTATTTGTCAATTCTGATCTTCATAAGGAATCTAAGGCAGTCATGCAAATTAGTATTGGTTCACAAGCCTAGTCTGATGGGCTGGCAAACATCTACCTTGAACAGTTACTAGCACACAAAAACTAGCAGGTCAGTCCCTTTTGCGTTAATTTTAGGAAGCATCTAGTAGAGGAATAGCAAGATACATTGATGGTACTGCCTAGCTCCTTTTGGATTCCATAAAAATAATGCTAACAAAAACAAAGACAAAAAACGACCATCATTTCTGAATTAGCTAATTTGAACTGATATGACTATTACATGATCTGCTTTTCAATGATTTGTTAACTGCCCTCATTGATTTGAGAGCATTTGCTACCACCTACAAGTATATTCTCCTCCTTATTCCAACTTGCAACTAAGGTTTCAAATTTTTCACTTTTCCTGACAATGCTCCACTAATGCTTCCATCTGATGCATATCTGACTGAGTCTATTTATCAGTACATAGAAAAGTGCATGTCAGTTCGCCAGGACACATGAGATATTCCACTGTCACCTTACCATCATAGATTTCAGATTATAAATTCAATAAAATAGAAGCTCCTTGAGAGCAAGGCTCTATCTCACTTTTGCACTTTTATCTCTAACACCTGGCACATAGGGCATAAAGGAACTTAAAGCTTGTTGACTGACTGGCTTTGAGAGATCTTTTAAAGTCTTTCTGCAAGACAGGTAAGATGATTTAGATTTTATTTCCTTAGAGTATCTTTGGGAGGAATGAAATAGCTAAACAAGAAATGAGGAAGCACAAAATACTGAATGGACAAAGTAGCAAAAGGAAGAAGTAAGATGTGCTTAACTGGAGATTTGGGAGTTTTGTTTTGTTTTGCTTTTTGAAGGAAATGAATGAGAAAAAGAATGAGAAGACCAAACAGAGGCATGTGTTAAATATTTTATCTAAGGAAAAATGGGTAATCAGTCAAGGTAACATGGACATGTATAGAGCATATTTTTCTGGGCAATTGTTGCCTGCCCCATTAGAACGTTGGCTCAGTTACAAGAATCCAAGTCATTCCCCAACTGATACATGTCAAAGGATATGAACAGGCAGCTTTCAGGTGAAGAAATTAAAGCTATCTATAATCATATGAAAAAAATGCTCTAAATCACTGTTGATTAGAGAGATGCAAATCAAAACAATTCTGAGGTACCACCATCACACCAGGTAGATTGGCTAACATGACAGAACAGGAAGATGATAAAAGTTAGAGAAGATGTGCGAAAATTGGAACACGAATGCATTGTTGGTGGAGTTGTGAACTGATCCAATCATTCTGGAGAGCAATTTGGAACTATGCACAAAGGGCTACAAAACTGATCCAGTAATACCACTTCCAGATTTGTATCTCAAAGAGATCATAAAAATGGGAAAAGGACCCATATACACAAAAATATTTATGGCAGTTCTTTTTGCGATGACAAAAAATTAGAAATTGAGGCAATGCCCATAAATTAGGGAATGGCTGAACAAGTGGTGGTACATGAATGTAATGGAATACCATTGTGCTATAAGAAATGATGAGCAGGAAGGTTTCAGGCTCACATGAACTGATGCCGAGTGAAGGGAGCAGAACCAGGAGAACGCTGCACACAGTCACAGCCATACTGTGCGATGACTATCTTTGATAGACCTGGCTCTTCTCAGCAATGCAGGGATCTAACACGATTCCAAAGAACTCATAGTGGAAAATGCCATCCGCATCCAGAGAAAGAACCATGTAGACTGTAGTGCACTATTTGCTCTCTTTTTGTTTTGTTTTTTCCTTCTCATGACTCCTCCCATTGGTTCTAATTCTTCTTTACAATATGACTAATGTGAAAATGTTTAATATGAATGTATATGTAGAGCCTATCTCAGATTGCAAGCCATCTTGGGGAGGGGGGAGGGAGAAAGGAAGAGAAAATTTAGAACTCAAAATCTTATGGAAGTGAATGCTGAAAATTTAAAATAAATAAATTAAAACAATAAATCAATGAATAAATTAATAAATAATTGATTAGAATAAATCAACAAATTAATTAAAAAGAGGTGAGAGAGAAAAAAAAAACACTGCAAGCTCAGCACTGGCAAAGATTACTTCATTTTCTGTATTATATGACCAGCATTCCCTACGTAGTAGTAAACACTTGATTGACTGGTTGATTGGAAAGCTGAGCAGATAGTCAACTAAGAAAACTTAAAAATAGTAAATCAAACAATAAAAATATAAATCATAGTCTTTGCCAAATCTCATGATCCTTTCTCAATCCTCATCTTTTTGGGCCTATCAATCATTCCCCTCTCCTTGATAGCTTTCCAGGACACCCTTCTCTCCTGGTTCTCCTCCTAATTGTCATACAGCTTCTAAATCTCCTTTGTTGGATCTTCATTCAGGCTGGACTCACCATCAGCGGGTTAACAAAGCTCTATCCTGGGCCCTCTTCTCTTCTCTCTTTATACTATTTCTCTTGATGATCTTATCAGCTCCCAGGAATTCAAGTCTTACCTCTACATGTACTTATCCTGTCCTAACTTCTCTCCTGACTTCCAGGCTTACATCTCCAACTGGATGTCCAGAAGACATTTTAAACTCAACATGGCCAAAACCGAACTCTACATTTTCCCCAAACCCTCTCCACTTCAGTGTTTACCTATTACAGTACCATCCTCCTCCCAAATGGCCCAGGCTCAAAACTTCAGTGTCATCCTTGCCACCAGCACTCTCACCTCCTAAATCCCATCAGTTGCCAAGTTCTGTCATTTCTACCTTCTCCAATATACCTTTCTGTCCTCTGGCACTAGCAGCCCCTCATCCCCTCACAGTTGGATTATTTTAGCAGCTTGCTGGTTGGTCTCCCTGCCTAAGTCTCTCCAGATACAGGTTTATCTTCCACAAAGCTATCAGACTGATCTTAATAAAGCACGTGTCTAGCCATACCCTGCCTCCTCATTGTCTTACTAACCAAACATAAAATCCTGTTTGGCTTTTAAAACCTTTAGTAACTTTGCCAGTCTTCTTGCACCTCCTACCTACCTTGCTCCATACAATTCAATCCCATCATGTTGGCCTTGTTGCCTCTGTCCCCCAGCTCTGCCCACCATCACTGGTGTCCCCTCTACCTGGAATTCTCTTGCTCCTCATCTCTGCCTCCTGGCTTCAAGTCCCAGATAAAATCCCACAGATAAAATTCTGCATGAAAGAATCTTTTCCCAATTTCCCTTAACATAAGTTCCTTCCTTCTGTGGATTATCTCCAATTTATTCTGTTTGCATATTGTCTCCCTAACTAGACTCTGAGTTCCCCAAGACGGGGACCCAACACAGCACAGTACATGACACATGGTAGGGGATTAATGCTTATTGACCTGACTCTCTGAATTTGTAGTAACCACTAAAATAAGATATTTACCACTGAAAAGAAAGAACTGAGTATATATTATGTGCTGTTGAGTTATGGTAAAAAAAGGAAAACAATATTTCCCCCAAGACTTCAAAATAACAGTGAAAAGGAAGTAGGTCATCAATGGGAAAGCTTAGTTCTACCATTGAAGTCTGAAAAAAAAAAATAGCACAATGTCCCAGTCATAGATGACTGAGAAGCAGCTAAAAATACAAAAATAGATTTGAATAGAGGCAGATTAGAGTCACCAGCAAAGACATGAGAGCTGCCACCATGCAAGGAGGAGAAGCCTTAAGGAAAAAGTGTACAAAGGCACAAAGAAGGGACCCCGGCGGAGAAATGAGGAAGAAAAGAACTGAGGAAAATAAAGATCTAAGGTTCCCCCCTTTCCAACATAAAAAGCTAAGTCTTCATAAAGAGTTCAGGCCCTCCCTCAGCTCTTGTCCTCATTCCATCTCAGCTTTTTTTTTCCTCACCATTTCCCACCACAGATCCTCCACTGATGGTCAAGATAATGTGCTTGAGGTTTTCCCACATCCCACTTCTGGGTTTACTTATCCTTCCCATTTAAAACCCCCAGCTTTCTCCACCATATTAATCTGAGTTTATGGCCTCCTAGACCAGGCCACACTCATGGCCTCCAGGCAGTCTATCAGGATGAGCTCTTCTCCACTCTGATTACTCCCTTACTCGAGGGAATGTGCTGACCATTCACAATCCTTTCTATACCACATGCGAGTCGGTATTCTATTACTTGGAGTAAAATAGACCTTGGGTTCAAATCTGCTTAGAACAATTCCTATGTGACCCCAGCCAAGTCTCTCCATGCCTCAGTTTCTTTATCTAACCTCTAGAGAATAGACTCCCCAGGGTTTGGGGAAGACTCCAGGGTGATAACGCTGGTGAAAGTTTTGGGGATCTGAAAGCCTGGCACGAATGTGCGCTGCTGTCATCCTCACTATTATTAGGGTTAAGTTCATGTTTTTCTGCGAGTATACTCGATGTTCCAGTTCTAGGTTATCAACTCCTCCAGGGTAGGGAGTGGATTTTATTAATCTCTCTAAGATGAACACAAAAGACCTCATGAGCTCCCTGAAAACTTGGCAAGGCAGACTGGTTTCACTCTGCTATCTGACTACAAATAGCAAGACTGCTCCGGAAAGTTCAGAGGAGAGAAGGACCAAGGCACGATCACTCCAGCACCTGCTCTCCCACTGACTGCCTCAATGGTGACAGAGCAGCTTCTGAAGGCTCATTTTGGAAAAACAAGACCTATGTTCCAATCCTGGCTCTGCTGCTTACAACCTACAGGACACCAAGCAAATAACTAAAGCACAAGGTTCTGCTTCCTCATCTGAAAAATGAGGGCTTGGCCTGGCCAATCTCCAAGGTCTCTTCTGAACGCAGATCCTGGAATCCTAAGACTCGCACCAGAACTGTGGGGAAAACATGCTCGGAAAAAGAATGAAAGACTGTGTAAATGGGAGTCCTTCTCCATCATTAGGAAACAACCACACTTGTCATCAGTCCCAGGTAAAGGAGGATTCATTGGCACCAACATTATTTAAACATCCAGTTCCACCGGAACCTGAACCAAGCAGGTCTGAGGCAAGAAGAGTAGGGAAGACTGAGATCACTTTCTGCTGGCATGAACTCCTTCCAGAACTAGAGCAATCTCTTACCAAAGACGGTAATTCTGTAAAATACCTAATCTTCCATTCCTCTTCTAAGGTTCCTTACACCTGAAAATTCCCTGCAGGGCATTATTTTGGCAGTGCACATGAGTTAACCTAAAATATAAAAACCCTGGTTTCCTTGGACATGCTTTATGGTGAACGCATGCAGTAAGTTAAGATCTGTTTTAGTCTATCGTTAAGTTAGGCAATTATTTCAGGTCTACCTTTTTCTCATTTGGGTAGGAGGAGAAGATATATTTTGCTGACATGTGGAAAGAATGCTGAATTAGGCAGCGGGAGACCGGGAGACTCCGTGGGAATTCCAGATGTGCTACTAACTAGCCATGTGACTTTGAGCCAAGTCACTTGACTTCTCAATCTCTCAATGACCTCATCACTCAATTCAAACTGCTCTATCTACAATTACTACCCCTTAACTGCAAAATCTATTGACATCCTTTCTTAATCCTTGCCCTTGATCTCTCAGAAGCAGTTGGCACTGTTAACCACTGGCTTCCTTTTGTATAAACTCTCTTCTCTGGCTTCTGTGACACCACTCTCTTTGAAGCAAAATTAAATGCAAATTATTATGTTTTATATGCAAAAGTCTAAATAGAAATCAAATGTTAATGAATGATAAAATATGGAGATATAAACTTTCACCACCTACCAATTATCTATCATGCATAGGCAATGATTCCCAGACCTATATATCCAGTCCTAGTCTCTCTCCTGAGCTACAGTCCCATCACCCAGGCTTACTGGAAATTTCAAAATTGATGTCCTAAAAGCTCCTCAAATTCAGTCTCTCCAAAAGAGAACTCCTCTTTCTCTCCAAGCCAGATTTCCCTAATTCTGTCAAGGGGATCACCACCCTCCAGTCATCTAGTTTTACAATCTCAGCATCATCTTCAATTCACTCTTCCTCAACCCATATATGCATTAAGTGGTTTTTTTAGGATACTTCTTACATCCATCCTCTGGTGCCTCTGGCCACCACCACCATTCAGGCTCTCCTAACCTCTTGCCTGGGCTACTCAACGGCCTCTTCGTTTGACAGCCAAACAGCTGTCAAAGTCCTAAAACACAGGCCTAACTATATCATGCCATGACCCTACTCCATAAACTCCAGTAGCTCCCAATTAGGTCTAGAATCAAATACAAAAAACCCCTTTACAACCTAGCCCCCAAATGACCTTTCCAAACTAACTCTCCAATAGTCATTTCATGGTCCCTTCAGTCCAGTCAAAGTAGTCTTCTCCTGGCTGCTCCCCCATAATGGATTCTCTTTCTTTCTGATACCTTTGCACAGCCTGTCCCCCATAACTCAAATGCCCCACTCCTCACCTCAGCCCTTAGGAACCCTTTGTGTCCTTCAAGACTTTACTCAAGGTCTCACTTCTAGGTTCTGCTCCATGTGCCTACCCAAAATGGAAACACTTCTGATCTCATGAAATTTCTCCCCATCACCTGCTATTCATTCTAATTCCAGCTTCAGGGACCTTTTTCCTATACCGGCTAGAGTGCTACACCTAGAGTCAAGAAGACCTGGTTAAAAACCTACTTCTGACATTTACTAACCATGTGGTCATGAGCATTTTCCATTTCCATTGTCTACATCTTGTATGTCCCTAGTTATCTACAGGTTGTCTCCCCGATTAGAATGTGAGTTTCCTGAAGGCCAAGACTGTGCTTTTGTCTTTCTTCATGTCTTTATACTGTGCTCAGCACAGTGTCTGGCACCTAGTGCTTAATAAGTGCTTGTTAACTGACAAATTCTTTGAACCACAGTTTCCTCATTTCTAAAATGAGAATATAATATTTGCTCCTACATCACAGGCTTGTTCTAAGGAACAATAATGTACATAAAGCTATTGTTATTATTACTTTTTATATGTAAATGACTAAATAAAGAAAACAATGTTGATAGAATCAAATATGAAGATAAAACTCTCAACTTTCTGGAAAGAGATTCTTTACTGAGTGTACATTCCAGCATCACTGTTATGATCCCTGTCAAGACAAGTGAAACAAACTATTCAAATCATTCCCTCTTAGACAAAATTCTCCTTGAAAGTTTATTATTCATTCAGCATCATCTCAGAATACTTCATTCAATTAACTATTAATAAATCTGGGGGTCAGTTTGCCCAGTACATCACAGAAGCATGTGTAATTCCCTCAGTGGTGTGAAGAAATAAGTAACAACAAACGTAATCAATTCTTGTAAACAAATGCCCATGATGATGAAAACAGGTGAGGGGAAAAGGAAACTCGAAACAACAAGACAGGGCTGCTGGTGATAAAAGCTATACCCACAGACATTAAACTCTTCAGATCTGAATTTCTTAACTGTTTCAAAAAAATGTGTTAGCTTTGAAATAACTTAGCCAATAAACTAGACTGGAATCTCACTCTGACAGTCCTCCCTAAAGTGCAGAATTGACTCTTTGTCTCAGGCATCTGAACCTCTTTCAGATAAGGACAACTCAGAAGCTGGTTCACCTGTGACATGGACCCTATAGAACACACTAGAGGGAGGCTCCAGCCTAGTATTAGAAGGGATTCTGCGTGTAATAAAACCATCCTATTTCAAACACTCTGAACAAAATTGTATTTTTTTCTTGTTAAGAGACACATAAAGGAAAAAATACTGCAATTCCACCTACCAGTCAGGAATTATAGATATTCAAAAGTGAGAAACTATATAGAATTCATTCTTCTAGGGCATCTGCAGAGGCACATTATTTCATGCTCAAGAAAGGTAGATAGATAGATAGATAGATAGATAGATAGATAGATAGATAGATAGATAGATAGATAGACAGACAGACAGACAGACAGACAGACAGACAGACAGACAGACAGATAGATACTTCTAACCACCATGAGATTAAAGAATGTACCTTCAAATACCATATCCAGTAAAAACCATCCAAGAAAGGAATATCAACAAATCAAAACAAGTATTTCTTCAGTGTCTAAGTCTTTCCTAACGCTGAAACAACATCCATTTCTTTCCGTATGGTACCCTTCTCTATCAATGATGCCTTCAAGGATTGCTTAGTTTGAGTAGAGACTACTCTATGGAGATTCCAATCGGATTCTGGAAAACCTCATAATAAAGAAAAAAGAGCACTAAAACAAACATTTAATCACATGCCACTCCAGTCAACAATTATCACACTTAAAATTGTACACAATTCTGCCAATCTCCCTTAAAACGACATCAATTTGTATCATCCATGATATTCTAGAATACCAAACAATATTCTTATTGCTCTTTAATTCTGACCTGTACTACCATATCCTAATTCTGAACATAGCTCTTTCAAAGCATAAATTCTGACCTGTAATCCTCGACGCACATATACTGCCAGCACCCCACACATCATACATCTCTTGCCATTTTGCCTTTGCTCTGTCCTCCTCTTCTGTTCTGGTACACAGCTTCCACATATCTCTCAGTATATTTCAATCCAGACCTACTACACAGTCAAAAGCTACCTACATTCTAGCCTTATAGAAAACTATCCAGAAATAGCACAGCTAGCAAAGTCAGAATGTCAATTTTTCAACCTAAATCTTAAACCAAGAATTCAATGATAAAAACACC
Source organism: Notamacropus eugenii (assembly GCF_028372415.1). Classification (NCBI taxonomy): domain Eukaryota; kingdom Metazoa; phylum Chordata; class Mammalia; order Diprotodontia; family Macropodidae; genus Notamacropus; species Notamacropus eugenii. The sequence goes on along the minus strand of NC_092875.1, from coordinate 25,481,601 downwards.
ACCTTTTTCAACTTCAATCATCCTTATTGACCTGATTTTCATGTCTCATGCCTAATTTTTATATCAGTCTAAAACCTTTTCAGGAATACCATCAAAACAGCACCCATAAGGAGAAGGAGAAGCCATTCAGAAACCACCCCCAAATCCCTTTTGGTTAATATCTAGGCTACTGACATCCTTAACACAGAGCAAAGAGAGGACGAACACCGTCAGGAGAAAACCAAATTCTGTTCACTTCACAAGTGAGCAACAATTAATTACCAAAAGCTACCCTTAATAGCCAAAGAGTGAGAAGCCCAGGAAGTCTATGCAGCGACACTAACACTACCAATGCAAATCCTTGCTGATGCCTATATATCACAGTGAAATGAACTGTTATGTCCAGCTACCAAATCAGCTGAAGCTGCTGCATTTCCGATCAATCTTCTGATGCTGGAAGTCAGGGCTCTCCAATCCTGGGCACTGCACTAATGCATTTCTCATTAGCTCTTCCAGCAACAGCTAAGGACCTGCCAGGTCAAGGGGTTTAGAGGATGACAGCTATACTTCCATTTTCTTGCCTTAGTTTTTGCCCTGAAATGCAGTGATGCCCAGTTTTCTGATATGATCATTCACCATTCACATTTTCTTTTCGATGGATCTCCTTTACGCAGGTTTCTGTCAGACCCCATAGAAGACTGCCAGCGGGGGGAAGCTTACTTCCTGAGTCAGTGACCTAGAGAATGGTGGGGTTCATGTCCTTGGAGAATTGATCAGACCACTCACACCTCCATTTATGGTCCTCCCCCTCCAGCTCTTATCTCTAATAGTAACAAGTGGGCTTAATGATGCTGAGTACTTTGGGTTCTTCAGCTTGCCAAAGGCAGCCACCACCCCCAACCCCCACAGAAAAGGAGATCTATGCTCCTCTCAGCATTTCTCCTGTCAGGGTTCTGTACTCACTGCTAGTAAAAGACCTATGCTAGCTCTTCCTCTATGAAAAGCCGAGTCTAGAAACGAACTCAGAGTAGCCAAATCACAATGTCATAATATTCATTTGGGGAACAGGCATAGACAACCTTAAATACAATTACATAAAAACATTAAACATGCAAAGAGAGAGACATGAGAAATCTAACAGCCCCCTTCATGCAGATGACATGCTAGTTAACAGATTCCCCCACTCAACTCACTGTCCCTCCAACCTGATTTTTTATATCAACACAGTTCCAATGAATGATAATTTTCACTTACTCTGCTCTACCAAGGATCCCCAGTGCTTTGCTGAACGAAAACCCCACAAAAGGCAAATCTTCACCAGAGAAACCTCCAGGGTTCAACTGGCCCGGAAAAGGTAAAGCCCGCGAATTCCTCTCTGGTTCATCAAAATTAGAGGTGTCATCATCAGATCTGAGGGTGGGAACGAAGGGGGGAGGAGCTGATGAAAAAACAAAAAGGAAAAAAAATCAGTCTCATGCAATCACACTCTTTCACAGCAAAGGGTCCTGCTCCTTCCGAGCTTGCCCTGGCACTGCAGCTCCTGCCTTTAATCTCACTCACACAAGCAGCGGAGCCGCTGCTCTCAAACAGGATTACAGCAACAAGAGATTAACCTCTTCTTTGCCAACATGGCTACCACTCTGCAGACCATCTTCCATTCTAGTTAAACTGAATTATCTTCTAAGTCAGGTAACAGTCTCATAAGGCACAGGCACTTCTGAACTAACTGAGGCAAGCCACTTCTGAATCTTTCTAGAATATTTCCATAAAGCCATCCAAGTATAAGCATCCCACGGTGATGTCTCCTCTCTGGTACTGTCACAGGCATAAAGAATGATCTAAACCTATTGCTGACATGTCCAAATGATCAATTTTTATTGCCACTGAAAACTGGTCTTTTTCTAAACGATTTAAAGAACTGCAACCACTAAATCTTACTAGGTGATTGTAATAGAAAGAAAAGGGGGAGGAGGATTTACTCTCAGGTCCTCAAGGATTTGCAACTCTTCATGGGACAGCACTGCAGTCTGGCTCATAATTACACAAATGCATAAACTAGAGACCTTATGAAATATTTGGTTTTTTCAGCTTATCTTTTCTCCTCTCCACCCCCCACCCCCAAATTCACTGCAGTTTAACCAACAAGATGAATGAAGTTCCTCCAGGGATGCAGAGTACCCCTGATCACTGGGGATGTGGCTACATACATGAAAAGAATAAACGAATCTGCAGTCCCATTCCTACCTCCTCACATCATGTGCTCTCTTAGGGAAGTGCTACATTTCCTCCACTTCAGGCAAACGTGCCAAGCTTCTTTGCTTGAAGAGGCCGACCCTCTTGCATCAGTAGCCAGAATGGAGCTGGTGGCTCCAAGCTGCACTCAAGGAGGGTAGTGTGCCCGAGCCGTTACCATGGATCCGGCATGGAGCGCCTGTAGCTGAAGGGCTAGAGAGCGAGGAGCCCCTGCACTGCAGGCTTCCTGCTACTCACTCTGTGCATGCTCTGGGCTTAACCCTACCTGCCTGCATCCATGACAGATGCTGATGATTCTCGGACTGACACAAGCAGAATGAGTCACTGCTAGGGCTTGCTAGCTCCCTCTGGTTGCCAAAGCCTTTCACAGCCCAGACTTTTTTTAACTCTTTATTGTCTAGAATGACAAATCTGTGTTTAAGCTACCACCGGAGGAGCAGCAGTCTGTTTCTGCTCAACAGACAAAAACCTGCCTGCACAAAATACCCAAATTACAACGCTCCAGTTTCATTAGTGACTCTCTGGGGAGAATGCTTTCTAGAAAGTGGGAGGGAGAGGGGCAAGGAGAGATTTGAAGGAAAAGGAAGCCAATTTAGAAGGTTCATTTCTCCAAAGAAAGTCAAAAGAACATTCATACATCTTTAAATGTATTTGAAAAATAAGAAGGATGAAAAATACAAAATGTGTAACACCGGAAAATTATTTAACACCTCCAAGTTTCCTCAAGAGAACTGAAATCTTCACTTTAATGGGTAAAAACTCTATTTGTTTCTAGAGACATGAATTACTTTTTTTTAAATTACCAAGTTGGAAAGGAAAATTCTTATATTGTGTGCCCTGTTCCTTATCCTACATCCATATAGCAATGGATGTAGGATAAGGAACAGGGCACACAATATAATTTCCAAAAATCCAGCCTGATTTTAAAGGGCTCTCCAAAACATAGTGTAAACGTGGAAGGAAATAAAAACTAAAAGATGAAAGTACATAAGTAGGCAACAGGAAGATATTTCTTGAGACAAGTCGATGTCATTACTAAACACCCACAGGATGGCAGGAGCTTTAGAAAATGGTCCCTGTGTAGTGCTTGTTTTGTACAGTGCAAAACAAATCTATAGACATAAACATCTGGCTATCTGTGTTAATTATATCATTCTCACCAAGTCATACACATTCTCTTTCCAATTTAAGCTGTTCTCTTCCAGAGATAAAAAGAATCCCATTCCTGAGTGCAGAGTTTTAACCTACGGTAGCATTCGCCTTCAGTAAAATTATAGGTAAGAAATTCATAACTGGACAAATAAATATCCTCTCTAAAAACTCTAGTGACTATAATATAGCTTAGTGTAGTCAAAATCAGTTTAATGGCTCAGTAAATCCTCAAGGTAAGAACAAGAAAAAGTAGAAGATACCAAATAACACCAAAGAACTTCCTGTTACAAAAGGAATCTAGTAACACTTGCCTGAGAAATGCTTAATGGACAACGCAGTCACAGTAGGTACAAGGTACAAAAGGAAGATCTATAAACCACAGTGGGTCATGAGCTGAAGAGCCAGAAACGATTTGCTATCCAGAGAATCACATAAGTTGAGGGTCAGAAGAGACCTCAGTGGCCATCCAGGCCAAACCATACATCAAAGGAACCCTCAAGATAACAGAACCCACAAGCAGTTAGTCATCCAGCCTCTGTCTGAAGATCTCCATGGAGAGGGGACCTACCATCTCTCCAGGAAATTTGGTTCTCCTTCTGGACAGCTCGAATGGTTAGGAAGCTTTTCCTGATATCAAACCTCAACTGGCCTTTTTGCAGCTTCTACCACTGACTCTGGGATTGACTCTGGGACTGCCTCTGGGGCCAAACAAGGCCCATCTAATCCCTTTTTCACTCATTGTCCTTTCCACAACTTCAAAACAGCTCTCACATGCTCTCTTCTCCTGGCTGAATGTTCAGTTCCCTCAGATGATCCTCAGCTCAAGGCTCCAAGGTCCTTCACCAGTCTCTGGACGTTTTTCTTAATGTCATTGACTGATTTTTTAAAAATTTTTATTTTAATTTTTAAATTATTTTGCTTTGTCCAATTAACAAACATTTACTTTCTCTCCTTTCCAATTCCATCTCCCTATTGGGAGGAAGAAGGGAAAGGAGAGAGGGGCAAACAGGAGGGAGAAGATTTATAACAAATATGAAGTAAAAAAAAAAAATCCTGCACTGACCACATCCCCCCAAAAAAGCATGTCTTATCTTTATCTTGAGTCTATTACTTCTCTGGCAGAAGGTAAGCTGTCAAGTCCACAAGAGATTACCTTCCTGAGCACGGGGTAACATGCTTCATCACTGGTCCTCTGGGATCACACCTGTTCACTGCATTGATCAGAAGTCTCAAGCCTTGAACAATTAGCTGTCTTTACAATGTTGTTATTGTGTAAATTGATCTGGTTCTGTACACTTCACTCTGTATCAGCTCATAAAAGTCTTCCCAGGTTTCTCTGAAACTGTCCCTTTCATCATTTCTACCTGCACATAGCGCTCCACTGTATTCACACACCATAACGTTTGGCAATTCCTCAATCGACAGACACTTAGTTTCCAGCTTTTTGCCATCACAAAAGAAGGAAGGGAAGAAAGGAAACAAGCATTTTTTAAGTGCCTGCTATGTGCCTGGCACTTCATCTCATTTGATTTCACAACAACCCTGAGAGATAAGTGGTACTGTTATTATCCCAATTTTACATATGAAGAAACAGAGGGAGTGACTTGCTCAGAGTCAGAGCTAGTAAATGAGAGGCCATATTTGAACTCAGGTCTTCCTAACTCCAGGTCCAATGTTCTACCTACCGTGCCACCTCGCTGCCTCAAAAAGAGCTGCTATAAATATTTTTTGTACAATATAGGTACAATACATTTTCCTCTTTCTTTGATCTCTCTTTTGGCATAGGCCACAACTGGTTATCACTCAATCAAAGGGTGACCTTTCGGGCATAGTTCCAAACTGCTTTCCAGAATGTCTGAAGCAATTCATAGCTCCACTAATGTATCTGAGTGTACCTGTTTTCCTGATGCTCTCCCACAGTTGTCATTTTTTGACAGTCTGAGTGTGAGATGAAACCTCAGAGTGACTATAATTTGTATTTCCCAGATTATTAGTGATTTGGAGCATTTTTTTTAATATGGATCTCTCCTTTTGAAAACTGCATGCTCATATCCTTTGAGAAACTACAACTTGGGAAATGGCTCTTTGCCTTATAAACTTTAATTTTAATATAAATTTTCCCAAGATTTGGAAATAAGATCATCAGGGAGATTTAAAACAAAAATTTTTCCCAGGTAACTTTTTCTCTTCAAATTTTAGCTTTGTTGGGCTGGAGGAAAGGAAGGCGGGGAGAGAGAACAACTTCAATTTTATGTCTCCTCTATACTCCCTAGCTTATCAATGCACATCTCAAACCATGGTGCCCAAAATTGAAAATAATATTCCAAATACAGTCCAGGGACTATCACCTCTGTATTCCTGGAAGCTATGACCTTCTTAATGTAGCCCAAGATACCATTAACTGTTGTGGCTGCCATATCACACTGCTGACTCACATGAAGCTTGCAGTCCATTAAAAAAAACCAGGTTTTTTTTGTTGTTGTTGTTTTCAAAACAGTGGCTATTTAACTGTGCCCCCCACAACACTGAAGTCAACTTTTTTTGAACCCAAGTACATCACATCTATCCCTAATGAATTTCATCTGATTAGATTCAGCCTAATTCTGTACCTGTCAAGATCTATTTGTTTCCTGATTCCATCATCCACTGTGTTTGAATACTACCCGAGACACTTATTAGCGCGTGACTATGGGCAAATCACTTAGGAGAGGGTTAGACTTGAGGGCCTCTAGGGTCTTTTCCAGCTTTAAATCTTTAATCCTATTCCTCCTAGCTCTATGATTTCTGTAAATCTGATGAGTGAGCACACCCCAAATGTCTTTGATTACCTCCTAAGTCTCTGATTTAAACATAAGCAACCGAGGGTCAAACGAAGATCCCTGAAGTACTCCACTGGAGACCGTCCTGCAACGTTGACATGGAACCATTAACTTTTTGAGTCCAGAAACTCAGCCAGCCCTGAATCCATCTGACTGTATTATCCTCTAATCTGTATCACTCCATCTTCTCTACCTGAAGAGCGTGAGGTACTTTTTCAAAAGGTTTGCTACACATTTAGGTAAACTGTCCATGGCATTCCCCTCATCTACTAGTTTAGGAATCCTGTCCAATAAGGAACTGAAGTTAGTCTGTCTTGATCTGTTCTTGAAGTCATGGAATCACCACCTCCCCATGTAGATGTTTGCAAACCTTCTTACTCATCTGTTCTGGAATTTTTCAAGAAATTGAAGTCAAGCTCAGTGGCCTATAGTTCACTCTGCTCTGTCTAAAAATCTAGAACTTTTTCCTTTCTTCAGTGTTGTGATATTACTCTTATTTTCCATGCTCTTTCACTTAAGCTGAAACATAATTAATTCTGTTCTAGCCCCTTATTTTAATTCTGTATATATCTTTATCATTCAAGTGTGTTTCTTGTAAACAACTTATTGGTGGATTCTGCTTTCTAATCCATTCTGTTATTTTCTGTTTTGTAAGTGAGTTCATTCCATTCACATTCAGTTACGATTGTTAACTGTGTATTTTCCTTCTAACCTAATACTTTTCTTTCTAATACTTTTCTTTCTTTTTTTTCTGACCTTTCTCTAAGAGTCTGTTTTGCTTCTGATTAATACCTTCTTTAAAGTACCCTCCCTCTTATCTCCCCCATTTTCCCTTAATTCCCCCTCCTTCCTATTTCTCTTGTAGGTTAGATGCATTTCTCTATTCAGCTGTGTATTTTTCCCTTCTTTATCCTGTTCAGATAAGAGTGAGATATATCATCTTCTGCTCCCCTCCCACTATCCCCTCTTCTACCCCTTCCCTGCTGTACAAACTCCTGCTTTGTACCCCATTTATGTGATAATTTCCCCCCTTCTCCCTCTCTTTCACACTTGCCAGTATGTTCCTCTTCCCTACCCTTTCCACTCTTCTTCAAGATCACCAAAACATAATAGAATCACTCCAAGGCCTTCTGTCTACACTCCCTCTACAGCCCCTCATGCTGGACTATCTCTAGTTGCCCTGCTCTATATCTCTGGCCACTGGACCCAGATGGCTCTGAAAGAGAAAGTGAGGATGGTGACCTTGCACAGCCCTCCCTCACTTAGAATTCACTAGCAAGTCATGGCATCATCTCCCTGATGTCATGGTCTCCTTTGGGAACGAATGACAAACCACAACTACACACAATGACCCCTGACAATGACAGAGTTCTAAAGGACTACATGTATCACCTCCCCATATAAGAATGTAAACAGTTTAATTTTATTTAGTCCCACACAACTACTCACTCATGTTTGGCTCTTGATACCTATATTTTCTTTGTCAAATTATATACTCAGCTCTAGTCTTTTCATCAGAAATGTATGGAAGTCTTCTACTTTGTTACATATCCATTTTCCCCTATGGTATCATACTGTTTTGCTATGTAGGTTATTCTAGTAGGCTCAGATCTTCTGCCTTTTGTAATATCATCTTCTACAGTCTCCACTCCTTTGGAGCAGGTTCTGCTAAATCTTGTGTGAACCTGACTGTGGCTCCTCTGTACTTGAATTCTTTCTTTCTGCTTGCAGTATTTTCTCCTTGATCTGGGAGCTCTGGCCTTTTACTTTGATATTCCTGGGAGTTCTCATTTTGGGGTTTCTTTCAAGAGGACACTGGTGGATTCTTTCAATTTCTACTTTATCATCTGGTTCTAAGATATATGGGCAGTTTTCTTTTAAGATTTCATGATGTCCAGGTTATTTTTTGTTCATATCTTTCGGTTATTTCAATGACTCTTAAATTATCTGTCCCCAATCTTTTTTTCCAGATGAGTTGTTTTACCTGAAATATTTCGCAGCTTCTATTTTTTTCAGACTTCTGACTTTGTCTTATTATTTCTTTCTTTCTTTTTTTTTTTTTTGAGGAGGGAAGGCAAGGTGATTGGGGTCTTGCCCAAGGTCACACATCTACTAAGTGTCAAGTGTCTGAGACCGGATTTGAACTCAAGTCCTCCTGACTCCAGGGCCAGTGCACTATTCCCTGCACCACCTATAGTTGCCCCATGTCTTATTTTTTCTTGGTGTTCCATAAAGTCATTAGCTTCGATTTGGCCACTTCAAATTTTCTTTACTTTTGGTAAGGTTTTATCCATCTTTTTCAAAGTGTTTACTTCTCTTTTCCCATCTTTCTTTCCCTAGCTCTCACTTTTTTTCCCATTTTTTCCTTTACCACTTTCATTCAATTTTTTCTCTTGCTTTAAATCTTCTAAGAATTTATGTTTGGCATCTGTTCAATGTGCATTTTTCTTTGAGACTTTGCTTACAGAAATTTCCAAGTCATTCTCATCTGTGTCTGTGCCATAATTGTTCTTTACGGTAGAACTTTTTTGTTTGCTCATTCTTCTCACTTCTTGACTTTGACTTTACTCTGCACACACTTCTGGGGCTGGGACCTCTGGCTTGAGCCTCTGTTCTCTTCTGTCCTGATACTGCTTTCAAGGTCAGGCTGGGGGTCTGCAAACTTTTAGTGCTCCTAAAATGGGTGTGATCTCAGATGGAAGTTCTGTTCACTTTCCTTCTTGTCTAAGCTTTGCAAATTCCTGACCCAGGTTTGAGTCTATAGGCTTGTCCTGTATATTGCTATTAGACTCAGTCACTATTGCCTACCTAGAAGCTCCACAGTTCGGAGGAGCTAAACTTCCTGCTCTGCTATGCCCTGGAATTCCAATGGTTGGAATTTGGTTGGAAGGTTGACATACTGGGCGCTAAAGTCTAAAAAACTGAATCTCAGCTCTCCTCCTGGGATCAGAGCTATTCAGCAACATTTCTGGAACTTGTTCTTTGCTCAGTACAGAGCTAGAGACAATGCCTGTGACTGCTCCTTTCCACCCTAGATTTGTGGCCTAGAACTGGGTGGTGGGCAACAGGGGGAGCTGCCAGATGTCACTCATCTCCTGCACTCAGAATTAGTTCAGGGATTCCCCATGGATCTTCCTACCCTTGTGCACTGTCTCAGCCCTCTTCAGTTTTGGGGTACTGGAATGTTCTTGTCATCCATTCTCTCCTGGCCAGATTCCATCCCTAGGAACCTAGATTTTGTCTATCTCCCTAAGATACCCTAGACTGGAAAAATGACTCACTGTGAATTTTTCTTGGCTTTCTCAATCATAATTCAGTCTAGTCCCATTTTCTAGATCATTGTGGGGAACACTGGGTAAGGAGCCAGGCTGTACTGCTTTCTCTCACTTCTCCATCCCACCTCCACCTTCTTCCATGCCCTTTCAGCAATCACTGACAGTGGCTTGGCAATAACACATTGTAATCTGCAATCTGCTCAATAATCACATACTATTGTCAAAAAATCTATATACTAGTAAAATGTTGATGCATATGATGTTCAAGAGTAATTCTCCTTCTGATTAGATGGAAATTCTTATTACAAAATTGTGTCTAATTTGGATGCCACATTTTAAGAGGATTTGACAAAATAAACAAAAAAAAAAGACAACCAAAGTAAGTTAAAAGTTGTTTAACAGTGCTATTCACGTTCTGGTTCTTAATTTCTATTTTACTTAATTAAATAATATTTTTTGAAAGTTTGAATTAGTATGAATAAGAGAGTTGATGGATGACTAATGTCCTTCTATGAGTTTTTATCATGTTTGTTGAAGACAAACAGGAAGAAATGGTCTGAAAACACAAGAGGTTTATGATGGGCATGTAGGAGAATTGCCTGACACTAAAAGCTGGCATTCATAAAAACAAAGGGAATGTGAAATTCTTTTTTCCTGCTTTCTTTGCTGTTGCTGTTTTACATCAGACATCTGTTTGTGACATTAAATGAAAGGAAAAAAGTATTTATAAGATCTTTGTTAGATGTGCCAAACATTGCTAAAATGTAGTGAATATAAATACCAAAAGAAAAATAGGTGCTGTAGTTTGTCTCTCATTCTCCAAGAGGACCAACATGACATCACTGTGTCAGGGTCAAGGTACAGTGTGTCTGACTGTGGCTGATCAGAACCAGGAGCTAGGAAGGCTTTACCTACCCCTAGATCCAGAGAATCTTCTTTTGGGAAATATATCCTAAGAAGGTAACCAGTGAAAAGCACAACTCATATATACAAAAAGATTCCTAGCAGCATTATTTGTGAAAACAAAAAGCTAGAAACAAAATGTGTACCCAACAAATGAGAAATGGCTGAACAAAATATGCCATAAGGAATGATGAACATGAAGAATTTAGGGAAATATATGGCTTGTGGGAAGTACCAGAGGATAAAAGAAGCAGAAAGAAACAAATATACTAGGATAGCAATGTAAATAAAATCCAAATGAAGAGACAACCAAACTCTGGTCAAGTACACCGATCGATGGAAATACATTTTGTCAAAGTTAAAGGAAACATCCTTGCTACTGAGAACTGATACTTTTTGAGGGGCAAAAGGAGAAAATTTCTTCATACAGGGCTATGTTAGGGTTTTTGTTTGGAAGCATTTGTGGTATGAAAACAAAATGTAGGAAACAAAGAAATGATAATAAAAGAACAGGAAGCCATTATAGAGCTTTAATAAAATGAAACAGCACAACCAAAGCCACAGAAAGACCAAGTCATTTCAGCCGGGCTAACAAGGACAGCCTGGAAGGTACTGGTGCTGAAAATCTCATGAGAAAAAGGTATAACAGTTCAGGCGAGAAATAACAAACCCCAATACTGAGGCAGGAATGATACCAAAAAAATAGAAACAGGAAATACTATGCAAAAAAGAAGTGGTCAGAGTAAGCAGCTAATTCAAAGGCAGAAATAAGTCAGAAAGACTTTGGAGGTTCTTGGTTTATAATAATGAATGGATAATGGCACTGACAATGAAGCTGGCGATGAAAAAGAGTTATGCAAGTTTGATAAAAAGCTTCTTCATCAAAGTCAAGAAAACTGCCAATGTGAGCTACTCATGAGACACAGAGCTTCATGGGACTGAGGCAAGGGAATAAACTATAAGGCTGACAGATGAATATATGTATTATCCAGGTATAGATAACAGAGTCAGTGAAAGCAAACTAAGGAACAAGGTGACTAGTTAGACAGATTGATATCATCACCAAACAAGGTACTAGAAGTTAAGCAAAAATAAGAGTCGTTAGAGGCTTTTTCAAATAGATAAATAACGGATGAAAAATCATTATAACTCACTGCGTATTAAAAGAAGCTTAAAAGGATATTAGGGACCCACTAATGCAACCTGATGGCTGGTCTGTACAATACGATTTTCAAAGTAACTAAACATGGGAGTCATTAATCCATTTATAAAGATCCCTGCCAAAGCACAGTTAAGTTTTAAAATATATTATTTATGTATTATTGTATTTTTATTTATTTCATTAAATATTTCCCAATTATATTTTAATCTAGCTCTGGCCCGCCCAGGAGTGTTGCCACTGGCTATGTGTCTGAACCTCTGTCTTAGAGGTCTTAATATAGTTTCCTAGCTATAATTGATAAGAATCAGTATTTGAAAAGTCAGTCCTAGGCTCTCTATCACTCTCTTCCTTTAATATCATTTCTATTTTTTAAAATTTCTCCTTTTTTGTATAATTATAATGATATAGAATCACATAAGCCAAGAGTTGGAAGGGATTTTAGAGGTCATTTGATGGAAGCTAGGTGGTGCATTGGTGGGCATGGAGTCAGGAAGACATGAGCTCCAATCTTACCTCAGACACTTCCTAGCTAACAAGAGTGATATAAACCGCAACAATGCAAACAGACTCATGCAAACAAACTGAATGACTTAACTGAAAATAATTCAGTTGAATAAGCAGTTAATATGCTGATTATTTCTAAGAGATTAGAGAATGATGCTGAACAATACAATAGCAAAATAAATGCTTTCAGAATAACTCAAATAAATTTGATCCAGCTTTTAACAGGAAAATAAAAAATCAACTATACAGCAAATAGATGATTTATATCATTGTGAAGAACAATTTATAAAAATGTTGCAGGTGGAAATATTTGAATGGAAAGTTACATCATCAAAGTGGCTTGCATCAAGTCTTTGCTTCACACTGAATTGCTAGTGAAAGAAGCTCATGACCTCCCAAAGGACACTGCTTAGATATTTCCTTCCCATGTTGCTCTACTCAGAGGCAAGCCTGACTTTATGATTTCCTACTTTAGATCTTAACAGGTATGCACTGATAACATGCTTACCTTACCAGCTAGAGAGAAATGCTATCCATTTCATCAGACTATTTATTAACAACACATGAAAAATTGCTCTGTTTGTCCTTCATTCTCAAAGATGACTATGACATCAGGAAAGTGATGCCATGACATGTAAATGAATTAGATTTAAGTGAGGCAGGGCTGTGCAAGGTCATCAGCCTCACTTTCTCCTCCTCGGCCATCTGGGCCCCGTGGCCAGATATAGATCAAGATGACTGGACGTGGACTTTTCAAGCTAAGGTCTTCAATATGTCTCAGTTTGACTGAGGCAAAGTCCATTCAGGGATTAAGGCTTAATAAGAAATGAGATCAAGTGTGGCCTCTTTTTAAAAAAATAGATCTGGAAGGGAAAGACCCTCAAGGTTTTTGGTCAAAACATAAACAGCAACAACTGCTACTGACATTCATTCTGAGCCAATAAGGGCCCAAACAGTGACCAAGTAGGGCTTGGTCAGTTGGCAACACGAGAAAATTAATACAATGGCCAAAATTCTGAAATAATATCACATTACAAGGATCTAGAAACAAGTGATCATAACCACTCTTAATTAGGCAAGTTTCCAAAAATAATAAACCCAGTTTCAGAAACTGTCATTATAAAACTGTTGAGTGCCCACCATTCCTATCTCCGACAGATTCTGAATGTTATAGGAGTTCTCTTGGTAGAAGCCTGGGAATAATGAGAACAGGACTCTGTCTAGTGCTCATTATACCACGAACTAGTGACACTGCCCACAGGCAAGTCAATCCCCATTCCTGGATCTCAAATTTTTTCTCTGTAAAATGAAGATGTTGGCAGATGATCTCTAAGACTCCTTCCAGTAGTAAAGGTCTATGAATGACTCTTCACTTTTTGTGTGTTTTGTTTTTTGCAGCATGTGAAAGATACATGAACAAATACTATGTTCTGTCTTTTATCAGAAACAAAGTCTGTCAAATAGAAGACCACACACACACACACACACACACACACACACACACACACACACACACACACACCACATGACACAATCCCTTCCAAAGTTATCACTGTATGATTCTAAAGTGATGGGGAGGATAAAGTTCAATTGACATATAAAAGCTAAGTTTCATGACTGGCCTCGCTCTTTACAAATATTTTTTAAAGTCAATTTTACTCAATGACAGTTGTGACATCATTCTTTTCTATGTTCTTAAAAAAGCAAACCGTTTATCTATGTAATTTATGCCAGATTCTCTCAGACAGAATAAGTTCAGAAAAATCTCACTTCATTGATGTGTAGCAATGCCTGAATCTGAAATTTAATGAAAGCAGGTTCTACTTACAGTTACGAATGTTATTCCAATCAATTTTTGAGAAAAATGGATGGCAACAAAGACCCTCATAATTCAGCCTTTCTTTCGGTCCACACAGCAGACTCTGAATCAGATCGAGAAATTCACTGCTAACTTTGGGGCTATCTGGGAACTTCAGAAACCGCTGTTTTCAAAGGAAAAAAAGTATTGTAATGATGGTTCTACTTATCTTGACCCTTCCCTAAGTTAGTACCTTTCATTCATTCAGGTTTTATGCCAGAAATAGATGCTCCGCACCACTCATTCCATAATGAGCCAAAAGGCACCCTTCCCAAAGTAAATGGCCCCTTCACATCACAAACCCAACGCTGAAGATCACACAAGGAGGATGTTTCCACCAGAGTAGATCAAGAACAGCTTCAGCTCTGACGTACCAGAGGGCTGAGCCCTCTAACAGGAAAGGAGCCTTCTCACTTGCATCACACACTCCAAGGGCTTTCCAATGTTAATGCCACTTTCTTCTCTTTCCCAAGTAAGATACAAACATGTATTGTCAATAATTCTTTACCTGGAAGTTCATGATGTTATTAAAAGTTTTTGCTGTGGTTCCCTCAGTAAAAGGCGATCTTCCATAAACCATCTCATAAGCAATGACTCCCAGTGACCACCAGTCACACTCGGGCCCATGGAAGCCCTTTCCATCGCCATTCATCACTGTCAGGACTTCTGGTGCCATGTAATCAGGTGTCCCAATAGGAAGCTTGGCGTTCACCTAACAAAACAATTTGAAAAAATTAGTATGACCCATGTACTTATGGTGGAGTTGAGAACTCCAACTATTATGGAGAATAATTTGGAACTCTGGGGGTTAAAATTGTCCATCCTATAATAAAAGAGACTGAGGCAGAGCTCTGAGTCAATGGCACTTTATTAGAGAATCCATGGTCCCCTCTAATGAAGTGGACCTGACATATTCCTCACCATCTGAAATGTCCCCTTCTTCCAGGAAATTGTATTTATAGAGTTTAATACCCAAATATGCAAAAAAGGTATGGCAAAATACAGAATCTCATTGGTGGACAGATTTTGCTCTTGAGGGCAAAAAATGATATATTAGAGGGAGGGAAGGAGGCAGCACCAACAGGTTGGTTGAAGCCTGGGGCATCTTCACTGACTAAGTGGTCTTAAGATGGTGACCTGTTCATGTTGGATAAGAGAGAATGGTCCAGAGGTACAAAAATAAATTGGAGGACAGGACTTTTCATATAGATGAATCACCTCTGCCACACTAGGCTTGGTCACTATGACAAGAAAAAACAAGGGTGGAGGGCCTCTAGTTAGCTTCCTAGGATTAAACAAGTGAACTCAGAATTTGCGATTCTGAGGCCAAAAATACAGAACTTATAATCACTGATTATAATTGACTTATAATATATTTGAATATAATATAATTGAACTTATAGTATTATTTAGAATAGAGGAGGGATCTTCAACAAATCAGCTTTCTCAGAACTATACCCAAAGGGCTATAAAACTACACACCCTTTGACCCAGCAATACCACTACTAGATCTATATCCCTAAGAGATCAGAGAAAATGGAAAAGGATCTATTTGTACAAAAATATTTCCAGCAGTTCTTTTTGGGGTGACAAAGAATTGGAAATCAAGGGGATGCCCATCAACAGTGGAATGGCTGAACAAGTGGTAGTATATGATTTTGAAAGAATACTACAGTGCCATAAGAAATGGTGAGGGGAAAAGACACCTGAGAAGACAGATACGAACAGATACAGAGTGAAGTGAACAAAACCAGATCACTGCACACAGAGAAAGCAGTATACTAAGGACGATCAGCTGTGGGAGGTCTGGCTACTCTATCAAGACAATGACTCAACACAATTCTAAGGCAGCCATGATGACAACTGCTCTCCACCTTCCCGAGAGAGCTGACAACTTTACTTTTCCCTTTGCTCTCCTTCGCAGCACGGCTACCATGGGAATGTTTCTCATGATTTCCTATGTATAATTGATATATTGCTTGTCTTCATAAGAAGTGGGGGAGGGGCAAGAAGGAAAGAGCGAATTTAGAACTCAAAATTATAATAAATGAATGTTTAAAAAATTGTTACATGGAACTAGAAAGTATTTAACAAAATAAATAAATACACACTTTTTAAAAATTAATGACCATCTCATAATTATCCATGTAGGAAAAAATGTCAACCTGTTTACCTGTTATCCACTATACTCCCAAACCAAGCTCTTCTTTCAATTTATATAGTCAAAACATACAAATTAATTTTTCTATTATTCAAAACTATGCTGAGGCAAATAAAATCACCTGCATCTCAACAAAGATTTTTGGCCAATCTGCACCATAGTCATACCACTAGACACATCACTAGCATAGTGATAGGAGCAAATAGTAATTTTAAAATGTCAAAATGCTTTACATGCATGATCTCCAATGGGGAAGGTGGAGAGACATGTTATTCTGAGACCCTGGGAAGGAGGCAGTAAAATCATCACCAGGCCTACCTGGTACGGCCATTTTGGCTGCCCCAAGAGTAGCGGCCCCCTCTTCCCTCCATTAATCTGCCTCTCCACAAACAATGGTTATTCTACCAGACACAATGATGTGACTGAACTTCTCATCTCGTTTATAAAAACAAATGATCCTGAACTATCAAGATAGAGCTGAATGATCAATCCACATATTATTGACAAACTGACAAGGCGGCTGGCACACACTCTGTGTTAACAGGTTTGGAAAATTGCATCACAGCAAGTGATGTCATTATTTTTCCCACTAAGCTGCCCACATGATCAATCACTAACAACAGGAAAGACCTGAATGCACAGATAAACATTTGCTAAAGGCAAAACTGTATAGTCAGAGAAGTGTCTCCTCAACAACTTTCTCTAACTTTTCTCGGCCTTCAGGAATTCAGCACTTTCTGGCTCTCTAACCCCCACCCTCCATCCAAACAAGAAAGGGCTTGACATCATTGATACAATTCATTGACTGACCACACCAACATTCACAACCTTCAGTGTCACCTCAATCAGGCAATTTCTTTACCAACAGGCTTTGTGCCCTACTGAAAGATACTTAGAGATCAACAAGTAAGTGGTCACACATATTTTTACTATGCACAAACATATCTGAAGGCAAGAGAAAATATACTATGCCTACTTAAAAATCTGGCCCTAAAGGTGGATTCAATGATCTTAGAAAGTAATATCTCCTTGCCCAAGCAGTATCCAGCTTGACCACGGTGTCTAGTTTGAGTTACTGGTCTACTCCCAAAAAGTACAAAAGGTAAAGGAGATAGGACCTAATGTTTCTTTCACCATTCAGAGCCTGCTAAATTGGGAGACACATCCATGTGGATTCAGCAGCAAGTTCTACCCTTCCTCCTTCCTCAGAGGGCAGACCATTCTTCCACAACCCAGTGACATGGCAGAAATTCAGCAAAGAGTCCAATTTGAAGAGAAATTCTCTATGGATAGTCAGGTCTTCCAGCTGCTTCTATTCAAAGATGACATCACACTGTATTTTCTTTGTCCAGTAATCAGCAAACAGATGCTGTACTGGAGGAACTGAACCACATTCCTCTCAACAGTCTTGCTAAAGATGAAACCAGAAGGCAAGACAAAGTCACTGCTAAAGAAAAAGTCAGCTTGTGGATTCTCCTTGGAGAAGCAAAGATAGGAATGGGCAAAAGACATTTTATCCAGTGCCCAAAGGGACAAGAAACATCATTTCAGAGTATTCTTGGTCACACCACTTTGAGGGGTTCACAACGAACATAAAGAAATAGAACTTCAGGAACATCACTGCAGCTTATGTGCCCATACATACTATAAAAAATGAAATCTTTGAGAAAAGATTTCCCCAAACTAAGTTTACATGTACCCGGAGGCCAACAGAAGGCCTAGAAGGCTCAAAGCTACACATCATGAACTCTTGCTTCAGGAAGAAAGTTGGGAGGTAGTGGACATAGTGAGCACCAGATGATATCACACACAAAAATGAAACTGATTGTACAATCTCTGACATGGATCAAGTCAAGTCAACAAACAGGAAGTACCTTCTTACCAGCCAGGCACTGTGCACAGGAAAGGCAAAGAGGTGGTCCCTGCCCTCTGGGACCTTACATGCTAATGGGCAAGACAGCTACATACCAGGTATATACAGCACAGATGGAAGGCACTTGGAGAGACCGTTAGCCTGGTATCTGAGAGTTGGCAAAGTGCTTTACATATATGAGCTCATCTGATCAGACTCCATCTCAAAGAGGAAGTAACTGGCTATGGATGTCACAGCTGTCTGAAACTAATCACAGTCAGATCATCCACTGTTTAGAAGAAGCATGACAGACTAGAGATGGAAGAGTCTTTATGATCATCTAACCCCCTTGCTTGTCCAGTGAAGAAATTGAGGCCCACAGAACTTTAGCAGCTCAGAGTAAGTGAGTGGCAGAGCCAAGATTTGAACTCAGCTTCCCTGACTTTAAATTCAGTGACCCAAGTTCATGACTGTATTATGCTGCTTCTCCAACTGTTTACTTAATTTGCATTACCAAATCCCATCTCCTTTTCCCTCTCTCAGTTCCTCTCATTTCTCCCCTTCAATCTTCTCTCACAGAAGACAGAAGGAAAATCTAGACCTGGAAATTTCCTTCTTTAAATTTTCCTCAATTTCCCCCTAAACTTCTCCAGATCAGTACAAACCACCTTCACAATTTCCTCCTCCTTATTGAGCTCTTTTTGTCTCTCTCCACTGCTCCCCAGCAGAAGATGGAGGCCCAGGCTAGGGGATTCTGGGGACTGGATGAATGGAAGATTTCTCAGTTCTGTTCCAATTCTATGATTCCAAGTAAAATTTTGTAATAAAATCTGTACTAAGTTGTGACCTTGGCTTACTGCAGTAGACTTCTTTCCTTTGTTTTGCTGTATCATCTCCACCTCCTCAAACAGCAAATGGAACACTGAGGCATACAGAGTGCAAATGCAAAAGTTCACTGCCATCAATGCCAGGCAGAGATCACGAGAGGAACACCAGCCAAATGGCTTCATTTGGATGCATCTGTCGCCAGCCTGCTAGTTTTACCTATAAATGCTCTTGCAATAAAATGCTTTACTTGGATTTCCTGACAAGCTTTCTACAGGCTCACTCTCTGCTCACCTGCTTTATGCTGAGTTGCTTTTTTAAAAAAAAATTGAAACTTAAAACATTTAACGAGGATAAAATTAATGTAGGGTCCCACATGAGACCAAGAACTCCAGAACAGGTAAGCCATGGCCACATTGCAGTTCATGTGAAAAAACAAACAAACCTGAGAGCGACAAGCTCAATACCAACTGGCAGAGACACAGCAGTCAGAGTCCTGGGCTTTCCCAACAGTGAAGACAGCCAGGATAAGGGAAGCAGTAATCTCATTGGGCTGCATCCTAGCTTGGGCCCAGCTGGAGGGCTATGCTGAGTGCTGGCCACAACACTGGAGGAAGGGGACTGGCTCTAACTCTTCACAGAAGCTTTTCTCTGCTGGATGAGTTGAAGGCACTCCTGCTCCACCATGGATGGGACTAGATGATGTCTGTGGTCTCTTCCAGCTTGGAATCGTCCAATGACCCTGTAGAACTATGAACTCTGCAGCAGTTCCATCAGCTCACCTCCCCTTCTGGCTTGCAATCTTCCACTACTATCCCTTTCCATGTGTTTTAATCTGTCATCACATTAAGTTTATTTCAACTTACAAAAATAACATTTTGTTGATCTTGTGTTTTTGTATTATCTACTGAAAGAAATGATTATTAAATAACCATTTATTGGGAAGATCCAGGGTTTTTTTTCCTTTTTTCTGTTTCCTCATTTAAAGTCCAGTTTTCCAACAAGATCCCTGACCTTGCCCAAAATTTTACCCCCCCTAGACCATCTTATCTAGGTGGAGTTGTTCCTCCACCCAACTAGAAAACCTTTCAAAAATTCAACATAAGGTGAATTCCAGCCCATTGTGTTCTAATAAGGCAAGTCTAAGTAGAGGCGGACCCCCTTTATCCAAATTGGGGGGGGGGGAGTAGTTCCTGAGTGATCAGAGTTCCTCATGAGTCCCTCATTAGAACAAGTCCACCTCTCATTATAATTTTCATTCTCTCATTAATTGTTAACCTATCAGAGTTGATTACTGCCCATCAGAAACACCCAGGGTATATAAACACCAAGAAATCACCATGATCCATCTTTGGTTTAGGAGAGACAGCCAAAAGATCCTTTTATTAATCATCCACTTGCAATAATTAATAAAATGATTAATTACCCAGAAACTATGTCTCTCAAACTTTTCATCTGTCATACTACATTACCTTTTGTTTCCTTCCTTTCTCCAACTTCCAGAAAACTAGTCCTCATAAGAATACAAAAGAAAAGAAAGAAACCTCAACAAAAGTAGCCAACACATGAGCTGAGTCGGCCATCACAGGCAGTGCTGCACACCGGCCCCGTCTCAGCCAAGAAGCAGAAAGTCTTTCTGCCTCCTCCTGAGGCCAGGCATGGTCATCACACCCTCATGGTTTTGTGGTGGTGGTTGTTCCTTCCAACTACACTGTTGTAGTCATCACACAGAACATTTTCCTAGTTCTGCTGACTTCATTCTGCATCAGTTCATGTAAGTCTCTCCATGGTCCCATGGTAATATTCCATTACATTCACATCCCCACAATTCTATAACATTAGAAAATTATAAAAGACTTCTTATAAACTAAACTGCAGAGAAAATTCTGTCTAACCATCCTCTGATTACCAACATCAAAGAGGCACCAAAGAGGAAGGATAGAAGCTCATCAAAGGTGCTGACCATCGAGAGGTACACAGATTACAGTTGGAAAAAGGATTATCAGTAGATGGCAAGATGCTCCAAATGTTCTGTTTGTGAATGGCACTGTGCTGATCACATCAAGCCCCACAGGGGTTTCTCAGTGAGATCCAGAATTAATCAAAAGAGATCAGCCTAGTAATCCACACAGAAAAACATAACAAATGAGGAACATATGCTCCCAATACTGTGACATGGAGCTGGATGGTCAGTCCACTGAGTTAGTACAACAGTGTGTGTGCACGTGTGTGTGTGTGTGTGTGTGTGTGTGTGTGTGACAAGAACTACACATTAATTACATCTGAGAAAATGTGCAGTGCTTTCCATAATCCTAAAATGCTCACTGAACACAAAAAATACATTTGTCTAACATCAATATTCTTCTAATAATTCTAATGGCTACAATCATAGAATATCATGTTCTCCAAAGACCTCAAATTACATATGCCCCAAAAGGCACTAGAAATATATTATGTACATAAGTAGGATGAGGTACATGTCTAATGCCTTGCAAGCAAGAAATGGTACAAAAGAGATTATTAAGAAAATAAATATACAATAGGAGAAGAAACTAGGCCAGGAATGTAGCAAAAAGTGAAGAATAAAGTGATTGATAGCCTGAATACTGCACTAGTAACTATGATATATTAAAAGGCCAAATGAAGGATAGAGCACTAGCCCTAAGGACCTGAGTTCAAATCTGGCCTCAGACATTTACTAGCTGGGTGACGGTAGGCAAATCACTTAACCCTGCTTGCCTCAAAAGAAAAAAAAAACGTCAAATGGAATTTGCATTAGGTACATATTCCATGGAGGAATTACACGAGAATCCATGGATGAAGATCACAGGCAGTGACAAGGAAGGAATGGGATGTGATGTGTACTTGTGGAAGGAGTACTCATTGATGAGATCAGATTCACTAAAGTGAAACCATCAAACTCGACCACAACTGTGAACCTTTATGTCCTAAGAGTTTAGGTACCTTTAGCTGATATGCCTTGTGTTATTTGATGTAAAAAAAACCAGCAGTGAAAGCATATGCAAAAGCAATATTCCAAAGCAGAAAGGAAATGTGAATTATAAACAAATAAGCATTTTTTAAGCAAACTGTCCAAACTTCTCCCCCAAATTTTTCGAACATATTACCATGTTATTTGTAGTCATTTTGGCAGCTGCTCCAAAGTCCACCAGCTTAATATGTCCTGTTCGGTCAATGAGAATATTTTCTGGTTTGATGTCTCTGTAAGAAAGTCAAACACGAAACTCAAAAACCAATGCTACTCTCTGCACCCCTAAGAATTCTTACACTGAGTTGTCAATTGTGTTTTTAGAGAACTAAGTACAACGAATCATTTTTGAAATATGAGCACACATTTTTGAAGTACAGATTAAAGCAAAAGAAAATGTTTGGGAAATATAATACAACCATAGTATTTCAGTGTCAGAAAAAAAAAAAACTACCTCCTCAATTTACAACAGATAAAGAAACTAAGGCCCAGTTAATAAATGACTTGCCTGAAGACACACAGAATAAAGAGCTACATAAAGCCGGCTCTTAACTCACAATCCAATACTTATTCGCCTCTGCCATTCTGCCTCACACAGATGGTGTTGGATGGGGAAAATCTGATGTCACCAGAAAGGACAGGATTCTATGCCAGTAGATACCCTTAATTGTTGACTGGCACAGTATTAAACAAACTCCTTGATCTTCTAGAGCTCTTCTCATCTCCTTAATGCCAAAAATTACCTGTACCTCTTCCTCTAGAAAAAGAAATTCCATTTTTCTCCTCTATGACCGAAAGAGCCTTTATCAAGCTTGTCAAGCCTACTATTCTAGATAGAGCTCACCTTGCATGTGGTTCCGCTTGCCAAGGTACTCATCACTTTACAAAGTTTACTTTTATCCAGCTACCTGTAATATTGCCTCCGAACTGGAGGGTACACTCACCTGATGCACAAATAATTTAGTGCACTGATTTCTCACAGGACAAATTTTCACTGAGCCACTAAAGAATGCTCACTCACCGATGGACATATCCCATCTGATGAACACTATGAATGGCCAATACCAGTTCAGCAAGATAAAACTCCACCATGTTTTCATCTAATTGATCCTCATAGCGATTCAAGAGCGATAGTAGGTCCCCTCCAGGCAGATATTCCATAACCTGCAGAGAACGACAAAACTATTCAATCACATACAACAACTAGAATTCCTAAATTAAGTCCTCAAATGAAGTCTTTGACATAATACAGTTCTTTCATAAAGCAATCGAAATATGAGTGGCATTTTAAATATCACGTGTCTTTAAAAATACATCTCTTTGTAACAGCCTGAGTATGATACATTCAAAAAAATTATTAATGTGATTTTTTTCTTTTTAATAAAATTACACAAATGTATTTAAAAGTACCTGAGGACAAAGTGAGAGCCGTCAGCTGCCTAGGTTGGCAATGATGAGCAAAAGGAGGAAACCTTAGTTCTCTAATTCTTATTAACAACTTCACATTTTTATAGTACTTTGGTCAGCTAATAAGCATTGACTAAATGCCTACTGTGTGCCAGGTACTGTGCCAATGTCTGGGGATAAAGAAAGGCAAAACATAGTCCCAGGCCTCAGAGCTCACAGTCTAATGGGGAAGACGACACACAAAGAAGCTTTAAGTATCCCAAGGACAGGCAGCAGGCCACAGTGGACTGAAGCCTGGCGTAAGTGAGGAAGACCCTGGGTTGAATAATGTCACTGACACATACTAGATGTGTGACCATGGGAGGGTAACCTAACCTCTAAGAGCCCCAGGAAACTCTCTAATACAAATTATGGATAAACTGCCAGGACGCATGAGAAGAGAAAGTTTCCACATTAGCAATTCCTTCCCCCAATGAAATCACATTCTTCCCACAACTCAGCTATGAGGGACCTGGAGGCAGGAAGTCCTGAGTTCAAATCCAGCCCTAGACACTTACTAGAAGTATAATCCTGGGCAAGTTATTTTACCTCTGTCTGCCTCAGAACCTGACCCCTGGAGTTGATATGAGGACCAACTGAGATAATATTTGTTCATAATAGACACTTGATAAATGCTCGTTTCCTCCTCCTAGTCCACACAAAAAATATACATATATTTACAAAGCAATGTCCTCACAGCTCTATAGAGTAGATAGTAAAAGCATTAATATTATTATCTTCATTTTACAAATGAAGAACCCATTCCAAAAGGTGGAGTAATATGCCTGTTGCACCCAAAGTCATAAAAATCTGCAAAATCCAGTCCAAGTCATCTGATTTCAAGTCCAACAATATTTTCACTACCACTTTTTTCACTTTCTCCATTTTTAGGAGGTGGGTAGACAGGCACCGCCATATTCCCCACAGTAGGATGCAACAGCACCAAGGCTGGGCATTGAAAATAGGATCCAGTAGGTTGGCCCACTGCCATTCTTTGTACCTACCCCACTGCCATATGTCTGCTGTATTTCTAGATAAGTGCTAGTCCCCATAGAAGAAAATGTTGGGGTGTAAACTTCAAGATGCCAAGTTTGGTCCTTGCTTATTCAGATTAAGTCAAACTTCAGCTGGCTTCAACCCAACCAACGGCAACCCCATTAAGTCTGGCCTAATAGTAAGCCAAATCTCTATGACAACAACCCCAGTCACATCAGTTCTAGAGCCAAGAACAGGTACTGTAGCCGTTTGCGGAGAACAACTTGATGAGAAAGAAGACCTTGCTATAGTAAACAATCCCTGATCTCAAGGAGCTCTATAAAACTTTATAAAGACCTTTATAAGCATTTGCTAACTTAACTGAAGACAATTTTCCCTGTTATCTGTCACAATGTTGATTATGGACCAATGAGAATTCAGTTCAATATTTATAACATATAAGGTCCCCTTTCAGTTCTAGATTTATGAACCTATGACTTACTAAGCACCTCAGCTGTAGATTATACTGGTACATGAATATTTGTAGTCCACAGACCTTCTTCTCAAGGTGCTTATATCCTGCCAAGAGTTTATTATTTTATCCAATGCAAAAAACTATTGTTGGAAGAAGAGTCCATTACAAGGGCTTCTTCTGTCCCTTCACATACACAGGAGATCTCATCTCAGTCCCATAGCACCCACCTCTGAAAATAAAATCCACTTACTTACTCAGTTCTGACCTGCAGATAAAGAGTATGTGGGCAAATATATTTTAAATATATATGCTGATATACACATGTCCTAAATGTAAAAAAAAGGGAATTCACAAATAAAGAGATCATACTCTAAAAATACAAACAATTTATACACGACGACATACGATAATTATGTTTTCCACTCTGCTTGTATTAAAAAATATGATAATACAGAGACTCTCTAGCAAGATAATGATTCTGGAATGCTGGGACAGTCAGCAATAGCTGCTGGAATGGTTTCCTTTATGAGTTAAAAACTGACCGTGAAAAGCTATACTCCATTCAGAACTGGAGAACCGGCTCCATACCTTATCCTGAACCTTTACCAAGTATTAATACTAACATACATCTTCTTCAGAGAGAAACACATCTTCCAAAAGACGTAAGAAGGAAACGTTCCATGATTTTTCCAAGGGGTAGGTCTAACCATGTCACTAACTTCCTATTGTATTGCAGTTCCAGGCTTCTAGCAGAGTGCATCCCTACCAAAAACAAGCTGCAAACACCAAAACAGCTGCTTCATGAAAGCAAGCCTCACATCAGGTGCGGCAAATGTGGAAATGCCTAGTGATATTCACTTAAATCATCTAACCAAAATACATTCAAGCTGAAAATTCCAGTAGTCACAATAGCAAAACTCTGCTCTGGGCTACCAGCAAATTCCTTGAGCCTCTGATTTCCAAAAGGCATATTAGGGGGGCATGCTGATCCCCCAAGAGCAAACGATGCCTTCTGGACCATTCCCCATCCCCCACGAGTGAGAAAGACTTCAGTGCTGTCGCTGGACTCATCAACCTTTTCCTTGAAGTTAGTCATGCTGGAAGATTCAAAATTGGACCTAGAAATATATTTTCAGATATTGGGAAAATTGGGTGAGTCTGAGGCTACAAATATTAAAAACCTATGCTCCCAGAATATGCCTACCACCTGTCACTCAATGGACCATGGACTTCCAAGAAAAACCAGCACAGCAACAAAAAGTAACAAGATCAAAGTCACAAACCAATATTCACCATGGAGACCACATGTACAGTCTAAGTAGTTTTGGTTTAGGGGTGGGGGAATGTTTTTTAGCAAAAATGAAGAGTGAAAAGTGGTCCTTAAATTCTATATTCAGATATTGTCCAACAATTCAGTGACCAATAAGTTCAACAAATATTAAATATTAATTATATGATATGCCAGACACTGTGATAGGTTTTGGAGATATCCCCTAAATGAAGGTAAAGATGACCAAACCAAGGAAACGAGCAAATCCTCCAGGAGGCTCGCAGGACGTGGTGCCAAAGCAGCAAACTCCAGTGCACCACTGGTAAGCCAGAATGACCACTGCTGCCATGTCTGGCTTCCTCAGCCGCTTCATCGGTGTCACCAACAAGCCTTATAAGCATTAAGGTCAGGGCATGCCAGCCCCTGTGCCCAGCTCTTCACAAATGCAGTCCTCTGAGGGAGGTGAGTGTGTGGCAGGGCAAAATCATCCACAAATAAGGCCCCAAAGAAAGTCAATCCTCATCACAACACTGTGCCAGGCTGCAGAAACAAGACCACAGCTGGGTATTGTGATCCCCCAAGAGGGCAATCACCAGCAGGAATGGCAGAAAGTGCTCTGAGGTCTAGAGGCCTCGAGCTGAAAGGGACTTTGGGGCTCATTCTGTCCAACCCCCTAATTTCCAGGAGGATGGAACTCAACCCTGTGGATTCTGCCTCACTATTTTCTGATATCATCACTCCGCTTTGTCCCTGTCGTCCCCTGGGACTGTCTTGTTCCTCAAGCCTTTCTTCATTTGTTTTCTTTTCCCACACAAAATCTTTTTTCTACCAAAACCTTAAAGCAACCTCCTCTTTCTGGAGCATATTTTCTTCCCCCATCCCTCCATAATGGCTCTTTAAACAGAAAACCGCAGAACTCTGGGCTGAGCTTACATTCTGACTGTTAATCATCAATGCTCTTAAAGCCTCGGTTTCTACACTTGTGAAACAGGACTGGCCTCTGTTTCTTCTTAGTTCAGAGAATTAAATACAGTATTAAGCAATGTGGTGTGACTGGAGATCCCTGAGAAACCCCAGCAGGCTGACGAACAAGCCTGTCACGAAGCTAGCTTCTTGTAATGGACTTGCTCTTTTTGGAGCACACTTCCGACTGGTTCTTTCAAACAGCAGCTGCAGTTCCTAATAAAAGGGCAAATTTTGCATGTGCTCAGGATGAGTAAGACTGCAGATCCTAGGCTGATGCTTCCAACCACACCCAAGCACATGGAAAGGAATGTCACCAAAAGCATCTCTGAAAAGGAAGGATTAACAGGACTGGTACCAGGAAGAACTAATCAAATATAAACAGGGTCCATGATTAAGACCCACTTGTGCTAACCAATGCTAAGAATCCTTTCACATACTTCTCATGTCAGAACTGGTGATCCCACTATTCCCAGCACACCCTGACACCAATCACTGTCCTCCTTTGCCATTGCTGCTACTTTTTGGTGAGGAGGGAGAGCACTTGAGGCATGAAGGAGGTGATGGAAGAGGCACATGGCTCATGTGCCAAGTAAAAGGCAGGGATTCCTAGATCACAGAATCCACTAACTCTATTTCAAAAATTAGTGAGGCCAAAAAGACCTCCAACTGGTAGGCAGCTCTCCTCATCATGAGTCATCTAAACTTAACTGGGTTGAGCCCTGTACAACAGACATATAAGCTGTCATTCAATCCATACTCAGAAATCCTTTGAACTTGAAAGAATCTGTCAAATAGTTTACATTCCACTAAGTCCATGACCTTTAAGAAACAAGGGGTACCACCAATTCAGGACAAGGCCCAGGTCCCATTACAGGGACCACCTCTTTAAAATCACTGCAGAATGATCTGCATGGTAGGCAATAAATTATCCATCCGTGCCACTGATCAGTCAGCAATGTACTTTGGTGATAGCTGGTCATCTTTTCCTCAATAATAAACATTGTAGCTCTAAACTGTCATGAAAGGCTTCACTGTGTGAAGGTCCTTGCTTTGTTGATTGATTTTGACACCAGTCTGCTTTTTATAGAAAATGCCCAAGCAAAAAATCAAAAACAAAAAGTAAAGAAACAACCCACATTCATGAGGTTGGAAGGGCGTCATTCTAAATATTCTAAATTTTTACAAGTCACAGCTTTCTCTACCACAGGGCAGGAGGTCATCACCAAGGTTCCTTCCTAGGCATCAACATCTCAGCTCCTCACATAGTAAGATTCTAAATGCACTCATGGTAATATGACATCTCAAAAGACCAAGACACAAAACAACTATTTCAAAGGCACTGAGAACTCTGAGAATTCCTTAAGGCACTAACACACTAAGCAACTGACTTGAGAGCTACAAGAAGCATTAATATCTCATTTCACCAATGAGAAAACTCTACTGAGAGACCAAACACAAAACAGGAACCAACCCTACAAGCCGAGCATTCCCCTGATGACCAGCTGTCTTCCAAACACTTTATTCTACCATATGGGAGCCATGCAAGGTTGATGGATGATGCACTTCAAGAAGTGTAAGAGTAGTGCTCTATCACAACCCCATACCACAACTTATTCATACAATGGGCATCCCCTCAACTTCCAATTCTTTACCATCACAAAGAGAGCCACTTTAAATATTTTAGAACATATAGGCTATTTTCCTTTGTTCCTCATCACTTTGGGAAACAAATCTAATGGGGATATTGATGGGTCAAAGGGTATATACAGTTTTATAACACTTTGCTCACCAAAATGGCTGGATCAGTTCACAATTTCACCAACCATATATCAGTATTACAATAACAAAGATTTTCAAAGGGGAAAAAAACAGTTCAACGATATGAAGCAATGTATCAATAATGGGCTAGTGCCACGCAGTGCCCCACGCCCACGATTCTGGCTCTACAAGCAGTGGGGACGTGGCCTTCTTGCGCCTCGTCTTTGGAACTAACCTGGGTCACGATTTCACAGCGTTTGGTTTTGTTCACACTGCTAGCGCTCATGCCGTTCATATCACTGTCGGCACTGTGTGCAGGTGTCCTGACTACTAATCTGACTCAGCATCAGTTCATGAGTCTTCTCTCCCATGCTACAATACAGTAATCAATCAATCCACTAATCAAAATTCATTTATCTAGTGCTCACTAAGGCAAAGATAAAGCAAAAAAAGCCCCTGGATTCAAGGAGCTTACATTCTACTGAGGGAAACAACCCATTTAAATCAGAACATGCAAGGCAATGAAGACTGGAGGGAAAGGAACCTGAAGAAACAATGTTGGCAGCTGGGGAGGCCAGCAAAGGCTTCCTAGAGAAATCAATGCTTCAACTGCCTCTTAAACAAGTCCCAAGTTAGGAGGGAGAGCATTCCAGGCATGGCAAGGGGAGGAGAAGGCAGGCACAGAATGGTTCATTTTACTGAACTTCAATCTGAGATGGCTCACTGGGTAGAAAAGAAGGGAAGTTTAGAAATGAATTTGATAGAAAGGCAAAAGGGATAAATAAAAGATAAAATTCTTAAAAAAATAAAACAGGGGGCAAAGCCAAGATGGCAGAGTAGAAAGACGCACATACGCTAGCTCCAAACCCACAGCCCATAAAATATCTGTAAAAAAGAACTCCCAACAAATTCTGGAGCAGCAGAAACCACAGAACAACAGAGCAGAGGAGATTTCTGTTCCAGAGGGACCTGAAAACCTCAAGCATTCTTGATGAAAAGACCAGAGCTGAAAAGAAAATTTGACTTTCAAACACAAGAATCAAGAGAAGCATGAAAAGGTAAACAGGAAAGAGAAATCATAAGGGACTTACAAAAGTTGAACTGTTTACATTCCTACATGGAAAGACAATATTTGTAACTCTTGAAACTATTCAGTATCTGGGTACTGGGTGGGATTACACACACACACACATGCACACACACATGCACACACACATAGAGACAGAGTGCACAGAGTGAATTGAAGAGGATGGGATCATATCTTAAAAAAATGAAATCAAGCAGTGAGAGAGAAATATATTGGGAGGAGAAAGGGAGAAATGGAATGGGGCAAATTATCTCTCATAAAAGAGGCAAGCAAAAGACTTATTAGTGGAGGGATAAAGAGGGGAGGGGAGAGAAAAACATGAAGTTTACTCTCATCACATTCCACTAAAGGAAGGAATAAAATGCACACTCATTTTGGTATGAAAACCTATCTTACAATACAGGAAAGTGGAGGATAAGGGGATAAGCAGGGTAGGGGGGATGATGGAAGGGAGGGCATGGGGAGGAGGGAGTAATTCGAGGTCGACACTCATGGGGAGGGACAGGATCAAAAGAGAGAATAGAAGCAATGGGGGGCAAGATAGAATGGAGGGAAATATAGTTAGTCTTATACAACACAACTATTATGGAAGTCATTTACAAAACTACACAGATATGGCCTATATTGAATTGCTTGCCTTCCAAAGGGAAGGGGTGGGGAGGGAGGGAGGAAGAGAAGTTGGAACTCAAAGTTTTGGGAACAACTGTCGAGTACTGTTCTTGCCACTAAGAAATAAGAAATACAGGTAAAGGGGTATAGAAAGTTATCTGGCCCTACAGGACAAAAGAGAAGATAGAGACAAGGGCAGAGAGGGATGACAGATGAGAGAGCAGATTGGTGATAGGGGCAATTAGAACGCTCGGTGTTTTGGGGTGGGGGGAGGGGACAAAAGGGGAGAAAATGTGGAACCCAGAATGTTGTGAAAATGAATGTTAAAAGTTAAATAAATAAATGAATAAATAAATAAATAAAATAAACAGAAGAATAGAAACTCCGAAAACAGAACCATTTCTGGATTTAGAGCAAAAGACACCAGGATGCTTGCACTGGCTAAAACATCAATTGAAAACCCCCAAATTTTAACAATTTTACACTGACCTCAAATCATTGTTGTAGACAATGACTGTCATACAAACAAACGTTGATAAAGGACAAGAATGTTTAAAAATCAATTTCACTGTGACCAGCATACCACTACTACTCTAGGACATCTTTCAGGAGATAGAAAGTGTTGTTGGAGAGAAACAGAGCCTGCTAGCTGTCCCACACAGGCCAGGGAGCCAGTGTGAAAAAGGAATATGAACACTCACTCTGGATTCAGGAACGCAGTTCCAGCATTAGCTATGTGATGCTGGCCAAGTTGATAAATAAATCTCCCTAAACTTTCCTTACCTGTGAAATAAAGGTAATTCCTTCACAGGATTATTATGAGGAAAGGACTTTGTAAACTTTCAAGTGCTATATGGACATAGTTATTGTTAGTTTTTTATCAGAACAATCAAAGATCTATATAGCAAAAAGTGACCAACTGTATTAACTGGGTAGGCAGAAGTACTACTTCCAAACGCCAAAACCCAGAATAAGCCATATACTCTATTACCCAGCTTAAAGCATTGGGTTGTAAAAATTTTTCATGCCCTGAATCATGGTATCCATCTCAGGATACTACTTCAGTATAATTTGGAATGATGCCCAAAGGGCTCTAAAACTGTGCATGCCTTTGGAAACCACAATACCATGACTGTTCCCAAAGAGAGCAAAGAAAAAGCAAACAGATCTATATATACCAATAATTTTAATAGCAGCTCTTTTTATGGTGGCAAAGAATTAGAAATCTAGGGGATGCCCATCAACAGAGGAATAGCTAAACAAGTTGTAGTGTGGATTGTGATAGAATACTAATGTGCTATAAGAAATGATGAGGAGAATGGTTTCAGAAAAACCTGGGAAGACTTATATGAACTGATGCAGAGTGAAGTGAGGAGAATATTGTGCACAGTGAACAGTAATGTTGTAAGACCAATCAATTGTGAAAGACTTAGCTACTCTGACCGAGACTATGACCAAAGGCAAAGAAACCACAATGAAAAATGCTATCCACCTCCAGAAGACTGCTTAACCGAATGCAGACTGAATTATATATACATTTTTAGTCTTTGTTTTGTTTTTTGGTCTGTTTTCTTTTGCAACATGGCTAATAAAGAAATGTTTTGCATGACTCCATGTGTATAATCAATATCAAATTGTTTGCCTTCTCAAGCAGGGGAAAGAACAAAAGGGAAAGAAAGACTTTGGAACTCAAAATTTCTTAAATGAATTTTTAAAAGTTTTACATGTAATTGGGAAATAGCTAATGAAATTAATAAAAACACACTGAATAAAGATTCCTCCAGCTTAAAAAAAAATGGTACCTTAGGGTACCTCACTGTTTTAAGAAGCAGCAGATGGCATATTGGAAACAACAGTGGGAAGACTACAGATCAAGGCCCAGCTCTACCCAGTAACTTCGACCAAATAGCTTAACCTTTCTGTTCCCACTTGTCTAGAAAAAATAAAAGCAATGCCAACATGATGGAGTAGAAAGATGCATATATACTCTAGCACTTCCCCCACAGCCCACAAAATACCTGTAAAAAATGACTCTCAATGAATTCTAGAGCAGCAGAAGCCACAGAACAACAAAATGAAAGAGGTTTCCAGCCAAAGGTAACCTGGAAGGCCAAAGGGAAAGGTCTATCTCACGGGACGCAGAGCGGAGCCCAGCCCAGCCCTGGCTGCATGGCACTGGGAGGAATAGGACCTAAACAGACTTCTGGGGCAGAATTCCCAGCAGGGAGGGCCCCAGATCCCTCAACCCACAAGCGACAAAGAAACCTCCAAAGGTCAGTGTGGGAGGGCTTTCCCAGCTGGGTGAGAGGGGAACAGGGTTCCCCCAGCACTAGCCCCAGGCAGCGGCAGCAGCAAGAGGCAGACAGCTATGGTGGCCAAGGAAGCAGCCTGGGTCCATTATCCAGGCAGCTCAGCTTAAAGCCTCTGGTGGAATTGCTGATCTGAATCTCAGCCCTCAGTGGACACCCCACCCAAAGCCTGGGGGGTGGGGGGGAGCGCGGAATTGAGCAGCTGATTTGAATCTCATCTCTGCCTTGTACGCGGGAGAGAAGCACTAGGACCCTCCTCTTGACAAAGGATTTAGAAGTCAAATAACTGGCTGGGAAAACGCCCAAAAAAGAGAAACAGGTGTCTCCTTCCATCCTTTCAGATGAGGAAGAACAAGGCATACTGTCAGAGGAAGTCAAGGCCTCTGCCTCCAGTACCCCCAAAATGAATATGAAATGGGCTCAGGCCATAGAAGAGCCTGAAAAGCGTGTCAGCAGTCTGCTAAAGGAGAACCAAGAAAATGCTGAGGAAAATAACACCTTTAAAAAGAGGCTAACTCAATTGGAAAAAGAGGTCCAAAAAGCCAATGAGGAGAAGGAGGCTTTAAGAAACAGAATTAGCCAAATGGAAAAGAAGGTTCAAAAGCTCAATGAACAAAATAGTTCTTTAAAAGAGAGAGTGGAGCTCAGGGAAGCTAATGACTATAAGATAAACCAAGAAGTTAGAAAACAAAACCACAAGATCGAAAAAATAGAAGATAATATGAAACATCTCACTGGAAAAACAACTGACCTGGAAAATAGATCCAGGAGAGACAATTTAAAAATTATGAGACTACCTGAAAGCCATGATCAAAAAAAGAGCCTAGAAATTATCTTTCATGAAATTATCAAGTAAAACTGCCCTGATAGTCTAGAACCAGAAGGCAAAATAAATATTGAAAGAATCCACTGATCACCTCCTGAAAGAGACCCAAAAAGAGAAACTCCTAGGAATATTGTGGCCAAATTTCAGAGTTTGCTGGTCAAGGAGAAAATATTGTAAGCAACTAGAAAGAAACAATTCTAGTATTGTGGAAAAACAATCAGGATAACACAAGATCTAGCAGCTTCTACATTAAGGGATAGAAGGGCATGGAATAGGATATTCCAGAAGTCAAAGGAACTAGGACTAAAACCAAGAATCACCTACCCAGCAAAACTGAGTATAATACTTCAGGGGGAAGAAATGGTCATTCAATGATATAGAAGACTTTCAAGCATTCATGATGAAAAGACCAGAGCTGAAAAGAAAATTTGACTTTCAAACACAAGAATGAAGAGAAGCATATAACAGGAAAAAGAAATCATATAAGACTTCTAAAGCTGAACTATTTACATTCCTACATGGAAAGATCATATTTGTAACTCTTGAGACTTTTCTTAGTATTTGGGTAAGTGGAGGGATTATACACACACACACACACACACACACACACACACACAGAGTACAGGTTGAGTTGAATCAGAAGAGATAATATCCATAAAAAAATAATAAAGTAAAAATTAAGGGGCGAGGGAGGAAAATACTGGGAGGAGAAAGGGAGAAACGGAATGAGGCAGGCTATAATTCATAAAAGAGATAAGAAAAGTCCTGTTCAATGGAGGAGAAAAGGGAGAAGATGAGAGGGGAAAAGTGAAGCTTACTCTCTTCACATATAGCTTAAGGAGGGAATAACATGCTCACTAAATTTGGTATGAAAATCTTATCTTACACTACAGGAAAGTAGGGGAGAAGGGGACAAGTAGGGTATGGAGGATGATAGAAGGGAGGGCAAATGAGAGAAGAGAGTAACTAGAAGTAAACATTTTTTGAAGGGACAAGGTCAAATGAGAGAATAAAAAAAGGAGGCGGACAGGGTAGGATGGAGGGCAATATAGTTAGTATTACACAACATGATTATTATGGAAGTCTTTTGCAAAATGACACATATATAGCTGGTACTGAAATGCTTGCCTTCTCAGTGGGAATGAGCAGGGAGGGAGGGAGGGAGAGAAGTTGGAATTCAAAGTATTAGAAACGAATGTTGAGAATTACTATTGCATGTAACTGGGAAATAAAAAACACAGGTAATGGGGTATAGAAATTTATCTTGCCCCACATGAAAAGAGAGAAGATGGGGATAAAGGAAGGGTGGGGTATGATAGAAGGGAGGGTACACTGAGGGAAGGGGTAATCAGAATGCAAGGTTATTATGGGGAGGCAGAAGGAGAGAGAGGGGGAGAAAAATTGGAACTCAAAATTTTGTGGAAATGAATGTCGGAATCTAAAAATAAATAAATTTAAAAATAAATTAAAAGCAAAATACTTGCAACTACCTTATCTTAATACAGACCAGAACCTCCATTTCTGGGCTCTAGGCATTCTCTCTGGCCATCTCTCACGCCTGGAACCCTCTCCCCTTCCTCCACTCTAATTACTGCTCTCCCCAGCTTCCTTTAAACCTTTAAAATCTCACCTTATACAGGAAGCTTAATTCCAGGAATTATCTACTTATCTTTCTATTTATCCTGCATAGAGCTTGCATTGTATATATTGGTTTGCAGTGGTGGCTTTCTCACAGTGATGGCTCCAGAGGAGAAAGTGAGGTTGGCAACCTAGCATAGTCCTCCCTTCCTCACTTAAATCCAATTCATTTGCATGTCATGGTATCACCTTCATGATATCATGGTCCTCTTCCAGAACATAGGGAAAAAAACAACAATCTCTCCCCCATTAGATTTGAGCTCCTTGAGTGCTTAACACAGAGCCTAGCACAGAGGAGTGCTTAATAAATGTTCAATGACTGACTGCCTGAATGCCATGACATTTTGCAAAAAGACATGATTAAGAAATCCAGAAGACGAATATTCTCTGAAAGGCAGAAGGTCATAATGGCAAGAGATCTGACCAGGAAGCCAAGAAAACAAAAGGTTCAAATTCCATATAAGACCCCAATGGCCTACATGACTCTGGGCAAATAGCTGAACCTCTGGGGGCGTCCAGCAACTCTCCACAACTATTTTAATTACCGAGGACCTCTATCGACCTCTATCAGTGGGCAGAGTTTCTAGAAAGGGAACATGAGTTACCTACGCAAATAAAAATTACTGATTTCATCCACAGATACATATACATGTAAATTCCAGGTTCAGTCTTGATCGATATGTGTGCATGTGTTGGTGTGTACATGTGGTTGGGTGTATGTGTGTATTTTGCATATGCATGTATATATTTGTAATGTGTGTACTGTGTGTGTGAAGTGTATGAGTGTGAGTGTGTGTGAGCGTGTGTGTGTGTGTGTGTGTGTGTGTGTGTGTGCATGTGTGTGTGTGTGTGTAGGGACTAGACCTGAGATTTCATTGGTATAGGCAATTCCAAGGTGAGGAAACTCCCACTACTAATGCAGGTTAGCACCTCTTACACCACGGACCTTTGCAACTTACAGTTGCCAAGAGTTGCCTAAAACCCTGAGATACTTGTTTTTTGTTTGTCTGTCTGTTAGTTTTTTTCTCTTCCTGAGATTTAAATGTTTAAGTTCAAGAACTGACCCCAGAAAATACGACCTGCCAGTCTAAGAAAAAGGGTCAGGACACTCCAGGATGGCAAACATGCCATTTCTGCCCCACCTCTCTAATACCCACACCCAGAGCTTCCTGACTGAGGTGACTGACACCCCACCACAGACTCAGGGTCTCTGCTCCATCTTCTTTAGGGCTTGATCCAACTCTAACATCACCTGGATCAGGCAGATAAAGAAGTCTCCATGTGGCAAACAACCCTGGCATCTGCAATGGAGACTGTGTCTTCATCATTGCAGAAGTGCCACCCCTCCAAGGCCAGCTGGGACTCACCATCCACAGCAGAGATGCTTCTGGTCCACATCAAATTCTTCATCTCATGCTTACAGACTAGCAGCTGGAGGTCTGCTCCTGATCCATCAGGTCCCAGAAAGTGGCTAGCATGATGGCACCAGGCATGGCGATGTGGCACCTCAGGAAGCTCTGGAGCATGGAGGGCTAGGCCTGCTGTGGTCGCACTTCATCCAAATACCTTCAGCTGCTACAAGAAGGGCTCCTTGGTCTTTCTTGCAGGAAACACAGAGTTGGTCATGACCAGGTTCAGGCACTTGGAGCAGGATTAGCTGAAAGCTCCTCATACACCTGGAGATCTGACTTCACCATGCATAGCATCTTGTCTCCATCCTTTTCTCACAGTTGCTGGTGGATACTTTTGTCAATGTGCATAAGGTGCAGGGTGAGGGCAGTGGCTAGTGGGATGCACATCTGTTGGTCACCTCATACTGGCACATGGAACTCTCAAGCATGTCCTTGGATTCTGGATAGAAATCAAGATGCTAGCAGAGCCCCAGAGGGCCTCTTGGTTTTAGTGCATCATCACACTGGCAATTCCCACACTGCAATATGCAGCAACTAGCATTCAGCACTTCTACACACTTCTCTTGGTGAGCTCTGTGTTCTCCAGCACCCAGATGGCCTCGTAATAATCCCCAGTAGGAAGCAGAGATGGGACAGTTCCACAAGGCTACAGTAGAACCTTATGGATGAGCAGTGTAGACAAGGCCAGGCACTCTCTCAGGATCTCCACTACAAGTTGCATGCTGATAGTGGATTTGTCCACCAAGGAATGAAGCACAGTGAGGATGCTATGAGTACTCCAGATCTTAGAGTTAGAATAATGGCTGGCTGGCATGACTCTGTGGCCATCTTGCATGGCTGTTGGCTGAATGAGTGAAAATGGTAAATTAATTCATTGATGATATCCCACAACCACCAGCAGGATAGGTTAAGAGGAGTGATGCCCATCTGCACTGAGACTGTGGTGCTGCTACAGTGAAGGCCACCCCTGACTTGGGCACATACACACATGTAATCAAACTCCTTGCACAGAATCAGGAACATGGTACCAGTGTCAATTTGTGGGGGATAGCTTCAGCCTCTGGCCAGGGCGATTCTTGGTCCGGCAGTTGCTGCAGATCAAGGTCTTGCATGTCATGCACCTTATGTTTAATGACACTGTGAAGACCTGGTTGGCTTGCAGCTCAAATGCCTTTTAGTTGAAAAGGTCAGGAACAGTTTTGTGGAAACCAGAGATGAAGTCCCTGATCACTTCCATAAGCACCTGGTAGGTTGCATGCTGCTCATGCTGACATTCCTAAGTCAAGCCCTGCTCTGGAGCTTCTCCAAGCACATGGTCTTCTTCAGCAACGAAGAACAAACACACAATCCACACACACAGAGGCTATGTACAGGGATCACCCGCAGCCTCAGGCTCATGTTCCAGAGCTGGGAAGGACCCAGCAATGGGGTCAAAGAGCAAGTGAGCAGCCCAACACACTGAGAGAGGCTAAAAGACATGCCGTGCATCACATAGCCAAGATGTATCAGAGGCAGGACCAGACACAGCACATTCTGGATTTGAGGCCAGTTCTCTATCCACTATGCCAAGTTTCCTATATGCACATTATACATGTGTGCATTGTGTTATGTATATTTACGTGTACATACACGTGCACTATATTTTTGTTTACACGTATCTTGCACATGTGTGCCAATATAAGCTTGTATACAAATGAGGGTGCATGTATGCGTGTATATATATACGTATATTGTGCATGCGTGCATGTACACACTCATCTTTATTAGCATAAATCAGTATGAATAAAAGTATTATTGCACCAGCATCAATGTGATGAGACAACCAAAACACCCAAAACTGCTTATCTAAGGGGAAACTTCTGAGTGCTAACAGGACTACCAAAGTCTAAACATCAGAATTCTATGAACCACAGAAAGAAAATGCTCCAAGATGACAACACCCCAAGAAAGCACCCTGAAACTGCAAGGCAAGCACCCTAAAACGTCAGTAACCAAAAGAATACCATGGCCACTTGAGAAGACAAGAATGGTAAAGTCAAGACTCTGACGCGTCATGGGATCAGTAAGACCCCTTATGGCTTTGCAGCAGAGACAATCCCGATATCACAGCAAGATCCTGCAGGGAAAATGGGCAGCGAGATAATGGTGTGGGAGAAAGACACCTGGACTTGGGGCGAAAGGCACCAAGTGTCAGTCCTGGCTCGGACATTCAGTGTGTGTGACCACATACAGACACGTCGTTTGGTCTGTCTCTTTGGCTGGATCCCCCTCCGGATCACCCCCTCTCACTGTAGGTGTCCCTCAGGAGTCTGTCCTGGGTCTTCGCTTCTGTCTCCATAGTAAATCTCATCAGCTCCCATGCATTTCATTACCACAGAATCCAGTTTCAGCCTAATGTTTTTATGGTACATGAACCAATAACAATTTCTAGGCTACTCTTTAGAGTTTAAACCAGAAACTAAACAACTCAAGGATGAAACAAGCTACAAACTAAACAGGAACAATCTATTAAAGAAAGGGATCATTGCTAGGGAGGGTAAGCAAAGCTCCTGAGCAGCCAAACTCTTCATACGAAGCTATTTAAGTCTTAACTAAGCGACACGGCTCTAAATGAGGCTGCTTCTAAATGGGCTAACCTACAGAAGAGCTATTACAAGAAATGGGATAGTAATGCCAAGTTGGAAAATGGACTGAACTCACGACTCAAAACTCAACAACGAGTTCCTAAGAGAAAGTTCTAAAGGGCCTGTATAATATTCCACTAATTCTGCGAAATGTCAAGGAAAAAGGGACAAAATAGATAGTACATGCAAAATGATCATAACATGGAAACATATCAACATAAACAAAAACAGAACTCAGGTATAATCTATAGTTTAATATTTATTAAGTTTGCTTTTTTCTTATAAAATGAATACTCCTTTAATTCCCCCCCAAAAAACTATTTTATTATTTGGTCACATTCGACACCTAATAAATTCTATAAACATAAAAAGAACTAAAAATTAGCACTTATTTTAAAGTTTCATTAAATCCTACATGAAAAAAACCTGACACACCAGATTTTTAAAGCAGCCACCATGGGTCACAGATCTCCATATGCCAGGAATGTCACCATTTCATGTGCGAAATCTGCGCGGAGGTTTAAAACCCCTCAAGTGAAAACGTGTGCTGATACACACGTGGTAATCAGACAAAATAACCACAAGAAGACCAAACAACCATCCTCACATCAATAGTTATCTCAGTGAACTCCGGGGCTTGCAATCATCATTAACCAAGAGTCATATGAT
Source organism: Notamacropus eugenii (assembly GCF_028372415.1). Lineage (NCBI taxonomy): Eukaryota > Metazoa > Chordata > Mammalia > Diprotodontia > Macropodidae > Notamacropus > Notamacropus eugenii. The sequence continues at coordinate 25,441,805 of NC_092875.1, read as the reverse complement.
TCCTGAATGTTCTGCAATCTGGCATAATATTCTAACCCTGCACCCCAAGGCCTCAGCATACCACAGTCTGTACAGGAAAATGCCGTATACAGATAGAGAGCCTCCACCTAAGCATCACCGAACTAAACCAATTCCAAGAGAGGATAAAGACAAAGTCTAATCTCACCAGATAAAGATTCTCTTTGTCCTGAAATGCGTAATGTAACTGAGGGATCCAAGGACTTGCACTCCGAGATAATATGCTTCGTTCTTCTTCAAAAAATAAAACCTAAAGGAGAAAAAACACTTTTTAAGCACATTTTCAAAATGGACTTACCAAGGCTGTTCCTCTACCTTCCAGCACAGATACCTGCCCCGAATTCTAAAAAGATTTCACGGCCCTAAAATCAGAGGGGAGCCTGAGCAGATGACCACTCTAGACCTAGGATCCCACAACATGGCCTCACCATTCCTTCCAACCACTATTTTTTTTCCTTTTCTTAGTCAAGTTTCTTGAAACCATTGGCACTCTCCATCTCTTTTCCATCATCTACCTCTTTGTTTGATCCTAATAATCTGTCTTTTATTCAAATGTTTACTTAATGCACAGACATAAGATACTGTACATCTGGCACACACAAGGCATTCCAGCATCACCAGTCGACTGCCAAGGCTCTCCCTAAAATCAATCAGCCTTGTATATTCTACTAAACCTCCATTTATTACCCTCTATTACTTCACTCTTCTTGGCTAGAAGGGCAAGACTCACTTCAAGTCTTCGCATCTGTTTTTTAAATGAAATTTTCATTTGTTTTGATATCTTTTTTTTTTTACATTATCTTCATTCTGAATAGATCCCTCCTTTTTTCCCAGTAGCCCACAAAATTTAAAAGGAGAAAAAAGCAGTTCAGCAAAACCAACCAACACATCATCAACCAAGCCTGTAGCAAATGTAATGTTTCATAACTGGAGTTCCCCACCTGGTCAAAGAAGGAAGGGAGGTTCATTTTCTTATCTGTCATCTCATTGGTCACTCTAATTATAGATCATTCAGTTTTGTTCTGTTGTTTCCATTTAAACCGTTATGTTCACTGTAAACAGTTTTCCTGAATCTATTTATACACCTCTGTATCAATACATATCTTTCAATGTTTTTCTGAATTCTTTGTATTTATTATTTTTACAAGGGAATAATACTCCATTATATTCATGTACCACAATTTATTTAGCCATTGACCAGTAAATGGGAAGCTACTTTATTGCCAGAACTTGCTACCACAAAAAGAGCTGCTACAAACAGTTAGCATTTTTGGAACTCAAATGCAAAATTTTCTATTTATCCCTATTAAATTTCATTTTATTAGCTCCAACCCAAGGTGCTAGCCTTCTAAGTTCCTCTGCCGTCCTCTGCTATTCCACAGGCTAGCTATACCTTCTAATTCCATGTATCTGACAACCATGACACCTATGCTTTATCCAAGACAGATAAAAATAACACAGGACCAAAAACAGATCCCTAGGGTACATCACTCCAAACCACCTTCCAAGAGGACAGTAAGCCATTAATAACTCAACTGTCTCTGTCCAGCCAGCCTGTTCCAACACCATCATCTAAGTCAGAGGTACCAAACTCACAACTCCAGAACGCTGCCTAAAGTATGTTGAAATGTAACTGGGAAATGTTTAACAAAATAAGTAAGAACGCAACATAACAAACGCTCATTTGTGGTTTTCGAAGTCAATATGGAGCCTGCAAGGATCTGAAACCCACGTCTGTCCATCTTTTCCACACAAACAGCTCTTCCCCTATATTCACTCTCTTAGGAAATTAATCCACTGGTTTCAATTAGCCAACACCTGTATGTGGCTGACTCCCAAATCCAAGAAAACCCACTGACCATCTTCTCCATACAGAGCTACTCCCACCTGCCGACTTTCACACACTGTCTTCTTACCTGGAATGCCCTGCCCTCCCCAGTTCTCTCCCCTGGATCAAATCACTACAGACCTCATCAACCCAGCCGCCATTCATGTGTGCCCTCTGACACCAGCTCACTGATCATTCTTCCTTTGTATAAGGCAGTCAGTCAGCCATGAAGCTGTATCTTTGCGTTTATTTAGCTTTATACCTTTTTGCTTATGCTTTTCTATCATCCCACAAAGATTAGAAAAAAAAGGCTTAAGAATAGTCACCACATTTTCTACACGCTTTACAGCTTGCAAACAGGGCCAGGGCAGCACCTGGAACACAAAGCACACTTCAACCCTCCTGGCTAAAATACAAGGATCTCAACCTGCAAACAAGTTGGAACACTGCCTATTAATTTACTGAAATATCTGTCTATAGACAGCAGCTTTGTTTACAAAAACTACCAAAACAGAGAAGATACAGCTTTCTATCAAGCAAAAGATTACCTGGCCACAAAACAAACACAAATTATATTTAACTTCCCTAAATGCCTGTTAAACCTCACACACACACACCCAACAAACAAAAACAAATAATACCTAACTGAACTGACAAGACTTCTCTAGCTCTAAAGAAAATGGTTACATGAGTCATTTGTAACAACATCCCTTTTTCTAAAGGCCAAAGAGATTATATAATAAAATGAAATGACAGAGATGTTTATAAAGGACCCTAATGGACCTGTGGTCCTTGAAAATAGCTAAAGAATATTCAAGAAGAAATGAACTGAGAAAGCTTTTTGCCCACACAATTACACCTTAATCTAAGTTCTTGGGGCAAAATCTGCTTGGATGGTCTCAGGAACCATCACTGCATAACCATCGCTGTTATCAAACAAAAACTCTGCATAAAGAATGTCCACAGATGTAGTAAATTGGGAAAGAATTTTTACGGCTAACCTCGGGGATAAAGGCCTCATTTCTAGAATATATAGAGAACTGACTCAAATGTATAATCATGCAAGTCATTCCCCAGTTGATAAATGGTCAAAGGATATGAACAGGCAATTTTCAGAAGAAGAAATTAAAGATATCTATAATCATATGAAAAAATGCTCTAAATCACTATTGATTAGAGATGCAAATCAAAACAACTCTGAGGTACCACATCACACCTATAAGATTGGCAAACATGACAGAACAAGAAAATGATAAATGCTAGAGAGGATGTGGGAGAGGATGTGGAACACTAATTCATTGTTGGTGGAGCTGTGAGCTCATCCAACCATTCTGGAGAGCAATTTGGAACTATGCCCAAAGGGCTACAAAAATGTGCATACCCTTTGACCCAGCAATATTGCTACTAGGACTGTATCCCCAAGAGATCATAAAAATGGGAAAGGGTCCCACATGTACAAAAATATTTATGGCAGCATTCTTTGTGGTGGCCAGAAACTGGAAGTCAAGGGGATGCCCATCAATTGGGGAATGGCTGAATAAATTATGGTATATGAATGTAATGGAGTACTATTGTGCCATAAGAAATGATGAACAAGAAGACTTCAGAGAGGCCTGGAAGGACTTATATGATCTGATGCTGAGTGAAAGGAGCAGAACCAGGAGAACTTTGTGCACAGCAACAACCACAGTGTGCGAGAGTTTTTTCTGGTAGACTTGGAATTTCGTAATAATGCAAGAACTTATTAAAAAAAAAAATCCCAGTGGTGGTTTTCTAAGGCAAAATGCCTTCCACACTCAGAGAAAGAAATATGGAAGTCATTAGCAGAATGTAGCAGATCATGTTTGTGTGTGTGTGTGTCTTTGTGTATCATGTTTTGATTTGTTGTATGATTTCTTCCATTTATTTTGGTTTGACTACATAGCATGACTATAGTGAAAATGTACTCAATAGGAAAGTATGTGTGGAACCTATACAGAATTGTGTGCGGTCGTGGGGAGGGAGAGGGGTAGTGGGGGATAGTGGGGGGTAGGTGTGGTGGGGATAAAATCTCAACTGTATGGCAGTGATTGTAAAACATTAAAAAATAATAATAATAAAATTAAATTAAAAAAAAAAAGAATGTCCATACCTCTTCCCGGGCCAACAAAGGCCTTTTCTTCATCACCTTCATGGCGTAGATGTCCCCAGTGACTTTTTCTCTCACGACCTGCACTTCAGCAAAGTGACCACAGCCCACCAGACTTTTTACTTCAAAGTCTTTAGGACCAGGCTGGAGTTCCCGTAATTCAGCAATGGTCTCTGCATCTGCACAAGATGGAGTTGTTACTTCTAAATAAGCAAGCTGGCTGAAACAAATATCTCTTTATTAAAAGAGAAAGTGCTATAGGTGTTTCCAGGCTGTCACAAGATAGCCACTTTGCTTCCTCACCCAAGTCATGAATAAAATAAAGCACAGGAAATAAGCACAAAAGTGTTTTCATACGATGTTATGCTAAAACTACTCAATGTTCCCAGAATTCAAAAGAAGTTTCCATGGCAGCTATAAACTGAGCCCCACAGAGTCAGAAAATAGACAAGGAAGACACATCGAGCTTTTCCCTTTCTGCTGTAGACTGCAACACAACACTTAAAGCATGCTCACACCGGCCTTCTGTCCAGTTTAATGATATCACCGAAGAAATGCAGCTTCTACCAAGGCTTGTCTTTCACAGTAAGTCTCACTCTGCTTCAAGCTTCTCTCTACTCATGCTCACTAGTCCCAAAGTTTCGCCCTCCCTGAGTCACTCGCAATAATTCCTTCCTCTCTTTTTGGGGAGGGAGGAAGGGAGGGAAAAGAGAAACCCTTATTCCAAGCCACCATTATTTGCAACACATGAATTGGCTAGCAGATATCTCTACTCACTGACATCTATCTCTTCCCTAAACATATCCCTAATTCTTTCCCTGAGTCTAGTCTTTTAGCGTGAGATTGAAAACATCCATGGTGAAGCTTAAAGCTACCATATAGCCTAGCCATTTCGGTACATCCTTAACCAGAATGCACAGCCACAGAAGTGTCCTTCCTTCTTTTTGCTCCTGACTGCTGTCACTTTACTATCCCAACAGCCCAAATCGCCAGACACCAGAGCTGGGGTCTGGGTACTGCTGAGGTGGACACCACGCAGGGGCTTCCCCTGAGATGCCACCCCTCACACTCAGATGGGGTTCCAGGCTCTGCTCAAACTCAAGCACAAAGAAAGGGAAAGATGAGGCGAATGAGGAAGGAGCCTGCCACCTGCCCCATGCGAATGGTCCCAGAAGTGCCTTGGTCACACTGGTGCAGGTCCCCTATTGGGCCCCTCCTTCTGAAGGCTGTCAAAGAGCCTGAAATGGGTCTTCATCTGAAGTCCAAAACCAGTGCCCCATGCTAACATACTACATTTTTTTCCTTTAGTTTTTCATTCCTTGGAAGTAAAAAAACAAAAAACTTTTTAGTGCCTAAATGTTGGGGCTGGCTCCCAGAAGAAATTCTATCAGGGAAGCCTTGCTCTATCAGTGCCCCCAGTAAGCTAAGCTAAGCTAGCTAGAGTACACAGTGGGCACCTGTTGAGTGTACATTCACAAGGTTAGTTCTCAATTAGCTGCACTAAAGAAGGGAGGCAGTAACATGAATAATCAAAACAATAGATACTTCCAAATCAGTACTACTGGATCTTGGAACAGTGTATCAAGTTTGGGGGTGCAGATTCTGGTCCTCCTTCCAACTCAAAAGCGCTGAGGATTCACTTCTACACCTCCTGACTACAACTTCAACTCCGGCCAGCCATCCTGCACACACTTGAGCTTAGTCACAAAGACAACCAAGCAGGTTTATGCGCCTGCACCAGAATGAACACATAACTACTAGAAAAAATAACTCAAAAGGACTTGTACTCATGGTGAATCAGAGTACTCTCTTCTGCAGACAACACCGTGAGCGTGGTTAACCGCTGCACCAGAAATACTAGAACACAACACTTCCATAAGCCAAATCCAAATCTATGTGATATTTGGGAAGGCCATGTCACTTCTATGGGCAAAACTTTGACCTTTTGTTCATAATCATAAAACCACACCATCCTAATGACCCAAGTTCCTTTCAGATCAAAGCTTTGCGTTCTGCATTATACTCCCTAAGATATACATCCTTGCAGTTTTTTTCAGTTGAACCTGATTTGATCATTGACTGCCCATAATGACAACCTCTCTTCCATACAGGACAAAGTCATAAATGCCCAAGTCTAAAGGAACTTGGCTCTGATTCAAGGCTGTTGGCTTCACAGGACAGCCAACAGCTTTTCCCCACAAAGCCAGTGTCCTTTCAGGACTCAGAGGGCTCCCCTAAACCCTGCCCAAACTTACCTCTCTTCACAAAAAGCTTCTTTACACAGTTAAAGTTAACAAGCTAAAATAGCAAAAATAAGCCAAGTATAATCAGACACTTGATAATTGCTCTATATACTCCTAGTTTTTTCCAGAGGTTCCAGAACTCTACCATCAATACCCCCAAACTCTTATAAGTCATGCTAAGAATGGGTATAACCTCAAGGTTCTGTCCTCTACACCTTTTCTCCTGGTGATGCCATTCCTTCCCTTGGGTTCAATTATCTATCATATACAATCTCCAGTCTAGACACAGAGAGCCCTAATCTGTCATCTGAGCTTCATCACCAGCTGCCTGGTGGAGCTCTAGAGCTGAATGACGCTTAGACATCTCCAAGTGGACGTACACCAAACAGAACTTGCTAGCTTTGTCCCCAAACCCTGCACTCCTCTGAATTTCCCTATTACTAGTCATCCTTCCGGGCATCCAGGTTCACAGCCTTGGCGTCATCCTCAAATTCTCACTCACTGGAGAGAAACAATCATTTGCCAAATCTTATTTCTACTTTCACACCCACTCTTCTCTGTGTCATTTTTTCTGAACCACAACCCCACTTCAGGTCCCTGTCATTCTCTCTTGCCTGGACTATCATGATAGCCCATTGAATGCTCTCCCTGCCTCACTCCAACCTCCACCAAGATTCCAAAGAACCCTTTCCCAAAGCATCGGTGTGCACTTGTTACCTCTACCCAATAAATTCCAGTGGTTCTCTATTACCTCTAGGATCACAAACTTCTCGGCTTTTTATGTTCATCCCTCCCCAATGTGGTCCCTTCTCTAGCTTTCCCTCTCTATCTTACATTTTCCTTCTTCCCACATCCTCTGTAACAGAGCTAACTGGCTCATGAAGGCTGATCTATCTCTTCCCTCCTCCATACTCTTGCATTGGCTGCCCCATTACAGTATTTCTTACATTGTGGGTATTTAAATGCTATAAACCAGTCAATCAACAAGCATTCAAAGAACAATCAAATGCCTGGAATGTACTTAGAGGATCACAGAACTCAAGGTGGAAGAGACCTTGGCAATCACTGAGGACCAAAGAGACTAAGTGATTTTCCCAGAATCACGCTGCTACTAAGTGTGGCAGACAGAATTAGAAGATAGGCCTTCTTGACTCCACATCCGGTGCTCTATCCACCACACACCATGCCACCTCTACTCTTCCCATAAATGTCTCTGAGAATCGCTGGCTTCCTTTGAGACACAAAGGCCACATTCTACACGAAGCCGTTCCTGACTCACCTAGCTGTCAGCACCCTCCTTCCCCAAACAACCTTTTATTCATTTTGCATAAGTTCCATATATATTTATAGATATATGTGTTACCTCCAGTTAGAAAGCAAGCTTCCTGAAGGTAGGGACTGCTTTGCTTTTGTCTTTTGTATCCTCAGCAAGGTGATCAACACATAGTTGGTATTTGAGAAATGCTTGTTGATTGACTGGTTTATGGCATTTAAATACCCACAATGTAAGAAACACTGTAATGGAGATGGAGAAATACAAACAGACACAATCCAAATGCCTATAACAAAGAAATGCCTTCCCAGATCGATCCTTTGACACATGCGGGTAAGTATCAATACAATCAGTTGCTGTCTCCTTCACTCACCCTGCACTGCCTTTTCTGTTCAAGTTCAAAACTGGGAACACCCAGAAATTTATTCGAACAATTTGAGAGAAGACTAAATGTTACCCTTTCGATATTCACATTAGCCATCCTGGGCTGAAATGCTAAAGACACCCCCCCCACACACACACACACACACACCCCCTCTAAGATGTCTGTTCTTGTCACTAGTCCCTTCTGCTGTCACCAGGCTAGACTTAGAGGACCTGAGTGGCCTTTGATTCAATGTGGATGAAAAGCTCAAAACTAATAAAGGCTGCCAAGAGTAACAGCAGGGAACCAAGATCCAGATACTCACAAAATTCTTCCTCTCACCCTACTCCTACCCTCCCATTTTAGAACAAAAATATCTAAGAGAGGGGTGGAGGTGGGGAAAATTATGTGAATAAAGACAGTACCCAAATAACCAAAAATACAGTTCTAAAACCAAGGATAATTAGCCAATTTAAGGACAATTTTGAAATTAATTCTAACAAAGAAAAAGTACCCCAAACTTACACTTTCTGACAAAGTTGTTCACATGCTTAATCTTCATTAGGGCAGGACTGTTGCACTCCTCAAAGAAAACAAAAAGGGCATCCAGGATCCCCTCACGGGAGAGAGGAGACATCTGCTGTTGAGTCATGAAGCGTGTTTTACCCTAAAAACAGCAAACAACAGATGGGTTACTAGTCAATAATGAAAAGCATGGATCAATAACATCCCCATAAAGTAAATTACACAGCATCAACAAAAGATAACTGTATGTGCCATGCTCTTGAAAACACCAATAGTCATCACATTCAGAAAGACAAGTGAAGGCAGAAGTAAATGTAAGTGATGAAACTGTATTTCTGAAACCAAGACCTGCGGCAGAACACAGCGTCCAAACTGCTCTCCAACTGCTTCTGACCGTAAATGTAGCATTCTACCTTGGACCCAACATCCTCCTATGCACATCTCTTTGATCTCTCCAGCAGTAATGACTACTTTTCTCACATAGACAAGATCCTAGAGACTTTATCAATGCAATTTCTTCTCACAGCCTAAGAAACAGAATGACCAGAGGGCCACCATGCTTGCAGGTTTGGCTATGGTTCTGCCAGGGATTCATCTGGTCACAGAGCAACTCAATATAATGGAAAGAGAACTGGAGTTAGAGGCAGGGCACCTTGACTCAAATTCTGGCCTCATTGTTTACTGTTGGTGATCAAAGGCAGGGCATTTAACCTGTCTGGGCCTCAGTTTCCTTATCTACAAAAAAGAAAGGATTAAAGGATGGTTCATTCCAACTCTAAATCTATGATCCCTCCTCTGCCTCAGTTATCCTGCCTGGCTAGAGCTGAGAATCTTAATCTATTTTCACGCCTCAGACCTCTTTGGCAGTGAAGCCTATGGACTCAAGAAAACGTTGGCAAATGCATAAAATAAGACATGGGATTACAAAGGAAACTAATTCTATAGAAATAAAGTTTTCAAATATTTTGAAAAAACAAGTTCATGGGTCTCAGGTCAACAGCCCCTGGCCTAGAGCTTCTTACAAGAAGAGTCCTACATAAAGTTAAGGTAACATTACAGACCTGAGGTTCCCTCTTAAAGAACTTGGTAGAACACTGGAATTCCTATGCTCTACCTCAACCTCATTAAACAAAAGTTTCATGTAGAGGAATAACATTTTTTCTTATTAATGTAAAACAATGTCAAACACTTTGCTTACAAACATAAAATACAACAGAGGGTGAGAACCAGAAGAAGAAATTGGAAAATGAACCAGGATGATACAACAAAGGTTTCAATATTGTCCTAAACTCTCCTGATGGAACACATAATCACAAAGGATATAAAATATTTGAAAATAAATGTGGAATTCTTTCAAAATCTGTTCTTCACTTCTAGGGATTTTATAAACTGAATGGGAGCCTGTGTGCTACAGTAGATGGAGAACCTGCTTCAGAGGTAGGAAGATAAGTTCAAACTCCATTTATCTAATCAGTCAATAGTTAAACTAGGAAGTTGCATGAAGGCTGTTCCTTAATCATATTGTCACATTCTTAAATCCCTACTCCTTTCTCCAATGATTTAGCCATTCCTCCCAGCTTTACGTTTTCTGCAAATTTAGGCCCTCATTGAAGCGTTCTTCCAAGTCACTGATCAAAAATGCCCAGCACAGATCCAGGAGCCCTCCACCTAAGACCGCTTTCCAAGCTGACATTGAGCCATCAATGACTTTTGAGTCCAAATTTTCAACCAGTTCCAAATCTACCTAATATTCCATCATCTAGCTCCAATCCCTCCATCTCATCTGCAAGAGATACAAGAAGAGCTCAAAAAAAACTGCCTTTTTTTAATTGTTGTTTAGTCATTGTTCAATCATATCCAACAATTCATGACCCCATTTGGTGTTTTCTTGGCAGAGACACCAGAGTAGTTTGCCATTTCCCTCTCCAGGTCATTTTACAGATGAGGAAACAGAGACAAACAGGGTGAAGTGACTCACCCAGGGTCACACAGCTAGTAAGTATCATGAGCTTAGATTTAAACTCAGGTCTTCCTGACTCCAGGCTCAGTCTGGGGGCATTCTATCCACTGCACCACCTAGCTGCCCTGTCAAATGTCAAATGAAGCCTTCCCTTCATCTTCCAGTCTAGTAAGTCTGTTAAAAAAGGAAAAGAGATGTCTGGCAGGAGCTGCTCTTGATGAAGATGGTTCTTTGTAATCACTCTTCTTTCTTCTAAATGCTAATTACTCCTTTAATAATAATGATACCTTCCAGAATATAAGAGGAATCAAAATCGAATTCACTGGCCCATGGTTTCCAGACTCCCTTCGCTTCCCTTGTTTCAAAAATGGACTGTTCACTCTTCTCCAGCCTTGTTCAACCTCTCCAGCTGGCTCTGCAATTCCATCTGCCAAGTTTTTTAGCACCAAGCACAGTTGGTTGGAGCCAGGTGACCAGAAATCACCCATGGCAGCTAAGGTCTCTCTTAGGATCTTGAGTATCAACTTGCCAGTAGCTTTTTGTTTTGTCCTTTTCAGTCCAAAAATCACTCAAAAAGAGAAACAAGCAAAACCCGCAGCAAGCATCTCTATCATCTCTCGTTCATTTTCATTTCCTCCCCGGCCCTGAAACCAACAATGACCCTATTCCTCACAGAACAAAGCCACACTTTTCTGTTCACCTGGTCACCTGTCCTGTTATAATCTTCTACAAGAAGAAGAAAGGAAGGAGACAAGAACTGCTTAAGTTCCTACTATATTCCAGGTACTACGCTAAGTGCTTTACAAATATTATCTTACAATCCTAGGAGGCAGATGATGTTATTATCCTTATATTACAGTCGAGGAAACTGAGGCAGAGAGAAGTCAAGTGACTTGCCCAGGTCACAAAGCTAGTTAAGTGTCTGAGGCTGATTCCAACTCAGCTCTTCCTGATTCCAGGCCCAGGGCTCTATCCACTGCAACACCTAGCTGCCTCTCCACATATTTTTAAAACACATGTTGGTCAGTGAATTCCCTATACATTCTCTTTGGTCTCTTTAGACAACTCTCCCTTTCGGACTTCAGGAGACTTTCTTTTTGTGCTTCCAGTGTGTTATTCTTGTGGGCTCCCCATACCTCCTGGGCAGATTTCCCCTGCAGAATCTTAGCCGCTGGGGCCCTATGTATCCTATCTAGAAATCCTTTGAAACATGCTCTCATGAAAACTAGGATGCATCACATGTCTACATTACTCCCAAGTTCCTTTCATTTCTACCCCTGTTCTTATTTATTGATGAGAATGAGAATTCTTATGCTAAAGACATCACAGACTCAGTCACTGCCTCTGGGCATCCCTACTCCAAGGATCTTTCATGACTTTGGAGATTCATCCCACTGGCATGAATCACAACCTCTCTGCAACTGACCAGGAGGTCTTCAAGAGTAGCTAAAGCTTAAAAATTCATCATCCTTTGGTCAGCCTGGTAATGACAGTCTCCCATTAGCTAGGCAAATCATCAGAGAGCAGTAGTCCTTCCTGGGCCTCTCCTAGAAGCCTTTGTAGCTTGGGAAGCTCGGTGAGAGCTTGGGCTCAAAAAGCTGCCTCCATGCCATAAGACATCAGGATAGAACTTCAATACTCTATATACAGAGAGTCCACATAAACACCTTACTAAGGGTGTTTAGTATTTCATTAAACATACTGGTACTTTTAAACACAATTACTTACTGTACAAAGGTCTCTACTTTCAAAGAACGTGTTTTTTTGAACAAATCAGTAAAAGCTCTTATTATTTAGGCTTTTGGCCAGTACACGGAAATGACATCACAAACACGCCAATGATGTTCATTAAAACAAGATTCTACCTACATTAATTATCCTAAGGTACTATGCACCCTTTGTACAGCAGGACAGACAAATTCTTACACAGGCATTTATAAAGTGTTAGAAATGATACAAGGAACTCATTTTAGGAGCAAATTCAAAATATAATCTTTGTTCATACATTAAAAATTTGTAGCTACAATTACTCCCATTACATATCTAGACCCACTGTTCATTCTTAGAAATACAGGATCTAAAAATGACCCTTAAGGATAACCTAGGCCAATCTCCTTATTTTACAGAGGAGACAGAAATGAGAAGTGGTTAATCCAAGATCAAACAAATAAATCAGAGTCAAAATTTGAACTCAAGCTTCTGTCTTCTAATCCAGTGCTGAGACACATCACTTTCTCCTTCCTTTCAAAATAATAAAAAGACCTAGTCACATTTTTTTGGTGAGCAAGACTAGCCTCATAATCTCCACTTTACTAAAGAATAAACTAAGGCCCAGAGGAAGGGCATCATTTGCTCAGTCATTCAGCTCATTAATTTTCAGGTCTAGAACTAGAAGTCCAGGCTCCAGATTCCAAGTCCTGCACTCTTCCCATGAGCCCACAAGGCCATGACTCCTAGATGAGAGAAGCATGGCCAATGGACCTCTGACAAAAATGGAGATCACCAAGTGGAGCACTTGAGGTCTTACCTGGAAAAGAAGATTCAGCCTGGAGGCCCGGCTACTGATGGGCTCGGGTACACTTGGGGCCAATGGGCTACGCACACCATACTTAAACTTCAGCATCTCCTGAAGAACAGATAGATTTTAAGACTAACAGACATGGACCTTAGTAGTTCACAGGATTCATATCTGTAAGAGACTGAGTATCAGAGCCAGAAGGTTTCTTAGAGCACAGCATGGCAGGTACAAAACAAAGAATGCCAGCATGGGGAAGTTAACGTTTAGAAAGAGAATGACAAAGCTGGAAGGAACCTTGAGAACCTAGAACATCCAAGTTGAGAGGGACCTTGGAAGAATGAATGTGAAGGCTGCCCCTCCCCCAGCCTCTCAGCTAAGACCCTTGTCTCATACTTTACAGAAAAAATGGAGGCTGTTTGCCTTGGGCAGCCTCTTCTCCCCTCTTCCTGTTCTCTTATCACTCACATACCTTCCACTCTTTCCTCCTCCATCCCTGTCTTAAATGAAGTGGTCTTATTCCTTACCAAAGCTAACCCCTCTACCTATTCAAGTGACCCCCTTCCATCCCATCTCTTCCAAGAGATTCCCTCCTCCAGCACCCTCACACTTTCACTTTCTCCTCTCTAGTGGTTTCTTCCCCACTATCTACAAACATACCCACATGTGCCCTATCCTGAAAAAATCCTCACTTGATCATTCCAGCCCCAATAACTATCACCACAGATAGCTCTTCTGTCCTTTGTAGCTAAACTCTTCCAAAAGACTATTATTAAAGCCCTTCTCTCCTCCTACTCTCTTCTTAACCCCTTAGAGTCTGGCTTCTGAAGTCATCATTCCACCAGTACTGCTCTCTCCAAAGTAACCAGTGATCTCTTGGCTGCCAAATCCAATGGCCTTTTCTCAATCCTCATTCTCCTTGACCCCTCAGCAGCCTCTGACACTGTCCATCACTTTCTCTTTCTCTCTCTCTGCTAAGATTCCAAGACAACACTCTCTCCTGTTCTCCTACCTCTCTGACAGCACTCCTCTGTCTCCTCTGCTGAATCCTTCTCCAGATCACACCTTCTGAGCATAGGTGTCCCACAGGGCTCTGTCCTAGGCCCTCTTCTCCCTCTATATGACTTCACTTGGTGATCTCATCAGCTCCCATGGATTGAATTACCATCTCTGATGATTCTCAAATCCACCTATCCTGCTCCAACCTCTCTCCTGAGCTCCAATTTCCCACCTCCAACTATCTTTCAGTCACCTCCAAATGTTTACTGATAGACATCTGAAACTCAGCATGTCCAAAACTGAACTCACTACCTTTCTCCCTAAACACACCCCTTTGACCTTACCTATTACTGTCAAGGGCATCATCATCCTCCCATCTCTCAGGCTCAAATCTTAGAGGAGCATCCTAGACTTCTCACTGTCTCTCACCCCACCCCACCCATATCCAAGCTGTTGCCAAGACCTGCTGATTTCACCTTGGTAACATGATACAGCAGATAAAGAGGTGGGCCTGGAGTCAGGAAGACCTGAGTTCAAATCCAGCCTCAGACACTTTCTCGCTATGTGACCCTGGGCAAGTCACTTAACCTTGTTGCCCAGTTTCCTCCTCTGCAAAACGAGCTGAAGAAAGAAATGGCAAACCACTCCAATATCTCTGCCAAAAAAACCCCCCAAAGTCAGACACAACTGAAACAACTGAACAACAAAAAATCTCTGGAACATACCTTCCCTTCTCTGACACTTTCACCCTCTGGGGCAGTATTCCCCCATACCTAGACTACTCTAATAGCCAACTGATGGGTCTGCCTGCCTGTCCATCCTACATTCAACCACCAGTTATTTTCATAAAAGCATAGAGTGAACCATGTCATCTTCTAATCAAATTCTAACGCCTCAAAGATCAAATACAAAATTCAGCGTGCCATCAAAGCCCTTCAAAACTTCGTCCCCTCCTACCTTTCCAGAGTTCTTACAACTTACACCTTCTTACAGTTCCAGGCCACGTACTCCTTGATCCAGTGACACTGGTCTGCTTCGGCTGCCCCTCTAATTTTCTATGGGAAGCCTTTGCAAGCCCCCACGAATTCTAAGGCTTTCCCCTGTGGTGATTATTTCCTACGGATTCTGTATATGGCTTGCTTTGTATATATTCGTTTGAATGTCTCCCTCGTTAAAACGTGGGTTCCTGGAGGACAGAAACTTTTCTTAACTCTTTTTTCATACCCAGAGCTTAGCACAGTACCTGGCACACAGAAGATGCTTTTAAAATGATCATAATAGAACTGAGAGGTGCCTTAGAGCAAGGGGTTCAGGGCTGGGAGGGGCCTCAGAGCAGGGGGTGTCTGTCACGGCTGGGAGGGGCCTCAGAGCAGGGGGTGTCACGGCTGGGAGGGGCCTCAGAGCAGGGGGTGTCACGGCTGGGAGGGGCCTCAGAGCAGGGGGTGTCACGGCTGGGAGGGGCCTCAGAGCAGGGGGTGTCACGGCTGGGAGGGGCCTCAGAGCAGGGGGTGTCACGGCTGGGAGGGGCCTCAGAGCAGGGGGTGTCACGGCTGGGAGGGGCCTCAGAGCAGGGGGTGTCACGGCTGGGAGGGGCCTTAGAACAGGGGATGTCAGTGCAGGCGCAGGGGACTCAAAAAAACTCCCCCCCCCCCCCCCCGCCCCATTTCCCCCACACTCCCCGGAGACCCCGCCCCTTCTCTCTGCCCCGCCCCCGTTCCCGCCTCGGGCAACTCTGGGCAAAGATGATTGGGGGGAGGGCGGGAGAGCAAAGCGCATGCGCACTCCTCCTCTACCCCCCCCCCCTCCACCTTTCTCCTCAGACACCTGGGGGATGCCCTGTCCTCACCCCAAGCCCGGGAAAAGGGAGGCCTGGCAAAACTGGGGCAAGGAAGGCTCCTTCTCGCCTGCGCAAAGAGAAGAAACAATTTGGGCGAGCAGGGAGCCTGTACTCACTGTCCACGCACTCCTACGCCTCGTCGCACCGCACTGAGAAAACCCCACCCTCCTCCGTCCCGCCTCAGCGTTTGAATTGCGAGGCGGAGCGGACCACCAGCCCGGGGGAGGGGTAAGCGCGCCTCTTCTTCGCCTTGTCCAATCATTTCTCCTTATCTTCTTGATCGACGTCTCATGAGGCCCCGCCTCCGTCCTTTGCCGGCCCAATGGAAACTCCTGAAGTTGTAAAAGGGAGGAGCCAATCACTTTATTTTCCTTTCCACTGTGGACCAATGAATGGGCCAACCGCGGAGAGTGGGCGGGGCCTGTTCAAAGTTTGAAAGAGGCTGCTAAAGACTTTGGAAAGCTGAGAATGGTTTCCTTCCGTTCCGGCCCCCTGCTCTTGAGGAGATACTAACCAAAGGTTCTTAGCTTCTTACTGTGACGGTCTTCGCTCTAAGGATTACTTGAAATACAACAATAATTAATATTATCTGTCTTACTCAGTATTTTATGCTTTGCAAAGTGGTTTACAAATAATGTTAATAGCTAATCCTAGCAAACATGTGGCTAGTGCTCAGAGTGCCTGGCTCTGGGCTAAACGCTTTGCACTTGTTAGTCAATTTCAGAACCAGGATAACATTGTACACAGTAACAGCAACATTGTAACAGTAATCGAGTGTGCAAGACTTAGCTGTTCTGATGCCTATAATGATCCACAAGGACTCATGATGAGAAAAATGCCCATCCACCTCCAAAGATAGAACTGGTGAAAGCTTTCAGTGCAGTTAGAAGCATATTTTTTTTCCCATTTGTTTTATTTTTCTCGAGTTTGTTGTTGTTTTTGCAACATGGCTAAAGTGTTTTGTATAACTTCATATGTACAATAGCTATCATATTTCTTCTCAGTGGGTGAGGGAAGGGTGGAAGGAGGCAGAAAATTTGGAACTGAAATTTTTTTTTTCTTAATTTATTAGCTCATTTCGCAAGATCTTCACAAGAACCCTGGGAAGGTAAGAGCTATTATTGCTATCATTATACAACTGTAGAAACTGAGGCAGATAGAAGTTAAACAATTTGTTCAGTCACCTTGGTCTGAGGACAAATTTGAACTCAGATCTTCCTGAGCCTAAGCTCAGTGCTCGATCCACTGTACCACCACCTATCTCTTTCCTCCCTCACTCAAAACAAAGTCAAGTGCAAGTCATGTCACCATTTCTCAGATGGCATGGTCTTCTTCAGCAACGAAGGAGGAACACTAGCACGATCCTCCCCTGTAAAATAAAGGGAAAGTCTAGATGATCTCTGAAATGCATTCAGTCTCTATCACACTTATGAACAGAAAATATTTATTAAGAGCCTATTGTACATAGATATCTTTCTTAATATTATTAATATTTAATATTCCTTAATATTATTTTTCCCAATTACATATATAGTTTTTAACATTCATTTTTGTAAGATTTTGAGTTCTAAATTTTTCTCTCTCCCTCCTTTCACTCTCCCCTCCCCAAGACTGCAAGCAGTTTGATATAGGTTATATATGTACAGTTGTGTTAAACATATTTCCACGTTAGTTGTGTTGTGAAAGAATCAGAACAAAAGGGAAAACCATGAGAAAGGAAAAACAAAAAAAAGTGAAAATACTATGCTTCAATTCAGATTCAAAAGTTTTTTCTCTGGATGTGAATAGCATTTTCCATCAGGAGTTTTTTGAAAGTGTCTTGAATTGTATTGAACTGTATTGCTGAAAAGAGCTAAGTCTAGCATAGTTGATTATTGCACAATGTGGCTGTTACTGTGTACAATGGTCTCCTGGTTCTGCTCACTTCTCTCGGTATCAGTTCAAATGAGTGTTTCCAGGCTTTTCTGAAATCTGCCTGCTCCTCAGGAAATATGTTTAGTTAAGGAAAAACTCCTGTTTTCATGGAATATACAGTCTAGTAGGAGAATAAGGGGCAACTAGGTGAGTCAATAAATAGAACACCAGGCCTGAAGGCAGGAAGACTCATCTTCCTGAGTTCAAATCTAGCCTCAGACCCTTACTAGCTGTGTGACCCTGTGTGACCCAAGTCACTTCACCCTGTCTGTGTCAATTTCTTCATCTGCAAAATGAGCTCCAGCTCTAGTATCTTTGCTAAGAAAATGAAGGACAACAAACTGGCTCCTATAGGCATAGCAGAAAAAAACTCAGTCTGAATTCTCTTCAAGGACTGAGGTAAATTCTCATAAAAAGATATGCTCTTTCACCAACTTTGCCTCCCTGTGCCATCCAGAAACAAATACTGTAATATACTCATCTGCCTTTTTCTACCTAAATGTTTGCTGAATTTTTGCCTCAAATATGAAGAGGCTAGGAGTTAGCTAGAGATAAGCATAAATTCAAATTAGGGCAGAGAGCCAAACACTTGCCTGAATAATAGGAGGTTTTGCTATTCATTGTCATAATTATACTAACTTTTGGCCTGAAATAAATTCCATAAAACAATAGAAGAGGGGACCTTGTGCAACTGAGGTACACTGTATCATCCCTAGAATGAAAAGGTGAACTAAATGTTGCAACAATGTGCAACTGATTAAATCTCATGTTGTTGTGGTTTATCCTTCATTTCAAAAAGGACGGATGACACCGGGGATGATATCTCAACTTGGTGACTGGATTTAAGTGAGGCAGAGTTGCACAAAGTCAGCCTCTCTGTCTCTTCCAGAGTCATCCAAGTCCAGTGGCAGGACAAGTCAGGACAACTGGAGATGGTCTGGGATGTAGTGGGTAATCTTAGTGTCTTTGACGTCTGACCAAACTCTAAATGCTCCACAATGGCTGCTTCAGCTGCTTTTCTGGCTATTGATACAATTTATTCTCATCCACCAATCTCCTAGGAGAAATCTTCACGTACTTGGGTAGATATCCCCACCTCATCAAGAGATTTGAGACTGATCGGTTACCCTCAACTTGACTTGGCCCATCTGCCTAGATGGTTTTGCAGGGGTGTGGCCACATATATGCTACATCTTGGAGCCACAGATGAGAAGTGGGTCAAAGGTAGACCCCAAGGTGGATGAGCAGCTCTGAAAAGGGTCGGGCAAGCCCTCACACCAGAAGTACTGGTCCTCCCTCAACACCTCATACATTCCGGATAGCGAGGAAGAAAAAGGAAATGACCAGTGACAAGATCATACCCCCTAAACTATCCACCAGGGAGAAGATAACGGAGGCTAGGAAAGGAAGTTCAGGCCCTTTCCAACTGGAAAAAGAGAAAAGAGAGAAGCAGAAGAGAAAAGAAAGAATTCAATATTCATTGACCAGTTCTGCTCTCTGTAGCTTCATTCACACCCATAGGCACAACTGTTCCGCTTAACTGGGATATCTCCTTCAGCACCTAGCTCAGTGTTCTGAATATGACAAGTGTGTAATATGCATTTGTTAAGTTAAACTGAATCCAGTCTCACTCATTTTACAGATGAGAAAAGAGCATAGGAGAGAAACAGCTTGCCCAAAGTCACATGGTAAGTCCAGAGATGTTTATCTCAAGTCAAAACAAACCAGAAAATCTCCCTGCCATTACTCCTATCACATTACAGTATTTAGTGGGACTGCCCCAAGGTAGGGAAAATTTAACTGGCCTGAAATGTCTGGTTGTGATATAATCAACACAAATTGGATGATTAGGAGCAGGAAAGCTGATTGTTGAATTTTCCAAGCTAGGAATATGAGAAACATAAAAATTCTTTGAGAGATTCCAAATCTGTAGTAAATACAGTTTTTACTTTAATGAATTTGCCTGTCAATTAACTGTAATTCATCCTATTTGTTTCCACAGATTAGAACCAAAAATGGGCTTTACAGGAGCCTTAAGAATTGCTAATGATCTTGAGCAGGAGTATAAATAGAGTGGGTTTTTTGGCTTTATTTTGTATCCAGCCCAAAATAACGTTCACTTCCGCTGCCAACCTCACTCCCTACTATCACCATGGCTTTCCTACTTGATTCCCTCAGCGCCTCTCACCTGGACCATTGTGGCAGTCTACTATTTGCTCTCTTTGCCTCAAGTTTCTCTCTCCCCTCTTCATCATCCTCACCACTGCCAAAATTATCTTCCTTCATCTCAGGGATGGCCATGTCAAAGCCCTGGGCAAGGACTCTGCATTGTTCTCTATTGGCTCTGAAATAAAACACAAACTCCCTATTTCGGCATTTAAAGCCCTTAACCATCTGGCTTTAGCCTTCCTTTCCCATTTTGTTTTACCTTATTTCCCTTCCCACATCTTATATTCCAAGCAGACTGACCTATTTGCTGTTCCCCAAATTCCATCTCCTGCCTCCACACCTTCTCCCCACCTGCCTGGAATGCATTTCCTGGCTTTCCTCAGGTACTGTGGTGCCATTCTGGATCCCCCCAATTGTTAATGTCACCTCTGGCTTCAAAGAATCTTATATAATCCTGTGTTAGATTCCTCCAGTAAAATGAAAATTCCTTGAGGGAAGGGACCATTGCATTCTGCACTTAATGTATTTTAATGTATCCGTATCCCCAATGCCTTGTACGTAATAATAAATGCTTGTCCGATCAGATCAGACCATGCTGCTATCCCTTCTGGAGTAACAAATACACAGAAGGCTATTTCAGCCAATGTGATGGCAGCGGGACCGATTTGTTATAAATCATGTACATCAAAGAAGTCTGGTCTTATTAGGGCAGAACTGAAGAGGGATATGAAATCCATTATTGAAGACAATTGAATAATTTATCACAGCTTCATAATAAAGATCAGCTGGTATCTATGATGATGGATGAAATGTTCAGAAAGAACTTGGTGCTCCTAGAGAACTGGAAAGCAACAGAGAAACTGGAGAAAAGAATGTGACTGCTTTGCTAAGTCCTCACTCCTAGAAACAAACAAACAAACACCCCCCACTGACTCCAATCTATCTCTGGCCAATTCAAGTCAATCCAATGAAGGAATGAAGTACCTTCCTGTAACCCCAAATGCTGAGCCCTGTGAAATATGAAAACAAAAATGAAGTTGTCCTCCTCAAAGAGCCAACATTCTACTAGGGGAGAGAGTGCCTTCAAATGCAATGTGTCTATAAAAACTTCCTGCCCAACTCAAGGACAATGTTGATTTTAGGAACAGACTCTGGACCATCAGGAAATTCCCAGAGAAGGAAACTCTCTCTACTAATGCAGGTTAGCAGCTTGCTCTATCATTTATTGTCTTAGAGAAGCTAGTTTAGAGGGGGCTGAGTAGTGCAGTGGATAGAGTGCCTAGCCCTAAGTCAGAAAGACCCAAGTTCAAATACAGCTTTAGATATTTATCAGTTGTATGATCCCAGGCAAGTCATTTTAACCTCTATTGGCCTCAGTTTCTCCATCTATAAAATAGGGTTAATAATAACAACCACCCCATTAATTGGTGAGGATAAAATGAGATAATATTTGTAAAATGTTTAGCACTTGAGAAATACTTGTTTCTTTCCTTTTTCTTTAGGTAGCTCCTTTTAAAGCTTGCCCAGGGTCATATGGCCAGTGTCAGAGAGGGACAGGATTTGAACCCAGGCCTTCATAGGCCTGAAGATAGTCCTGTATACACATCAAAGGCATCAAATCCAAGTGTAACCTGACCCAGATTAAAATGTCATTGGGAAATATTTAACAAAATTTAAAAAAGAAATACAATGTTGTTGAGTCCTGTCCAACTCTTTGGTTCTCTTGACAAAGATACTGGAGTGGTTTGCCATTTCTTTCTTTGGTTCATTGTATGCATGTTATATACATATGAGGAAAATGAGGCAAATAGAATAAAGTGACTTGCCCAGGGTCACAAAGCTAGTATCTGAGGCTGGATTTGAACTCAGGAAAATGGTCCAGTACTCTATCCACTGAACCAATTAGCTGTTTTATAAGTCAACATGCAGCCTTCATGGATCCTCAGGTATAAATTAGCGGGACCTACCCACTTTTCTATTTGAATTTAATACACTGCCTCTCCAATTTCAGTAGTAATTTATGTTCTTAGGGAGTTTTCCAAGGCTTAGAAGTTAAAGTTGATTGGACATGATCAAACTAGCAAGTGTCAAAGGCAGGATTTGAACCCAGGTCTTTCACTGGCACCCGAATTCTTCTCTGCTATACCCAAATAAAGAGCTTGTTAACCACTGAGGTGATCAGGGTAGGTTTCCTGGAGGAAGTACTTCTCAAAGTGAGCCTGGAAGACAGAGAAGTACTCTGAAAGGTAAAAGAGGAAAGGAGATCATGGTTGAGGTAGGTTGGGGTGTCACCTTTCAAGCAGCCTACAGAGGGAAGACACTAAGTTTGAGGAAGAACTAGCAGGCCAGCTGAAATTTAGAGGGAGTGTATGAAGGGGAATCATAGGAAATAAGAATAGAAAGGTAGGATGGAGACAGATGGCAAAAGGCCTTCAATGCCAATGGGAGGAATTTAGATGTTATCTTGGAGACAGGCAGGAGGGAGCCACCTGAGGTTCTGAGGGGTAGGTCAGTGGAAAGATGGAGCTCTGAGAGTAACAGATTCTATCTATATTACTCTAGGCTAATCACTCTGCTCTGCCTCTCTCAAGGGTTTGATGGTTTTGGGCAGCCCTGCCTCACTTAAATTCAGTTCACTTGTAAGATATGGCATTATCTTCCTGATATCAAAACAAACCACACAAGGGGAAAGGAACCACTAAATCCTTACCAACATTCCATAAGAGCCTCCGTTTCTTCATCTGTAAAATGGGGAAAACAATACCTATAGAAGCTGCCCCCAGGGTGGTTGTGAACCTCAAATAAGCATGATGCCTGGCATATTCTTATTGTTGGCTAATTGTGGCTGACACTTCATGACCATGGGCCAAAATATCCGTGGGATTTTTTGGCAAAGATACTAGAGCAGTTTGCTATTTCCTTCTCCAGTGGATTAAGGCAAATCGAGGTTGAGTGACTTGCCCAGGGTCACACAGCTAGTAAGTGTCTGAGGTCAAATGTGAACTCAGGTCTTCTTGACTCCAGGCCCAGCACTCTATGCACTCTGGCACCACCTAGCCACCTCCATCCCTATTTTACAGTTGGGGAAACTGAGGTAGACTAAGATAACAAGGGTCAAACAGCTAGGAAGTGTCTAAGACTGGATTTGAACTCAAATCTTAATTCCAGACCCAGCACTCTATCTACTAAGCCATGTAGCTGCCTCACCTGGAATATAGTTGGAGTAAGATAATTGTTAGTTAACTGCCTATGTCCAAAGCTCCGTAGATGTGTTATCAGGGGTGTGACAGCCATGAAGAGGATGAACTGGACAAATAATAGTCTAAATGAGACAAGAAGCAGACATAAACTAGAGCAACCTTGTGAGTAGAGAGGAGGGGGAAGGATGTGAGAGAGATTGCACCTTTGGAATTGGCTCCATCTACATTAACAACTAATTTCCTTCCTAACCATCCCTTACTTTTGTTCCCAGAATCACTAAGTTATGACAGTGTTTCTGCCTACAGAAAATAAAGACACACAGTTCCCTTGAAAACTTAACCAAAAAGTAAAAGAAAAGAAACAAGGCTTTTTTTAAGTTTTTTTTTTTAACCAACCCATTTTCTCTTAGGCTGAAAAACAGGCATGTGGGCCCAGAATAATTTGCATGACTTATTTAAGTACAACCTTAGAATAACAGGATTTCTGAGCTATGAGACCCTAGGGATCATTTAGTTCAACCCTCTCATGTTGCAGAAGAGGAAACTGAGGCCCATTTCCCTAAAGCTACACCGTGACAGAGCTTGGAGTAGGATCTTAGAATCACAGAACTAGAAATTCATCTGGTTCTTAAGCTAAGGTCCATGAGCTTGTTTTTGTTTTATAGATTTGGATAAGTCCCAGTAAGAGACTTCTTTCTAAATATATACAAGTAGATAGTAAGCATGTAGCATGGTGGATAGAGCACTAGAGAGATAGATACATATCAATACACACACATATATATGTAATCTTTTTTTACAATGAAGTGCAAGCTTTTAGCTAAGTGCAAGCCTGTCTGATGATATAATAGTTCCTACAATCTTTGTGGTTTCCTCCTCTTCAGTTTTAGGAAGTCATGAATTCAGTCAGGATTAATCTAAGCCCCGAGTTAGGAAAATTCCCAACATTTACACAGTTCTACCAATACAAAAACAAGTAAGCAAAATAGCCCTTGCTATACCAGAGAGTAAGCCTCAAAAACCTTACAGTCTAACAGAGGAAAACAGTACATGAAAGAGAGGAGGATGGAAAATGCAGTTGCATGGCTTTGGAGATGGTGAAGGACACACGGACTGGAGTTGGATAAGGAGAAACCTCTCCAAGGAGAACCTCTGGTGCTAGGGGTCCTACAGATGACGCGAGTCTCATTTCTCTTTTCATCCTGTCCATAAATGGATGATAGATTAAAAATAAAACAAAACCTGTGAGCCAGAAAGCTGCACCGTGAAGATGAGTAAGCTTCCTGCCCAGCTGTTTGAAAGAATAGACTAGGCCAAGGAGGAAGGATGAACATGTCATCCTTGGCACTATTGGTCAGAGCTTGGAATCTCCAACAGCCAGGGTTCTAGCTCTGATGGGGGCAATCAGGCCCCAAAATGTCAGTGCTTAGGAAGGAATGGCCCCTGCTTTTACTCAAGAGCTCCACCTGATGGTTAATATTTAAATTTACACTAAGTAGTGGCAGTGAGCCCTAATAACTGGAGGAAAGGGAAAATGGACAGCTAAGTGGTGCAGGGGATATAGCACTGGGCTTGGAATCAGGAAGACAGAAATCAAATCCAGCCTCAGACACTTACGAGCTGGGTGACCCTGGGCAAGTCACTTAACTCTTTGCCTCAGTTTCTTCATTTATAAAGTGATCTGGAGGAGGAAATGACAAACCATTCCAGTGTCTTTGCCAATGCAGGTCACAAAGAGGCAAGAATCAGATATAGATGAGGTGCATCAGGAAAGGCCTCCTGCAAATAGTAGCATGAGAACTGTGCTTTGAAGGAAGCTAGAGACTGCCAGTAATGGAGGAGAGCAAGTTCACCACCTGTACAAAAAACCACCTGTACAAAATCACATAGGCAGGAGATGGAATGTTGTATTCTCCCAACAGTTTGACTATGTAATCCAGGGCTCAAGCTTACTTGCATAAAGCTCCTCATTGGTAGAGAATGAGGACTTGATGCTCCATGCCTCCATGAGGGGTGGAGCTGGTGAGAACTTGGTAAAGAAGAGATGCTATTTCTTCTGGTTTCTAGTTTTGAGGAAGGAGAAACGGTTTCTGATTTCTACCAAGGAGAGGTCCCTGAAGGGAGAGAGACTCTGGAAAGATTAAGCCTGTGCCTTAATCATGTCATTACATCAGAAACTTTGAGAAATTTCACCTTCAGTGAAATCTGGGACTTTCTCTCTAATGACTGAACCGAGATATTTTACTCCCAGTAGATTGCATTCACTTTGTGCTCTCTGGTATAGTCTAATCTGTATAACTATAGACTTGGATAAATGGGTTTTATTTCCTAATCATTATATTTCTTTGAGTAACTAGAATTTGGGAAGGGAGAAAAGCTTTTTGAATATAGCTCAGATTGTTCCCCTCTAAAGGGATAGCAATCAGGAGGATGGATTGAACCTAAAAATTACTTCCTTTAAACTAAGAATATGTGAAGGGGCTGGGAATAGATAGATATAATTCTTGCCCAGTATCCCCTCTCTAAGGAGAATAGTGTTCCCAGCCTAATGGCTCCTGTTCCAATTTCCTGCTCCCCTTCTTTGTAAAAAATTAAATTTACTCATTTATTTTTAGTTTTCAATGTTCACTTCCACAAGATTTTGAGTTCCAAATTTTCTCCCCATTTCTCCCCCCTACCACAAGACGGCATGTAAGTTGATATAGGCTCTATGTATACATTCATATTAAACCTATTGTCACATTAGTCATATTATAAAGAGTAATTGGAATCAATAAGAGAAACCATGAGAAAGAAGAAACAAAAAAAAGAGAGAGCAAATAATAAGCTTTGATCTGCATTCAGATTCCATAGTTCTTTTTCTGGATGTGGACAGCCTTTTCCATCATGAGTCTTTTGGAGTTGTCTTAGATCCTTGCATTGCTAAGAAGAGCTAAGTCTATCAAAGTCAATCGTCGCACAATGAAGCTGTTACTATGTACAATGTTCTGATTCTGATCACTTCACTCTGCATCAGTTCATATAAGTCTTTCTAGATTTTTCTGAAATCTGCCTGTTCACCATTTCTTAGAGCATAATAGTATTCCATTACATTCATGTGCCACAACTTGTTCAGCCATTCCCCCATTGATGGGCATCCCCTCAATTTCCAATCTTTGCCACTACAAAAAGAGTTACCATAAATATTTTTGTACATGTGGGTTCTTTTTCCATTTCTATGATTTCTTTGGGATACAGATCTAGAAGTGGTATTGCTAGGTCAAAGGGTATGCACATTTTTATTGCCCTTTGGGTATAGTTCCAAATTGCTCTCCAGAATGGTTGGATCAGTTCACAATTCCACCAACAATGCATTACTGTTCCAATTTTCCCACATCTTCTCCAGCATTTATCATTTTCCTGTTTTGTCATGTTAGCCAATCTGATAGGTGTGAAGTGGTACCTCAGAGTTGTTTTGATTTGCATAAATCAATAGTGATTTACAACAATTTTTCATGGCTATAGATGGCTTTAATTTTTCATCTGAAAACTGTCTGTTCATATTCTTTGACCATTTATCAATTGGGGAATGACTTGTATTCTTATAAATTTGATTCAGTTCTCTATGTGTTTTAGAAGTGAAGCCTTTATCAGAGACACTGGTTGTAAAAATTCTTTCCCAGTTTTCTGTTTTTCTCCTAATCTTGGTTGCATTGGCTTTGTTTGTGCAAAAACTTTTCAATTTAATGTAATCAAAATTATCCATTTTGCATTTCATAATGTTCTGTATCTAGTGTTTGGTCATAAATTCTTCCATTCTCTATAAACTACAGGTAAACTATTCCTTGCTCTCATAGTCTGCTTATAGTATCAACCTTTATATCTAAACTGTGTATCCATTTTGACTTTATTTTGGTATATGGTATAAGATATGGTCCATGATTAGTTTCTGCCATACTATTATCCAGTTTTCCCAGCTGTTTTTGTTGATGAGTTCTTATCCCAGAAGCTGGAGTCTTTGGGTTTATCCAACAATAGATTATTATAGTCATTGACTACTGCGTCAGTCAATACTACCCTATTCCAATCCACTGCTCTATTTTTTAGCCAGTACCAAGTAGTTTTGATGATTGCTGCTTTATAATACAATTTAAGATTAGGTATGGCTAGGCCACCTTCCCTTGCATTTCTTTTCATTAATTCCCTTGATATTCTGGACCTTTTGTTCTTCCAGATAAATTTTTAATTATTTTTTCTATCTCTATACAATAAATTTTTAGTAGTTTGATTGATATGGCACTGAATAAGTAAATTAATCTAGGCAGAATTGTCATTTTTATTATATTAGCTTGGCCTACCCACATCCTGCTCCCCTTCTAGGAGGATTCAAAGCCTCTCTTGGAGAAGACTGGACAAAGGAGATTCAAAAGATATGTACAGCAGATCGACGCATACTATTTGCTCTATCTCTTTTTTATTTTGTTTTGTTTTTCTTTCTCATGGTTCATTCCATTGGTTATCATTCTTCTTTGAAACATAAATAATGTGAAAATATGTTTAATGTGAATATATATGTAGAGCCTATATCAGATGGCATGCCATCTTGGGGAGGGGGGAAGAGAGGGAGGGAGAGAAAAGTTGGAACGCAAAAGCTTAGGAAACTGAATGTTGCAAACTAAAAATAAATAAATACATTTATATTTATATATGTATACATATATATGTATACATATATATATAAAGATATGCATTCACCCCACTCTTTAAGCCACATCTACACTGACCCTTGAGGATGCATATAACCTATATCAGCATACATGAAAAAAAAAAACCTACTACCTATAGCTTCCCAAGCTCTACTGCTTCCCTCCCAGCCCTCATCTTGTAGTTCCACCTTGATGAAAATAGAGGAAAATGTCAATGTTATTTCCTTTCAAGGAAAATCAGGAAGTATAAATTGTACCCAGTGTAATCCAAGGGAAGGATGTAAAGAAACATAGATTGAACTAGAAAAGGAGAAGGAAACCTGACTCTTTCTTATCATCCGAAGTCCTGTTACATAAAGCATTTCATTAATCAGTAGTCTGAAAAAGATACCACATTCCAGGGAAGTGCTTTCACTTGTTTCTAGGTTTCTGATGTTAACCCTGGGACTCCATGGTCTAGAAAGGAAACATCATTATAGTGACTTGGGTCAAATTCTTGACTAGTTAGCCAAGTGCCTTTACACATGTTGACTCACCTCTCTGTGTCTCAGTTTTCTCCCATGATTGTAATGGCGAGAGGGAAAGAGGGACTGGGCAACTAAGTGGTGCAATGGATCAAGTACCCAGTCTGGAGTCAGGAAGACTCGTCTTCATGAGTTCAAATCCAGCCTCAAGCACTTACTAGCTGTATGACCCTGGGCAAATCACTTCACCTTATTATCCTCAGTTTCCTCATTTGTAAAATGAGCCAGAGAAGGAAATGGTGAAACACTCTAGTATCTCTGCCAAGAAAACCCCAAATGAGGTCATAAAGAGTCAGACACGACTGCAAACAACTGAACAAAGAGAAGGAATAAATGCCAAAGTA
Organism: Notamacropus eugenii; assembly: GCF_028372415.1. Classification (NCBI taxonomy): domain Eukaryota; kingdom Metazoa; phylum Chordata; class Mammalia; order Diprotodontia; family Macropodidae; genus Notamacropus; species Notamacropus eugenii. Next base: position 25,413,279 of record NC_092875.1, on the reverse strand, counting down.
TAGGTTAAAAGGACTCTATAAGAATTAGGTGTCATATAATAGGCAAATTCAAATGATTAGTGACTGAGACAGGAGGAACCTCCCCCTTAGTAGTCAACAAGCACTTATTAAACTCCTACTATGTGCCAGGCTCTATGCTAAGCACTGGGGGTATACATAAAGGCAAAAACCAAATTCTAATGAGGGAGACAACATGTATACTGCCATGTGCAGGCTAAATCAAGGATAATCTGGGAGATTATCATAAAATAAAAGAAATCTGAGAAAGCCTTCTTTCTCCAGGTAGGACTTTGGCTGACATTTGAAGAAAGTCAGGGAAGGCAGGAGGGAGAGATGAGAATAGGAGATTTTTTTTAAAGAAGGCAATTGGGGTGAAGTGACTTGCCCGAGATCACACAGCTAGTAAGTGTCTGAACTCGGATTTGAACTCACAAATATGACACTAAGGCCTAGAGCTCTCTGCGCTATGGCGCCAACTAGTGCCTGGCTTTTGTCCTCTCTTGGTCTTCTTGCTTGAGCACAGGTCTATCTAGGGTTAGCAAACAAATGACATGATTCACAGCCAGATCCAGACTTGACAGCTAACTAAATGTCTTGTGAGTTCTAGTGATCCTGGCTTCCTTTCAGTCCTGGCTGACCAGCATGAACTATGTCTACACTGCTTTGGGAGGAGAAGATGACTCATTGACCTGAGAGGACAAAGGAACCATGCCTGGCTGCCCAGGAGGTCTGGACTTGTGAGTCATTTGGATGGAGAAAGTGAACTACCTCTGAAGTCATTCCACGAAGCATCCGACCTCCCAGAACAGTGCGGAGATGCCATAAGTTATTGTTTTGTTTTATAAGTGTTTGTTAATATATGCTTAGGAAGCATTTCATCATAACAGTGGAAAGAAATTGCCCTTCTGTTCCTGGTGTCACTTTTGCAAAATGAGTCCCTTTCTGAGAAGGGATCTTGTAGGCAAATCTCTTTTGAGGGGACCATAGACATGAGGCATGGCTAAGCTTTGTTTTAGCAGTTTTCTTCGGAGTTCAGGGATATAAACCAGAAAGACCAGGAAAATGCTGGCTCTCCTCTGTTTGGGGGTCATATACTACTACCACTAGTCATACTGCTCCTAGGATGAATCTGGGTTCCATGTAAGCCAATAATCAGAAACTGTTATGAAAAGGGGTCTCCTTTGCCCAAAGGTCACATATGCACTTACTTATCTGCGAGTACATGTTCTTTCCCAATAAAATGAAAGCTTTTTAAGGGCAAGAGCTCTTTGGTTTCTGTCATCATGCACTATGATAAGCATATAGTAGGCACTGACTAGATGCTTATTGATTGATTCATTTTTTATATTCTATATATAACTATATATTTTACATATGTATACAATTTTATAATATATAAAGTGCATACACACACGCACTCATGCATGTATACACAGGAATTCATGAGTAGAGTGATCCCCTTATTTGGTCCAGTGCTGTCTAACATTTTTATCAATGACTTGGATAAATGTCATGCTTATCACATTTGCAGGTGACATAAAGTGAGGAGGGGATAGTTAACAAAATGGATGATAGGATCAGGATCTAAAGTGGTCTCGAGAGGCAAGAACATTCTGCTGACTCTAATAAGATAAAATGTCATAGGGATAAATATTAACTGTTATAATTGGATTGGAAAAAATAATTTCATAAATATAAGATGAGGGAGGGATATTTGGATGACAGTTTGTCTGAGAAGGAACTTGAGTTCTGAGTGTACCACAAACTTATTAATGAGTCAGTTATGTGATATGGAACCCCGCCCCAAAAATCTAATCACATGTTGAGCTGCACCCAGGAAGGACTCCTTCCAAGATAAAGAGATGCTAGTTCCTCTGTCCTCTACCCTGGTCGGATCACCTCCAGAGAGTTGTGTTCAGACCTGAATGACACAGTTTAGGACAGACATCCCTAAGCTAGAAAATGATGAGAGGAGAGCAATCAGGATGAGGAATGGTCTCAAGTCTGGGCTCAAGTCAGTGATGAGATCAGGAAATGGGAATGTTCATCCTGGAAAAAAGAAAATTGTCCTTAAGTTGCTACTCAGGGTTGCTACCAAGAAAAAAGTATTAAACTCTTTCTGCTTCTCTTTAAGGACAGAATTAGGAGCTACTGTTGGGAGTCTCCCAGAGCCAGATTTGGAGTTAATCTCATGGAAAACTCCCAAAGTAGAGTGGGCTTCAATGAGAGGTGGATGACCACACGTTACTCCTGAACAAAACCAGATCAGATTAAAATGTAATTTGTTATTATTCAGTCATTCAGTCTGCCTCTTTCTGATCCCAATTGGCTTTTTCTTGGCAGAGCTTACTGGAGTGGTTTGCCATTTCCCTCTTCAATTCATTTTTACAGATGAGGAAACTGAAGCAAACAGGGTTCAGTGACTTGCCCAGGATCACACAGATAGTGACCCAGATTGGAACTCAGGTCTTCCTGACTCTAAGCTTGACGCTCTATCTTCTACCACCAGTAGCCAGTAGAACTTGCTAAATAAAGGATGATAGAGTAAGATCTATGCTCAAGAAGTATCTATTTTGCAGCTATGTGGAGGGTGGCTTGGAGAGGGAACACATTTAAAAGTGAGAAGAGACTTGAGGAAGGAGGCTATTGTAATAGTCCAGACAGGAGTTGATGAGGGTAGTGTCTACATGAGTACAGAGAAGGGGACAGATGAATGAGATCTTGAGAAGGCAACATTGCCAGAACTGGATTAAAAATGGCGGCTTGATGATAGGCAAGTATGGCTCTTAGATTGTTGAGGCCAGAGACTAGAATGATGGCACCCCCATTAGAGAAATGCCTCTACCAGTTCTGAAATTCTTTGATTGGAGATTCTATGATACACCCAGCTGACAGACGTGTTAAATAATAACACAATTAAAAGGAATTGATAGAACTTTCATTTTAACACTCTATTTAATTCCTAGAATTCTGTCTACAAGCGAATAGCTATGTAATTTCCTATATCAATTTTTTTATTTGCCTTAGCCCAAGGAAAGATAATTTCTCAATGTTCAATTAAATTATAATTACTCTTGGTTTGAAGTAATTCTTTTCCTACCTACTGAGGTCAATTTTGTTTCCTTAAGAAATAATTTCAAAACTTTGACTAACTGTAGAACATACCTCTAATCTTTCCCAGACATGCAACCTCCCTGATTAGAGAAATATTTCATAACCTCCAATCCTTTTATCCTACAAGAAACTTGAGCATTTGACTGACATTAGCTGTCCTTTAAAATCAAAATGAGAATGTCATCTAATCCCTGGAGGAGGAAAGTCTCCTATCCTGTTATACCTAATTCAGTTTACAGATTTGAGACAGAAAACATGGCACATGGAAAGAACGTAGATGTGCCTAATTCTGATTACGTAGTAATAGCTGAAACTTGAATAGTGATTTAAGGTCTGCAAAGTATTTTACATGTTATATTATCTCACTTGATCTTCATGACAATCCTGTGATGTAAGTAGTATTACTTTTCTCATCTTAGAAATTAAGAAACTCAGGCAGAAAGAGGTTAAGTGACTTGCCCAGGGTCACACAACTAGTATGTGTCTAAGGCTGGATTTGAACTTGGTTTTTTTTTTTGACTCTTCAGTCCAGCATGCCAGGTATCATCCTAGTAATAATAGCTAATATTTATTAAGTACCTACTATGTGCTGGCACTGTGGTGAATGCTTCACAAATACTATCTTGTTTGATTCTCCTGAGGGGAGGTACTATTATTATTTCCACTTTACAAATGAGAAAACTGAGGCAAGGTCTCAATGTTGAAGGTTGGATTTGACCTCAGGTGACTTCCAAGATATGTGACTCTGGGCAAATCACTTAACCTCTATCTGTCTCAGTTTCCCTAACTGTAAAATGAAGGTAATAACGATATCTTCCTCCCAAGGCTATTTTGAAGCTAAAACGAGATATCATTTGTAAAGCCCTTTGCAAATCTTAAAGCACTATCTAAATGCTATGATGAGTAGGATGCTGTCATCCAAGTCAGTGGAAAGTGTATGTCTGCATTAAACATTTTTCCCTGATGAGGAAGGCAAACTCTAGGAAGGTTAAGTCATTGTGGAAAGGCAATTAAAGATTGCCTTGATTCTCATTTGGGTTTATTTCAGGCATGACTTTAGGGGAAGGGGAAGGAAGGGAACCAGCATTTGTTAAGTGCCTACTATGTGCCAGGCTATTATGTTGCCCAACTGGCAATACAACTCTCTCTGCCTCCCTCCTCCTCCTCCTTCTCCTCCTCCTTCTTCTTCTTCTTCTCCTTCTTCTTCTTCTTCTTCTCCTTCTTCTTCTTCTTCTCCTTCTTCTTCTTCTCCTTCTTCTTCTTCTTCTTCTTCTTCTTCTCCTTCTTCTTCTTCTTCTTCTCCTTCTTCTTCTTCTTCTTCTTCTTCTTCTTCTTCTTCTCCTTCTTCTTCTTCTTCTTCTTCTTCTTCTTCTTCTTCTTCTTCTTCTTCTTCTCTCTCTCTCTCTCTCTCTCTCTCTCTCTCTCTCTCTCTCTCTCTCTCTCTCTCTCTCTCTCTCGTTCTCTCCTTTCCTTTCCCTTCTATCCACATAGGGTATTATACCATCATACCTTACTGCAGGTACTCTGCCCAAAGGAAAGTAAATTTTGATCACAGAAAGCTCACAGGATACCTTAGAGTTTGCAGCTAGATTTCTTTCTAAAGGACCATGCCTTAAGCCCAAATCACTCTGACTCTCGTTGATTGTCCGACAATAGGTCCCAGGCCAAGTTCCACTTGGTAATTGTTTGGTGCCCCATTGGCTCAGACCGAACGTAAACAGTAATTGTTTCTGTTTTGGCCAGAAATCCTGACGGTCTTCCACTCCCAGGTTGATTTTTTTTTTTTTTTGCTAGGTAAAAGAGGCCATTCTCTGCCTCATTCCTTGCCTAGCCTTAATCACTGATTGGGTGTTGCCTCAGTCAAACAGACTTGTTAAAGACCTTAGCTTAAAAAGGCCTAGGTCTCCCACTGCATTCAGAGCCATCTTCAGTCATCCTGATCTATATCTCACCACTGGGCTCAGATGGTTCCGGAGGAGAAGGTGAGGCTGGTGACTCTGCCCAGCCCTGCCTCACTTAAATCCAATTCACTTACAAGTCATGGCATCACCTCCTTGATAGCATGGTCCTCTTTGAGAATGAAGGACAAACAAAAAGTAGCTAGGCATTGGGCTATATATTTCATATATATGTGATATGTATGACATGTGATCATTATACTTGAACACCGTGTAGAATCTGTAACCTTCAGAATATGAGGACTATTGGTGTGGAAACTTTGTCCACTAACAGGCAGATCATTGCTCATCTATGAGACAGCATTTGTAGAGCACTTTGCACAGGTGACTGGAACATCTTAGACACTTAATAAATTCTCCTTCCCTTCCCCATCTATGACCAAGGAGACAAGTTCTTGGGAATTGCCTAAGGTACATAAAGGTTGAAAAGTTTGCCTGAACTCCAACACCAAATAAGGGGGGGTTGTGGGAATGGGACCCAGGTTTTTCTGACTCAGACCAGATCTCTAACCACTATGCATCCTTGCCTAGGAGAAAGGAAAACAGACTCAAGCCTGTCTCTGACAGGTACTAACTGTGTGACTCTGGGTAAGAGCTTCTCCATGCCTTGGGCAACTCTCTAAGAGTGTAAATTGCCATTGCAGATGATAACCTTTACTCATATGGGGAGCTTACCATAAATAAGTCAGCATCAAATGTAAATACCTATATTTTATATATAGATATATATAGTTAATTGACAAACACTTATTAAGCAAGTGCTGGTACCAGGCATAAAGTATTAAAAAACATAATGGTGGTCACCCTCAAGGTGTTTACATTCTTTCAAGAAAAACTATGCAGTTATCTGTAAATAGAGAGGTGTCTATATAGATAGAGATAAAGATATTATGTGTAAATAAATGCTAGATGATAGAAATAGGTGAGAGAATGTTAGAGAGAAAAAGAGAGATAGAGAGATAGAAATAGGTGATAGACTAATAACACAGTAGTCAAAGACTATCCCATTCTACTGTTTGTTAAACCCAGGGACCCCGACTTCTGGGACAAGAACTGCTGGGAAAACTGGAAAATAGTGTGGCAGAAGCTCGGCATAGACCAATGCCTGACACTGTATACCAGAATAAATTCCAAATGGTTACACAATCTAGGTATAAAAACTGATACTACAAACAAATTAGGGGTGCAAGGAATAGTTTCTCTGTCATATTTATGGAGAATGGAGGAATTTATGACCAAACAAGGATAGAGAACATTATGAAATGTAAAATGGATAATTTTGATTACATTAAATTGAAAAGGTTTTGCACAAACAAAGTCAATGCAACCAAGATTAGGAGGGAAGCAGAAAACTGGGAAAGAATTTTTATAACCAGTGTCTCTGATAAAGGTTTCATTTCTAAAATATATAGAGAACTGAGTCAAATTTATAAGAGTACAAGTCATTGATAAATGGTCAAAGAATATGGACAGGCAGTTTTCAGAGGAAGAAATTAAAGTTATCTATAGTTATATGAAAAAAAAGCTCTAAATCACTATTGATTAAAAAAATGAAAATTAAAACAACTCTGAGGTCACATCTACCAGATGGCTAACATGAGAAGATATAGAGGAGTTGGAACACTAATTCATTGTGGGTGGAGCTGTGAGCTGATCCAACCATTCTGGAGAGCAATTTGGAACTATGCCCAAAGGGCTATAAAAATATACATATTCTTTGAACCAGCAATACCACTTCTAGGGTTGTACCCTAAAGAGATCATAAAAATGGGGAAAAGGACCCATATGTACAAAAATATTTATAGCAGCTCTTTTTGTGGTGACAAAGAACTGGAAATTGAGGGGATGCCCATCAATTGGGGAATGGCTGAACAAGTTGTGGTGTATGAATGTAATGGAATACTATTGTACTATAAACAATGACAAACAGTCGGACTTCAGAAATACTTGGATAGACTTATATGAACTGATGCTGAGTGAAGTGAGCAGAGCCAGGAGAACATTATAGACAGTAACAACCACAGTGTGTGAGGACTGACTTTGATAGACTTCACCCTTCCCAGCAAGACAAGGGCTTAAAACATTTCTAAAAACTCAATAAGCAAAGTGCCATCCTCATCCAGAGAAAGAACTGTGGATTCAGGACACAGAATGAAGCAGACTATTTTCTCCTTTGTTATGTTTTGTTTTGTTTTTCTCATGGTTTCTCCCATTCGTTTTAATTCTTCTATGCAACATGACTAATGTGAAAATGTGTATAATAAGAATGTATATGTAGAGCCCATATAAGATGGCATGCCATCTCTGGGGAGGGAAGGGGAGAAAATCTAGAATTTATAGAAGTGATTGTTGAAAACTAAAAACAAATAAATAAATTTGGGGGGGAAAATAAATAGGTGATAGCCCTAAGCTCTGCTAGGATCTTATATCTAATCATATGGAGAGGGGAAGAAGACAAGCATTTATTAAGTACCTACTATGTGCCAGTCACCGTACTAAGTGCTTTATAAATATTATCTCATTATTTGGAGAAGAAAGAAAATGGAGAGTCAGGAAAATCTGCATTTAGTCGACAAGAAAAGAGAAAGATGCAATATTTAAAATGGATATAAACATGGGTGCTCCATTCCCAAAGAAATGTCCATTTTTGTGACTCTATCCTCCCCCACACATGAATATATTAGATATAAAGTCCTATGAGAGTGGCTCTGATTTAAGTCCTATTTTTAGAGCCTTTTTGAACCTTTTGATGGGTTCAGATCGGGACATGTGGGAAAATAATGAACCAGAAGCCCTTTGCCTTGGAGGTAGGGCAAGAAATCATATCAGAACACAGAGGATCCAATCAAAGTCATCTCAGAGACAAGCAAAAAAATCTAGTGCTAGAAGTGATCTCCAAACTTGTTTAGGAAGGACAAGAGAAAAGCCCTCAGACAAATAGGATATCCATTAAAATCTTTTCAGTTTTATTCCTTAAGAACAAATAGGTTGGCCTTTTCTTCAACAAATAATGTCAGGTGGAATTTCTCTGTGTCACTTTCCATCAAATCACATCTCCAAAGTTCTACTGCCTTATTTCTAACCAGATTTTTGTTGTTGTTCATTCATTTCAGTCATATCTGACTCCTCATGACACCATGTGGAGTTTTCTTGGCAAAGATACTGGAGTGGTTTGCCATTTCCTTCTCCAGCTCATTTTACAGATGAGGAAACTGAGGCAAATAGGGTGAACTGACTTGCCTAGGGTCACACAGCTAGCAAGTGTCCAAGGCTGGATTTGAACCTAGGAAGATGAGCCTTTCTGACTCCAGGCCCAGTACTTTATCCACTGCACCACCTTTTTTACTGATATCCCAAATCCCCTCTATCACATAGTACTTTTCTGATTAATAGTAGGAATTTCATAAATACTTGTTTACTGATTGACTGACTAAAGGGTATCTGAGTTTCTTTGGGCAAGTCATTTACCTTCATAAACATTACCAGATGACCTACAAGGTGCCTTCCATCTTTAAATCAATGAAATGATGGGTCGGTAAGGACAGAGGACTGGAATGATGCAAGTAAAACCTTGGAGACAGGAAACACTAAGAAAGGTTCATGGGACAGAGAGTTTGTTGGTGATAACAGAGCACAGCGGAGAATCATAGGGTGGTGATTTTAGCTCAGGGAGGACTATTAGAAGCTAACTAGTCTGACACCACCCCCCCATTTTACAGATGAAGAAATGGAGGCTTGGAGCTGCAGCTAGCCCTTGAAAAGAAAAATGATGTTCTCAAAGTCCCACAGGGACTAAGTGACGAAGCTGGAATTCTGAAGCCTGGTTCTCTGACTCCAAAGGCAGTGCTCTTTCCAACAAACCACACTTGCAGCCTAAAACAACAAAGGCACCACAGAGGCTGTGATTTGAGGCTTAGGAGGGCCAGGTTTTTATTCTCACTCTCATCAGCATCTAGGATTTAGGATTTCCCCCTGTGGGTAATTTTCTAAATGGGTGGCACCATGGAGAGCACCGAGTATAGAGTCAGGAACACAAATCTAGCTTCAGATACTTACTAGCTATATGACCCTTGGCAAGTCACTTAACCCTGTTTGCCTCAGTTTCCTCCTCTGTAAAGATGAGCTGGAGAAAGAAATGATAAACCATTCCAGTTTCTTTGCCAAGAAAATCCCAGATGGGACCGTGAAGGGTCAGACTGGACTGAACAACAGTCCCTATTTTATGCAAGTTGTCTCTCTCAGTAGAACAGAAGATCCTTGAGGGCAGGGGATATTCTTTTTATCTCCAATGCTTACCTCAATCCCAGGTATACAATAAGCACTTAATAAATTCTTGTTGATTGATTTAGAGCTAGAAGGGGCCTTTGAGGTTACTTGAACACTCCAAAACCAGTGCTCTATCCAGAGGGTCATAAACTTCACTAAAGCCAAATACATGAAATGGGGAAAGACTCCTCTCTGTATTTAGAAGATTTTTTTTCCTAGCATCCTCTTCAGCTTGAAGGGGGAGAATTAAGCCCAATGTGTTTTCCACATGTAGAGACAAACGAAATTTATCATATCAACCAGTTGGGCCTGTTTAGCAAAAAAAAAACAAAAAACAAAAAACCTGCTACAAAAAACCAGCTTGTTAAGGTTTGCTTGTTTTCTTCCATTATGTTTTATTTTAAGTTTACAAACCTTTGACAGATTCATTATTTTCACACTTGGCTGAGAATGGTAAACAGATCAGCTTCTACTCCCTAAATGCAGCAGGGCTTTGGAAGAGGCAGGCATTGGATCAAAAATGCCCTGTAGTTAAAATTCCTTATGCCAACAATGATATTGTGAACTTGAAAAGCCTTATGTGAACCAAACTGTCTCAAAGAGCCCTCCAAATGTGATGGAAAAGTTGCCTCTAATCACACTAGTTTAATCAGAATTAATCATTATATGGCATCTAAGAGTATAATGCCAAGACCTTATTTTTCACTGAATTGAATAAGAAATAGAAAAAGAGAAAGAGGGCAAAAGATCAGCCTTCAAAATGTTGGCATACTAATCTTGACAACAACAACAATAGCCAATATTTATGGAGTACTTTAAAGATTGAGTGGCTTTTGACATATATTACTTCATTGTGCTATGATGATTCTTGTCCCCTTTACTCATTAATTTATAGCACTTCCTCTGGCACTCCTTTCAACTTGCTCACATTCACATGTCAGGTTCTCAGAGGGTGGAGTGTGTTCTGAGTTCCAGGGTCCTGAGTCACCCTTCATATTATAGTTCAAGAGCCCCCATCAGTGTGTTTCCTAGTCACAATCAGTTCTTAGCAAAGCATTTATAGAAAGTACAGCAGTTAGAAAACTTTCCTTTCACAAACTATGGATTTACTCTCCCATAAATACACACAGTGTTGATGAGGATGTTGGGATCAGACTTAGATAGTATTAGTGAAGTACACATGTAGTATTCATGTATGGCAAAGGCAATTCAAAGCTCATGTCTTCATCACTCTAGGTCCAGCACGCTATCCAATGTGTGTGTGTGTGTGTGTGTGTGTGTGTGTGTTCATCCTTCATTGCCAAAGAAGACCATGCCATCATAGAAATAATGACATGACTTACACTTGACTTTGTTTTGAGTGAGGGAGGGCTGTGTAGGTCACCAGCCTCACTTCTCCTCCAGAGCCATCTGAATCCAGTGACCAGATATTTATCAGGATGACTGGAGGTGACCCAGAATGAAGCAATTGGGGTTAAGTGACTTGCCCAAGGTCACACAGCTAGTGAGTGTCTGAGGTGAGATTTGAACTCGGGTCCTCCTGACTCCTGCTCTGGTGCTCTATCCACTGCACCACCTAGCTGCCCCTTCTATCCAATGTACCACCTAGCTGTCTCTTAGGTACTGTGTTCGGTTCTGGGCACCATATTTTAGGAAGAACATTGATAAGTTTGAAATTGTACAGACTTAGGCAATCAGCATCAAGATCATGCCATAGGGGAATCAGTTGAAGGAGCCAGACCGTGTTGTTTGGAGCAGAGAAGGTTTAGGAAGTAAGCAATAGTTGTCTTCAAGTGGCTGAAGGACTATCATAGATAAGAGGGATTAGGCTTGTTTTTCTTCCAGAGGCCAGAACCATGAGCAATGGTCAGCAATTGCAAATAGGTAAGTTTAGGTTTAATATTATGAAAAACTTCCTAACAGTGAGGGCTATCCCAAAGTGGGACAGACTGCTTCAGAAGGGAGTGGGATCCTCTTCATTCAAGGTTTTTAAGCAGAGACTAGAAGACCATTTGGCAAATGTGTTGTAAAATGGATTCTTTTTGCAACGATGAACTGGAGGAAAAATGAACTAGATAAGATGATCTGTGTGAGACCTCTTTGTAATGTTAAAAAGGTTCAGGAGACATAGTTTCTAAGTAATTTAATCATTTTATTAATAAGACCAGCAGGTTGTTAATAAAAAGGATGGTCATTTGGGCATCTCTCTTAGACTAAAAACCCCTAATGGTGGTTGGGTCACAGTTAATATGCCCTTCAAAGAGATGCTCCTGAAAGATGCCAAATCACCTCTGATTGGTTAATGAAATGGGAGGTGGGCTATCTTGGGGTATGTCACTCAAATCTTGATCAAAGAGATATCAATTTCCATATTACCTGTCTTGATAATAGGGAGAATCCACATTTTCCCAGGACCTGTCTGAGCAAACACAATGAGCGGGATACACTCATTAGTCTAAACTTAGAATTTCTTTTACAGTCTGATTAGAGCTTGTCCTGAGTAAATCTTTAAGAGAGATTTTTAAGAAAACTCTCCCACAGTGGTTGGTTTCTGGATGAGGAAGTAGAAAAAGGGAAAAACCTTGGTCCTAATACAATAACTAGTTATTAAATATGAGAGAAATATTCATCTCTCACATTTTGTAATGCCCCGCAGCCACCGTCACACTAACAATGCCTCCATCTCTATGATGGCCTTTGCTGACTGGTAAATTCACTTCCAGAATCTCCATTTAAGGAAGCAATCACACCATCCAAGCTTATTCCAAACCTGGCTCAACTTTGCTCCTGAAAGTGGGTCCTTTCCTTCCAGTTTTTCAACTTCTTTCTCCCCTACATTCTCCCCATTTTTACCACCCTCTTTTTCAATGTGTCTTCTATTAGAATATAAGCAGAGACAACCATGATTTTTGCTTGTATTTATTTACCCAGTGCCTAGCACAGTGCCTGGTATGATCCCAGGGCTGAATTGACCTTCCAGGACAAAAAGGCCACGGTGAAGGTCCATGGACAACCAAAGGATCTGTGATCTTGGATGAGAAAATAGTAACATCTTTCTTTTCAATAGTGACTGAAGGGGCCATGACCCAAAAGAAGGGTAAGAATATTTGCTATACGTAATTTTTTTACTTTCTTTCTTTTTTTATTTTGTAACATGGCTAATATGGACATGTTTTGCATGATTTCGCAGGTATAACTGATGTCACTTTTTCTTGCCTTCACAATGGATGGGGATGGGATGGAGGGAGAGAACTCAGAACTCAAAATTTTAAAAAAGAATATTAAAATAAATAATAATTTTTTATTAAAGAACTTTTGCTATATACATATAAAGGCATCGTTAGCATTTTTCTTGGTTGTTGAAATTTTCTGCCCTCTGTTACTGAGTTGTGAGGCATCCCTTTGCCCAAACTCCCAGAGAGATGTATCTACATAGATACTAGGAACCTGTGAAGGGAACCTGTCTGTTAAAGCTTCTACCCCAAGGAATCAGCGCCCTAAAGACATCTTACCTGGAGGAAGGATGTCTTGTCACTTCATCAAGTACACAAAAGAATTACATAGCCCCTCACTGAAGGCTATTGATAAAAAAGCATTCCATCTCCTAGTCTAGCCACCCCTGACTTAGTCTTTCATTGCCTTAGGGCTCCTGCTGTGCTAGGAGATTGATGAGGCATCACCAACATATGTCAAAGATGGAACTTTTTCTCTGTGTAAGGGAAAATCCCTTTGGATTACCATCCCACAAGTCAGTCTGTGGGCACTGTTACATATGTGGCTGCCAGCACTTGGCCTCTAGATCTATGTGACTGAACAAGGTCATATTTCTCATCTGAAAGCAGCCAAAAGAAAAACCTAGAAGCTGTATTTCTTCCAGACCCTGAGATTCAGTCACCAGTACTGTCTTTCAATAAATTTTGCTAGGATACATGCGTTTTGCATATGACTTTTTTTTTTATTTAACATCTCTAGAGTGCTGATTGAAATCACTTAACAGATGATTTAGACTTTTGCTCCTAAATAGTGGGGAATGGATACTAGAGAGTGTCTACCTGCCGAGCTTCTGAAATTGACCCCTGGGATCCAGAACCTCCATTTAGATAAATGCTCCCACAGTCTTTCCTTTGTCTCTATCATGTCCTATCTTTTACTATTGCAAGAGGGGGAGCTATGAGAGGGATTAAGTAGGGGGAGGTCTCCGATAAAATCGAATATTCAAACCAATTAAACTGATAGGACACAAGGAACTCATAGTGATTTACTCCTTATTTACTGGTCACACTCTTGGTGGCTTTCAGTGTACAAAGACTCATACTCTGCCTACTGTGTTCTCCCACTGGGCAGCTAACACTGGCCTCAACAATTTTTGAATTCATGTTAGAACCACCAAGGGTACTAGAACTCTCCATTTCTAGTTGATGACTTGTGCTCAAAAACAAAGAAATTAAAAAGTAGAGTAAGGTAGCCAAGGGCTTGAGGTCTAGTCTTAGGCTCACCTATGCATGCCAATGACCCCAATTGCCACGTGCCTCTGTTACAAGCCACTATGACCATAGGGGAAGAGAGAGAAATCCTTTCCATTTACTCCCACTTTGCTGGAGGACCAAGAGAGAGAAAGCACAAGAGACAAGTCTCAAGGTAGAAAGGTCCAAAAGTGAAGGACAGAACCGTTGCTTTTCAGTTATTCTTAATGGCCACAGAGAAGGGAGATTCCTGAATAATGATATCTCAACTCTTGACCACCAGTCATCAGAAGGTAGCCCCAGTCACTAATCAGGAGTTCCCTCTCTCAACTCAGAAAGAATTTCCTAATCATCTCCACAATACTTGTCTGGTACATCTTATCTTTCTAGTAGAATGTAAGTATTCCTTGAGGGCAGGATAATAATCCCAATGTTAACAATATTCGAACACTCAAAAGGATGTGATCTTTGTGCATCTTCCCTCCAATGATGCTGGTCACAAGGCCTCTGTGACCACCCATACAGGAGCCCATGAAACCAGAAAAGATAATGACATCTTAATATTCATCATCATAATCATAGCTCATGTTTGTATGGAGCTTAGCAGTCACAAAATGCTTTATCTGCACTGCCTCTGTTGATCCTCAGCAACCCTGGGGTGTAGGTACTATTATTATCCCCATTGTATAGTGGAGAAAACTGAGATAGACGTACATAGAAGGTTTACTCACCAGCCCCAGAGGGAAGAAGCAGATAGATTCATGCCAAGCAACTCCCATAGCAAGTAGAGAGATATGGCAAAGGGTGGTGATTTCAATGGTGTGGGTCCTTCCTCTGCCAAAAAGCTCAAAACCTCTTTGGGGCCTAGTTGAAAGTCAGAGAGAGTTGCTTGAGATATACATAGAATTCGAGAGCCAGATGGGCCTTAGAACAGGAAGTGTCAGAGCTGGGAGGGGCCTTAGAACAGGGGGTGGCAGAGCTAGGAGGGCCCTTAGAACAGGGAATGGCAGGGCTGGGAGACCTTACAACATGGAATATCAGAGCTGGGTGGGACTTTAGAAAAGAGGATGGCAGAGCTGGGAAGGGCCTTAATCTTATATCTTAGTCTTAGAAGGGCTCCTACTTCAAATCCCTCATGTCTCCTAAGTCCCTAGTGGAAAAAGCAGGATGGGCCTCCCTCGAACCTCCTTGGGAAAATGCAAACCCTTTTCACTCCCTGTGGACCACAATCCAGGTGAAAGCTCTTACTTAACAATTAGCTGGCACTGATGTTATACAAGGCTGCTCAGAGGGGCCGTGTAGGAGAACAGATTCTAGGTGGTGCCTGCAGGCTGCTCCTGAGGCTACCTAGGAGTCGTGCTCAGCCAGAAAGGACGGCCAGAAAGGGTGACAGGCTGCCCAATGCTCAGCAGAATCTGCTCTTTACTGAACTGTATAAGCTCTCTGTTTTCAAGTTTCCAATGTTCTTTTTACACCCTCGGCCCCATATAATGGACCAATGGAAAAGATCCAGCACCTGGTGTCCTGAAACCGAGACTTGACTCATCTTCATATCTCTGTGCCCTCCATAATTGGGGGCAGCCCTAACACTTTTAGTTAGATCTAACATTTGTCCATTTTTAAATGCTCCAGAAATAAGCCTTCACAGGATTGTAGCTCTAGAGCTGAAAGGGACTTCAAAAGGCATTTAGTCTAATCCCCTTATTTTACAGATGAGGAAACTGAGGCCCGGGAAGTTTTTTTAAAGTATATTTTTATTAAATCTATTTTATTATGAATTTAACTACAGCAAGCCATAAACATTTCTGCATACAAAAAAGGAGGATTGTATAAGAAAGAAACTATGTCGCATAGTTTTGAAAACAGCATTTATTCAAGTTAAAGAACCTATAATGAGACAACTACATGTGCACCCTTCTTAACTTTTTGTTGTGGGGGGCTCCCACCCTATTCTTTGTCCTGGGCCTCTTTGGCAGTCCGCAGAAGCCTATATACCTCTTCTCAGAAGAATGTATGTGACCCACATTTCTAACTGGAAGTCTCAATTTCAGTTGGATGTTAATGAAAATTAAGGTGTCGTTTTTTTTCCCCATCCAAGATCAAGGATTCTCCTGAAGTCTCTTCCAGGTATCAAGTCCACGGGTTAAGAACTCTTGCCCTACCTCTCACCTCTCCCTCTCTGTTTGCCTGTCTTCCTTCAGGACTTAATTTAAATCCCACCTACTCCAGGAGACCTTTCCCTAACAGCTAACTCCTTCCCCTTTTGAGTTATTTTCTATTTACTCTGTATATTTGTTGATTCATTTCAGTTGTGACCAACTCTTTGTGACCCCAATTCGGGTTTTCTCGGCAAAGATACTGAAGTGGTTGGCCATTTCCTTCTCCAGCTCATTTTACAGATGAGGAAACTGAGACAAACAGGGTGAAGTGACTTGCCCAGGGTCACACAGCTAGTAAGTGGGTGAGGCTGGATTTGAACTCAGGGAGGTGAGTCAGTCTGACTCCAGGCCCAGCACTCTGTGCACTATGGCGCCGCCTAGCTGTACGTCTCATATCTATCTGATTATTTACATATTATCTTTCCCATTAGAACATAAGAAAGAGTGTACAAACAGAAGTTCTTTTCTTTATCACATGGTTAGTGGGCTTGGAACAGTTTCCTTAGTACTTTGAAACCTGCTAAGGTAGAGATCTAAGTCCTCATTATTTGCACCCAGTTCCCTTTGTATCTGCTGCCCCAGCACAAGCCCATCACATGTAGCTTATTCAAGCCTCCTCTTCCCTGTGAACTGAGGGCTGGGTACCAAACTCCTCCCAATGCCTTCCTTTATAGGGGGCAGAAAGTGAATTCTATCACTCCACCTTAAATTTGCTGCTCTGTCTGGTTTCAACTCCATGGAAGAAGATGCTCCACTCCCCCACCTCGCCACTAGGTACCCCCTGGTATGTCAATATCCCTTTTCCGTATTAACTTTTAGGTTAACATCTTTTTAGGTTATCATCTCCCTAGGGCTTAGTGCCTGGCAGATAGTTTGTTTTGGATCCAACTCTTGACCCTATCTCAGCAGAGTTACTGGAGTGATCTGCCATTTTCTTCTCTAGCTCTTTTTACAGATGAGGAAACTGAGGCAAACAATTAAGTGACTTGCCCTGCATCACCCTGCTAGTAAGTGTCTGAGGCCTGATTTGAACTCAGGTTTTCCTGACCCCAGGACTGGTGCTTTGCCACCTACCTGACAGCTCTTTTTACAGATGAGGAAACTGAGGCAAACAGGGTTAAGTGACTTGCTCAGGGTCACACAATAAGTGTCTGAGGTTGGATTTGAACTCAGGTCCTCCTGACTCCAGAGCCAATGATTTTATCCTCTGGACCACCTAGCTGCCTCACACATAGTAGGAACTTAAAGTGTTGATTGGATCGGATCAAGGCTCACCAAACATGCATCTGTGTGTTCCTAGGACTCAGCCCTCAGTGACCAACCCCCACCTCGAGCCCCTTACACTAGACAATGTACTCTGATAAAAAGAACATCAGATTAGCAATGGGGAACTGGGTTTGAATCCTGCCTTCTCCTATTTACCTTGGAGAAGCCCCTTTTCCTCTCCGAACCCATTTTTCGTCAGTAAAAGGAGGACGACAGACTACATATTCTGAGGGCCCATTTAGCTCCATAGTCTCATCTTCTCTACTATTCACTAGTTCCCACATTCAGCGTTCTGTGCGCTAACATCCCTTTCAGCTCTGACATTCTACATTCAAAGGTCTTTTCTCGCTGTTCACATTATGTTCTAAAACTCCTCTCAGCTCTGACATGCCATGGATGCTAAGTGACTAATTAGTGGTGATCGTAACCAGGTCAGGAACGACAGGTGTACGCCAGTGCTGTCCTTACCTCATTAATTACAATAATGTAGTGAGTGGAGGGGGAGGCGGCATGTTAAGGTGCCGTCTGGTCAACTTGTCCCTTCAATTTACAGATTAGGAGATGGAAAGCCCTGAAGGGAAGTGCCTCACCTGAGGCACACAGCAAATTAGAAGCAAACCTGACTTGAATCCTGGGTTTTCTGACTCCCAATCCAACTCTCTACACTAGACCAAGTAGCTTTTCCCCCATCGTTGTTGTTCAGTCATGTCCACCTCTTCATGACCCCACTTGGGGTTTTCTTGGCAAAGACACTAGAGTAGTTTGCCATTTCTTTCTCCAGATCATTTTACAGATGAGGAAACTGAGACAAAAAAAAAGTTGAGTGACTCATCCAGGGTCACACAGCTAGGAAGGGTCTGAGGCTGGATTTGAACTCAAGACAATGATGAGCCTGGACCAGATATTATGCACTGTGGCGCCACCTAGCTACCTTTGTCCTCCATACTTTTATCCAAGTCATTTAGATCCATTCAACAAATGTTTATAAAGAGCCCACTCTGTGCCAGTCACTAGGAATATGGAGACATTACTGGAATACATCCCTGTCCTCACGGGGGTTATATTATGTTGGGGGATACAATTTGTATGCAAAGGAGAAAATACTAAATAATTTGGTAGGGAAGGACCTCATATAGGATATAAGGATTACTCAAGAGGCAGAGGGAAGGAAAAAAGGCATTCCAGAAATAGGGAATACAAAGGCACGGTGAGAGGAGATGGAACATTGGGAACAAGGAACATCTGGTTGGCCCTTTGACTAGAACAGAGAATGAATCAGAAGGAGTGTTGTCTAGATAGAAAGTAAAGTCTAGAAACAAAATGGAAGATAGACTGAGAAGGACTTTTAATGACAGACATAGTATAGTTATCCCTTCCAAATCAACACTTTCTCCACCTTAGTTTCAATATATCAGCACAAGAAAATAAGTGGGGAATTTGGGGGAGTTTTGCAGAAACTATAGATGATAAATGAAGGCCAGCATACAACACAGAGTCTGTGACCAAATACTTTACCAAATTTTACAATAAAATGCTGTAAATACCCCCATAAAAGAAAAAGAAAAAATTCAGACATTCTCTGATATGAAAGGAGAGCCAAAAGGCTTTACATGGACTTTCCAGGCTGTGGGAGCACCATGCTCTGAACCCCCTTGATGTAGAAGGGATAACTATAGTCTGTATTTTACTCTAAAGTCAACAAAGAGCCACAGACATGGTCAGCTATCTACTCCAGGAATATTAAGTTGGTGGCTGTATAGAGGATGTATTGGAGAGGAGAGTCCTGAAGACAGAGAGACCAATTAGGAAGTTATGGTAATAGTCTAGTTGAGAGATGATGGGGGCCTGAACCATGTGAGTTGAGTGAGGGAGATGGATAGACAAGATACTGTAGAAAGTAAGCGAGGTCAATCATGGGTCCTGGATACCCTCTTCGGGTATTTTGTGAGACTCTGATGAGATAATATATGTAAAGTGCTCCGTCAATGTCTGTTACTCCTGGTGTAGCCAGGGTGATTAGAGGAAGCCTTGATTCGCTGGTGTGGATTTTGACATGTGCTCTGGTCTCTTGCTGAGAGACATGTACTTTGCTGGGATGACAAGCAACTCCTGATTGGTCCCCATGAGGGAGAGAGGGGGTTGGGTCAAAGATGATTAAGAACTGGGGGTGAGGAGGACAGATTCTGTAAAAACTATGGTCATGGCTTCCTCCACTATCTTTGTGGCAGTCTAGCTGGGGACTTTACCCCAGTACCTTTGAGCTTTCTTCAAAAGCCAAGGGGTGTGGACAAGGGATTTCTTTTCCCTTCCTTCACAACAAAACCCCCGTGAGGCAACAGATGCAAAAGAGACTTAAGAAATTCATGGAAGCTCAATCTACACTTTCGTAGTCAAGCTTGAGACAGCACTTCAAGTCCTTGGTTGCTCTCTTCTGCCATTTTCCATCCCTCAAATGACCAGAACACTAAGAAATAGCTATTCTCCTTCCTTTTTAAGCATGGAAGGACATGCCCTGGCTGTCACTTAATCCCTATTTGCCTCAGTTTCCTCAACTGTAAAACGGGAAGAATAATAGTATCTACCTCACAGGGTGGTTCTGAGGATCAAATGAGATATTTGTAAAATGCTTTACATGGTAAATGGTGCATAGTGGGCACTTAAAAATGTTTTTTCCATCCCCCTTTTCTCCCCTCAATGACTAGGGACTGGATCCCACTAATTTTTGTACACTCTACTGTCTAGCACATAGGAAACACCTAATAATATCCATTGAGTCAAATGTTCTCAGCTAATGAATAAATCTATTTATATTTACAGAAATGGGAAATTCAGAATTTCTAGAAGCCCAGAATTCAAAGCAACCTCCAAGGCCATCTAGTTAACCCACATCTGACTGAGAATCTCCTCTCCAATGTCCCCCTCATACAGCCTTTGCCTGAAGACCTTGAAGAAAGGAAGATGAATGGCACTTCCCAGATTTTGCATTTTTTACAAATTGAAGGTTTGTGGCAACCCTGTGTGAGCAAGTCTATGGGTGCCATTTTTCCAACAGCATGTGCTCACTTTGCATCTGTATCACATTTTGGTAATCTGCCCAACATTTCAGACTTTTTCATTATTATTATGGTGATCTGTGATCCTTGACGCTACTATTAAACTCATTTTGGGGTGGCACCAACCACACCTATATCTGTCAGGGAACTTAGTCAATAAATGCTAAATGTGTTCTGACTGCTCCATCACCACCACCCCTATCCTTTCTGTCTTCTCCTTCTTCACAGACCTTCCTATTCCCTGGGACAGAACAATATTGAAATTAGGCCAGTCAGTAACCCTACAATGGCCTCTAAGTATTCAGATGAAAGAAAAAGTCAATCTGATGAAGCAAACTGGATTGTTGTCTTATTTTAAGAAACTGCCACAGCCACTCCAACCTCCAGCAACCACTGCCCTGATCAGCCAGTGGCATCAAGGCAAGACTCCTCACCTGCGAAAAGATTACAACTCACTGAAGCTCAGATGATAGCATTTCTTTTAGCAATGAATTCTTTTT
The DNA here is from genome assembly GCF_028372415.1 of Notamacropus eugenii. Taxonomy (NCBI): domain Eukaryota; kingdom Metazoa; phylum Chordata; class Mammalia; order Diprotodontia; family Macropodidae; genus Notamacropus; species Notamacropus eugenii. The sequence continues at coordinate 25,392,500 of NC_092875.1, read as the reverse complement.
TAATTAAGGTATATATGTTGTTTTATTTTTTTAGATACAGTCCTTTTGCACACTTAATAGAGTACAGTATAGTGCAGGGGTGGGGAACCTGCCATCTTGAGGCCACACATGGTCCTTGGGTGAGGCCTTTTGACTGTGTCCAAGTCTTACAAAACAAATTCTTTAATTAAGGGGATTTCTTCTGTGAAGTTGGGATTCAGTCAAAGGGCTGCTCTTGAGGACTTAGAGGGCCCCACCTAGAGGTTCCCCACCCCTGATATAGTATTATCATAACTTTTATATGCACTGGGAAAACAAAAAAAAATTGTGTGATTTGCTTTATCAAAATATTCACTTTATTGCTTTGGTCTAGAACTAAACCCACGATACCTTCCAGATATGCCTGTTTCTCCCTCAACAACCTCTTTCATTCTGGATTATCTCTCATTGGTAGGAAGCTTTTCCTTATGTCAAGCCTACATCTGTCTCACGGCAACTTCTGCCCATGGTTCTTGGTTGGGGCCTCTGGGGCCAAGCAGAAAAGGCTCATTTCCCTTCAGTGCCTTCCTCGATGGATGAAAGAGAAACCACTTCATCTTTGGCCCTGAAAGAACTGAAAAGTTGCCTGCGCAGCCATCCCTCTGCTCAGTCATGGAGTAGGTGTGCTTGCTTGGCCCTGTCTTGGAGAACTCAGTTTTGACAGCCTACATGTTGCTTTATTTAATTTGTTCTAAATTGGTGGTTGGGCTGGTTGTCTTTGTTATTGCTCTTAAATTGGGCCAAGATATAGAGTTCGGTTGCAGACGGCACAGGAGATGCATTCAGTAGCTCTTTAATCAGCATCATGGGATCATGGATTTAAAGATGGGTAGGCTAAAGAGATCATCCAGTTCAACTCACTCATTTTACAAAAGAGAAAACGGAGCGCCAGACAGGCAAGGACTTGTCCAGGCTCATGCAAATAGTAAGTAGGTGGCGCCACATTTTGCTAAAGACATTGATAAGATAGAGCACAGCCAGAGTGAGAAAGAAGTATGGGCCCAGGACACTGGGGCACTGTACCCCCTCCCTTCTATGCTAAGGAATCCCTCTGTTCTGAAGAAGGTTCAGTCTTAGAGGAGCCTGCCCTCTAATGAGAGGAGGGATAGTCTACTTTTTCTCTTATTTTGGGGGTCATCAATCCCCCATCCTGGAACACCAGGGAGAAATTATTTAAAACTTAGACTATAGTTCGTGTCTAGGTTTCTCCAAAGTGGAGAGTAAAAAAGTATTCATTGCTCAATATGAATCAGGCATGGGACAGTTATTTATTTTCGACACAAAGACAAAAAATTCCCAGGCCTCATTGACAAAACAATTTAAGATGAGATTTAGTAACTTAACTGGTCCAGTCTCTCAGAATACCGATGCCTCAAAGTCATCAGAGCTTAAAACAGTTTTCAGAACTGCTGTTTAAATATTTTAAATCTCACCTAATTTCTGCACCGTATCCCTCAAAATCCATGTCTTCTAGCAAGCCAGGCTAATGTCTGGGCCCATTCTGTCGCTCGTGGTCATTTTCTCCAAGAATACTGGAGTAGGTTCTAGGGATTCTTTTCCATGCTACCAATCTACTCCTACCAAAGGACCCAGACCTCTGAATTCATGAGGTTACCACCAAGGCTAGACATAGCCATATTGGGAGAGAGAGTTGTTCACAAGATTAGGAAAAGAGATACCCAAACCCAGAGTCAACCTTGCCTAGACAGGACTTGTATTTTATCTGCAGTGTCCTCCCAGCCACATGGTGGCAATGGTGGGAGATAGGGCAAAGGGCCCCACTCTCATCCTACATACTAGAAATTATCCTGACCTGAGCCATAGCCAAGAGGGAAAAGAGCAGTGAGGGGAAGGTCACTCACTTTTAAATATCCATTGAGTTATCGGCTCTCTCTATTCACCAACCAATGAGGGGACTGCCTCGTCATTTCAAAGTCCAGGTCCCTCAATACCAAGTCGCATATTGGGAGAAGTCAATGGGTCATTATCTGAAAGCACCAATTCCCCAGAGGGCTTAGTCATGCACATGGAATTGGACAGAAGCAGGCAAAGAATCTGCACACGCTCTATACATCCCTGATTATATAAGATTTTGGTTAAAGAAGTGGGGGTGTTCAGATCTGAACAAAGACAATTTCAGAGAAGCGTGATAGCTGCCTTGCAAAGCCTTGAAGCAGTGCATCAGTGTTAGCTGTTATCATTATCATATGCTTTACATATATTAAATTGCTATGTTGTCGTTCAGTTGAATCTGACTTTTCATGATCCCATTTGGGGTTTTCTTGGCAAAGATACTGGAATGGTTTGCCATTTCTTTCTCCAGATTATTTGATAGACAGAAATTGAGACAAACAGGGTTAAGTGACTTGTCCAGGGTCACACAACTAGCGAGTGTCCAAAACCAGATTAGAACTCAGGTATTCTTGACTCCAGGTCCAGCATTCTATCCACTGTGACACCTAGCTGGCAGAGATGCTAACTTGTTATATAAATGTCAATTATTGTTCTGATGGTGATGAGTCAAAGTTCTGTGTTCCTAGGGGGTAAACCTGAATGGAGTTTTGAGTTAAAGAGATAATTATTAAGAAAATTTCAAAGATTAAAGTAGGTCCTTGGCAGTTCAGGGCTATGGTTTTAAGTCACTAGTTTCAAATAAAATACAAAAAAGCTTGGACTAGAGACATCTCCAAGTTCCTCTGACTCTAAGATGGTAAGATTCCTGGATAAAGTTATTTTGGATTTTAACTATCAGTCTCTGAATTTTGGGGCTTTTTTGTTTGAAATTCACCTTTGTAAACCACCAGCTGCCTTTCTGATTCAACAGCTAAAAATAGTAAGGAGAAGGATTCTCTGGGGCTGGGGTGAGCAGCCCTAAAGAAGGCCAGAGGCATTTAAAAATTATAAATGCTGTTTAAATGACCAAGGCATGCATTATGGGAACATAGGGCAGGAACCTCATTAAAAGCTGACTTAGAGGGAGAAGAAAATTGTTCAGAGAATCTGTTGACCCTTCCTTCCACTGCCCAAAGGGTAGGCTCCCCCAGCAAGAGTCCAATCTTACAAATTATCATGTCTCTATATGCCTAAGGCTCAGAGGAAAGAAGTCAAAGTCGTTTTAAAATAACTCTTACTAAACTCTGCCTCCCCTTAAAAGCAAAACAAAACAAACAAAAATAGCCACTAGGATTTTTGTGGGAGTTAGTGGGTAAGTTTCTGCTTCTATATACTCCATAATTATGTCTTGTATTAAGGTTTACAAGTTATCTCATCTGATCCAACCTCACTGGACCTCAGTTTCCTCATCTGTAAAATTAGAAGGTGGAACTAAATGTCTTCTAAAGTCCCTTCCAGCTCAAAATCTATGACCCCATGGGTGACTTTAGACAAGACACTTCATAAAGTTGGGTCTATTTATTCAAATATAACATGAGGTTCTAGATGACCTTTGAGGTCCCTTATAGCTTTAGATCCAGGAGAATATGGGCCTCATTATAACCCTGTGTATTACAGATACTACTATTTCTCTAGTTTTCTATGCCCATGTTGTCTCTCCCTTCCCCCTAATAGGATGCAAATTTCTTGAGGGTAGACCCAGTATATTTTTCTCTTGGTGTACCCAACACCAAACACAGTGCCTGATCCAGAGTAGGTGATTAATAAATGCTTGTTGAATGAATGAATTTTTGTGCTAAAGACCAAAAGGTCTTTAACCAAGGGTGGGGGGTGGTTAGGGGATTTTTCCATGGTCCCACAGCTAAGGTCAGAGATGGAAGTAAGGCCAAGTAACTCCTGAGTCTAGTCCTCTTTGTATGCTATGTCAGACCACATTTGCCACAATGAGGACCATGAAATTGCCACCTCCTCCAAAGATAGGAACAGGCAATTTGGGGAAGAATAATCACAAATGATCAATTGTCAAAAGAAGAATTCAGAGAAATTCAAATTTCTTGTTTTCTTCTTGTTGCCTATGCCAAGGATAATGTCCTTTGGCTTAGAGTGAAAATGGCTACTGAGTAGTTGGTACCCAGGATAAGTAAAGAGAGAGTAAGAAAATTCTTTTGATGATTCTACTCACTTGGCTCAGATGTGCAGCAGTGGGTACCTGGACCCTGTTGCCTGAAGGTCTGGTGTGTTTCACTTCATCTCCCCTACAGGATTCTTGGAACCTTTAAGAGGGTGGGTGAGTATCTAGGCTCTCTCTCCACCAAGGTGCTATCCTAATTATAAGAAGCCCTCTGCACCCCATTTCCACTTAACACTGAACAGTCGAATTAGTTTTTACAGAGTAAGATTTGCTTCAAAAGTCCAATTACAAATATGCAAATATACTCCCCCAACATATGAGACATAGCCCCCACCCCCATCTTCTGCACTACCTCATGCTCTGGAGAGATGAAGGATATTAAGTTCCCAACTTATCTTGGTTCCTATATAGCAGAGTCCTAAATTCCAAGTCCAAAACTTGCTTTGGGCTCAAGCCCCAAATATTCTGGTTTCTCCTGGGCTGGTTAGCTATACATCCATTCTAGGATGGTGACTTTGAATGCCTCCAAAGTCCCAGGTCTAGTTTGAGTTCCATTATTTGTACTTGTAAAATAAACCAAAACGGAAACCCTAGGTCCATTTCTTCGCACCACCCAGAGACTAAAAGGGGAGAGGGGAGGAAGGAAGCTCTTTTCCTCATGCATTCAATTCCTGGTGGCTGTGCTATTGGTGATCTTGTATCCTTGCCCTTTCTGGATCACAGAGTGGGGAAAAGAAAGTGAGACTGTCCCATTCTGGGAGTCTTCAAGATGCAGCCTATTCTGGCTCTGTAGTCCATGGAAAGAGGTCCCTCCTATCACCTGGAAGGAGAATCTTCTCTCAGAAGCAGGAAGCCTCCATGTTAGGTGACCTGGGCACGGACAAATGCCCTTGTTACAAATAAAATACATCCTTGGGTAACTGAAGAACCCGGTGAATATGATTTCTAAGCCATTGTCCGTAATCTTTGAAAGACAACAACAAAAAGGCCATAGATTGGGAGAAGGACAAATGCTATAGCGGAATTGATTCCAAAATCATATGTCAATGAGCTTGACAGAGATCCTTGAGGACGTTCCAGAACACACTATTAAGGAAATGGTTGGTGAACCACTATAAAGAAAAGCAGTGGTGACAAGGAGCCAGCATGGCTTCGTCAAGAGCAGGATGTCCTAGGCTTACCATGTTTCCTTTTCTAACAGGATTACTAGACTAGTAGATCAGGGAAATGCTGTAACTATAGCTTGGCATTATCTCAGGGCAAAGACTCTCATGCTATTCTTGTGGATGAGATGTGGGTTGGATGGTAGTACAATTAGGTGAATTCAAAGTTGGTTGAATATCTGAATCCAACAAATAATTATTGGTTCAATATCAGCTTGAAAGGAGATCTCCAGGGACCTGTGTGTGACCTGCTGGCATTTGTCATCAATTTTATCATCAATCACCTAGGGGCAACTAAGTGGCACCATAGTGCAAAGAGTACCAGGGCTGAAGTCAGGAAGACTCATCTTCCCAAGTTCAAATCCGGTCTCAGACACTTACTAGCTGAATGACCCTGGGCAAGTCACTTCACCCTGTTTGCCTCAGTTTCCTCACTTGTAAAGTATGAGAAGGACATGGCAAACCACTCCAGTAGCTTTGCCAAGAAAACCCCAAATGGGGTCTTGATGAGTCAGAATCTAGAACACAAAAACAAAATACATGGCATACTTACCAAATTCGCAAACGACATAAACCTAAGAGGGATTGTGAGCACACTAGGTAACAGAGGCAAGATCCAAAAATACCTCAGCAGGCTAAAACATTAGGTCAGATCTAATAAGGTGAAATTAAATGTAGATAAATATAGTCTCAGGTTAAAAAATTGATGTCATTACTACAAAGTGGAGCATGGGTAAATATTAGCTTGTCTGAAAAAGATCTGGGGATTTTAGTGGTCCACAAGCTCAATTTGAGTTAACACTGTGATACAGGGTGGTATGGTAGCCATAAGCTTCCTGAAGAGAGGCACAGAGTTCACAAAGAACACAGTCTTGCTGCGTTCAGCTGGTCCAACTACACCTGAAGTATTCTTATCAATTCTGGGTTCCATTGTTGAGCGAGGGCATTGGTAAGCTGGAAATGACAAATGGGAGGTAACCAGGGTAAAGGAAAGATCCTGAGTTCATGATCTTCTGCTGTTGCATTCTCAAAGAGGATCAATGACATCACAGGGAAATGTTTTGATCTGCACACAAATGGATTTAAGTGGGGCAGAGTCATCAGCCTCACTTTCTCTTCCAGTCATAGGAAGATGACAGATGGCATTTAAGAGTCAGTTGAAGAAACTGGGGATAAATTGGGAGAAGAAAACAGTGAGAGGTCATGTGCCAGCTCTCTTCTAGGATTTGAAAAGTTATCACATGAAAAAAATAATGAGCCTTGTCCTATTTGGATACACATTGCAGAAAAATAGATGACAGTTTCGAAAATACAAATGTAACCTTCCTATCAGTAAAAATTCCTAAGAACTGTTGGTCAGTCATTCAGTCATGTCCAACTCTTTGTGATCCCATAGATTACCATCCATCTTGGCAAAGATGCTGGATTCCTTCTCTAGCTCATTTTTACAGAAAAGAACTGAGGCAAACAAGGTTAAATCATTTGCCCAGGATCAAAAAGCTAATAAGTATCTGAGGCCAGATTTGAACTTGGATCTTTCTGACTCCAAGCCTCGTGCTCTAGCCACTGCACGACCTAACTTCCTCCTAAGTACTAGAGTCATCCTAAAGTGGAATGGGTGACCTGAGGAGCTAGTGGCTTTCCCTCTCGTTGGCTGTCTTCAGGGAAAAGTAGGCTGAGTCTTTGCGGGGGGAGGTCTTGTGGAAGAGATTCCTATTCAGGGATAGGTTAGACGAGATGAGCTCTGGGGCACCTCCAGACTCCAAGGCTCTGTGAAATTAAAACAACTCTGCATATTAAAACAACCCCTTTCCATCCTTTTGATTGACAAAGACACAGAAAAACACTCCAAATCAACTCTGGTGGAACTGAAGAAATCTATTATGCTGCTGGAGGGGTTCTGAATGGTATCATCTTTTTGCAAAACAATCTAGTAATATTCAAGGAAGTTCCAAGTTTCTTCACATCCTTCAGCCTACTGATTCCACTATGGGGACTATATCCAGGGAATGTGCTGGAAGGAGAAGACCAAGACCCTAATTGTGCAAAAAATAGTCAGAGCAGCATTATTTGTAATGGCAAAAACACAACACAGCAAACAGCCCAAATTTCCAGTGGTGAGGGAACAGCTGGACAAACTGCGATATGTGAGCACAATGGATTGGTATAGTACTATAAGAGCGATAAATATGAAGACTACGAAGCAATATGGCATCCCTTGTAGAAGCAATGTAGAAGGGAGAAAGGAAAATCAGAACAACCTTATAAATGCCCATTCTAATTATGGAAGCAATCATGATGATGACTGATGAAGATGATGAAGATGATGGTGATGATCCTGGAAGCTCTGGGAATTCTTGCTCCAATTCTCACTCTTACAGATGAGTTGGGTCCCCTAGGACTAGACTAGGATACATCTTCCCCTCAAGGTGCTAGGAGTATTCTGAAGGGTATGAATGGGGTCCTTTCTTTAATACAATTAACTTGAGCACTCATTCTGGTGTATTCTCTCCAAGATTAATCGCCAGTGATTGCTGCAATGGTTTCACTTGACCTCATAACATTAATTACCTTCTTTAAAAGAATATGTATGGAGGAGATGACTCTTGTCCTGCCTCTGGATTTCGATGACTCTGGAGGAAAGGGAGAGTCTGATGATTTTGTGCAGGTCTGCCTCACTTAAATCCAAATCATGCACAAGTCAAGACATCACTGCTGAAGTCATCTGCCCTCTTTAAAACAAAGGAAGAATAATGTCTAAGAAGATATGTATGGCAAGAAAAAAAGTACAAAGATTTCCCTCAAAAACCAAAATGTACCTAGACCATCTTGGTCCCCAGAAGCAATACAGTTTCTGCTGTCCTACCAAGTTTGCATCTGAACCGAGGACAGTTGATGGACCCAGTTGCTCTCTTAATTGTAGGGCATGGCATTTTAGATTTGAGGGGTGGGGGCAGCTAGGTGGTACTAACTAGTGGATAGAGTGCTGGGCCTGGCGTCAGGGAGATCTCAGTTCAAATCCAGCCTTAGACATGTACTAGCTATGTGATCCTGGGCAAGTCACTTAACCCTGTTTGCCTTGGTTTCCTCATTTGTAAAATGAGCTAGAGAAGGAAATGGTAAATCACTCCAGTATCTTTGCCAAGAAAATCCTAAATGGGATCACAAAGAACTGGACACAATTGAAAAATGACTAAACATCCCATACCATGCTGTGCTTTTGCCCTAGATTTGGCATCAATCCTAGTTCCAGGCTTTAAGTAGCTCATCATTACAGTCTTTCAAAGATCACAAGGTCCTAGCTTTCTCTAATACTCCTTCCCCTAAATTCCAGAAAGAACAAACAACAAAGGCCACATTTTGGGCCTGGGTTGGCAGGAAGGAACAATGTCCTCTCTCCATCCAGAGGCTTAAAGGACATATCTGTCATCTGAACAAAACCAGGCAAAAAAGAAGGCTGGCCTGGGCCAACTAGTGCTTTTGAATGCATTCTCAATTCTGGTTCAGCAGCCCATTAAAAAGCTTGCCTTTTCACTACTACCTGGGTAGCAGACCACAAAGAGAATGCCTGAGAATGCTCTGAACTGGGGAGCAGTGCCCTCTAATTATACGTCATCACACCTTTTTGGAAGCAAGCTCCCCAGCATCTTCCACATGGGTTCACAGCAGGAAAAAGATGGGACACCACTAGCTATTATCTTCATTATACATAATAACAGTAGCAAAGTCTGAAAAAAATTCACAGAAGAAAAATGGTTTAGTATCAATCAATCAGAAGTAATTAAACAAACACCTGCTAGATGCTGAGCATACAAAAGTAAAAACAGTCCTTACCCTTAGGAATCTTCTATTCTAATGAATGAGATAACATAGAAAGATGATAGATAAATGGAGATATAGATAGAGAGATAGACAGAAAGATAGATGATAGATAGATGGAAATATGAAGATAGATAGGAAAATAGAGGGATATAGACGACAGGTAGACAGATGGATGGACAAAAATAGAGATGTCTAGACATAGGCATAGGCATAGACATAAACATAGACATAGACATAGACAAATATAGATATATAGCTATAGATATAGAGGAGCTAAGTGGCCCAGTGGAAAGAGCACCAAGATTGGAATCAGGAAGACCCATCTTCCTGAGTTGATCTTGGGCAAGTCACTTCACCCTGTTTGCCTCAGTTTCCTCATCTGTAAAATGGACTGGAGAAGGAAATGGCAAATACTTTAGTATCTCTGCCAAGAAAACCCAAAATGGGGTCATAAAGAGTTGGACATGATTGAAAGATGACTGAACAACAACAAGATAAATACAGATATAGAAATATACACAAGGCATTCTGTGATGGGAAAATGCCAGAGCCTGTCGGGTTTGGGGGGAGGGCAAGGACGAGCAAAGTTTTCCTGTAGAAGGTAGCACTTGAGCTGAGTCTTGAACAAAATTAGATAGTCCAAGAAGTGGAGGTGAATTCCAGGCTTTGAAGGAAGCCACCACAAAGGTCCAGAGATGGGATATGGAGAATTAGTGTGAGGAACCACAAGTGGGCCAGGATGATAGGTCCATAGCCAAGGTGTGGCTTTAATGTGTATCCAGACTAGAAAGATAAGAATGGACTAGGTTGCAGAGATCTTTTAATACCTAGCAGAGGAGCTTATTTTTTATCCTAAAGGATGATACGGAGTCCCTGGAGTTTATTGAGTAGGGAAATGAATGGTCAGACCCACATTTTAGGAAAATCACTTTAGAGGTGACATGGAGGATGGACTGGAGAGGGAAGAGACTTGAGGCAGGAAGATCAGTCAGGAGGCTATTGTCTGGAGAAGAGGTGATGAGGATACTCGCCATGTAGCCTGGGTTTGGGGCTTTCCTCTGACCCATATACTGGTTGTGAGATCCTGGACTAATTGCTTTGGACAAAGTGATCTTGGATCCTGGACAAACCTTTCAGGGCTCTCTCTAGGCATCTCACTAAGACCATAGCTTGCAGAAAAGGTGCAGCTCTGTTTAACAGGTAGAATCTCTCCACAGGTTAAGTCAAAAAACAAAATAATTATGGTTTTTTAAATTAATTCCATTAAATAATGATTTCTTCAATGTTTCGAGGGACCTGTGATTCCTTCAACATACAAGGGGGTTGAGAAGAGATTGAGAAGAGTGGAATTCAACCTGGCCTCCTCATCCTAACTTGCAGAGTCAACCAGGATCTCAGTACTGGAAAGGAGGTTGGAGTTCAGCCTATCACTGAGTCACAGGTCTCTTGATAATGTCCCTTCTCCCTTACACTATTGCTCTAGACTCCTCACCGCTCCCTCTGCATCTGGTCTCTCTGTGTTTCATACTCTGCTTCCTCTAGCTGCCAGTACAATGTTCCTAAATCATGGGCCTGCCTACATTACTCCCCGTCTCAAGAAGCTTGTGGTTCCTTATTGCTTCAAGGATCAAATACAAACTTGTCTCTTTATTAGCTCAGTGGCTGGAGGGCTGGACTTGGAGTCAGAAAGACCTGAGTTCAAATCCAGCCTCAGACACTTACTAGTTGTGTGACCCTGGGCAAGTCACTTAACCCTGATTGCCTCCAAAAGGAAATCAACCTCAACTCAAGCTCTATCCCCTACATGAGGTCTTTCTTTCCTCTAGCTGCTAATGATACCACCCTATCTCAAAACACTTTGTATATGCTTGGTTTTCTTTGTCACCTTACGTATCTTATTTAATGCATTTAAAAACATTTTTTCTGAGAGTGGATCCTGTGTTTTACCAGTCTGATTAAGGAGTCTATGACACCAAAGAAAAAATTAAGACTCTCTTGATTGTGGGGATGCCAAGTGGGCATGCAGTCTGTCCACTGGCTCTCCCATTGCTCTTGCCAGATGGCTGGCCCGCTTCCTTCACTAGTCATGCATGCCTCGGATGAGATCCTCTATACCATTTGTCCTACACAATTGCTAATATGCTCCAGCCTACTCACACCTACTGCGTGCCTTTCTATCGCCCTTTGAGTGACATTCTAAGAAGACAAGTAGGTTGATCCAATCACTGCCTGCACTCAAGACTGTCTCAAGTCCTGAATCATACAACTGACTATGGAACACAAAGGCATCGCTTGATTTGCTAACGGGTTTCTTACTGACAGTAGTCAAAACAAGAATGAGTTTTGCTTCTTTCTAACTCGAGAAGCACAGTGTTCGTGATTCAGTTCCAGAGAGAGAGATCGCCTACCTTCCTATGGTTAACTATCTCCTAAATTGCTCCTAGCCCAATGATCCAGTTGGTGGAATGATCTGCTTCTAGTCTCTGGCTTTTCTTCCTATGCCCACTGCTGCCCAGGTTGTCGCCATTGATTCCTCAGAGGCAGCTCCAAAATAAGATGGTAAGAGTAAGGGAAGGAAACAGAAACTAATTCTGGGGCCAGCTTTCTGCTCACTACATCATATTGCCTCTCTTCTAGACATTAATGCACAAAGCTGACCAAGTTGAACAGCTGAACAATATATTGAAAAAAAATGTATTTATTGAATGTTTACTTCATGCAAAGCACTGTACTATGGATACAAATACAAAAGGAAAGACAATGCCTGCCCTCAAAGAGCTTATAGTCTAACAAGAAAAGATTATATATAATATGTATACACACACATATGTATGTGTGTTAGTTCTCAAAGAGAACCAAGACATCAAGAAAGTGATGTCGTGACCTACAAATGAGTTGGATTTAAGTGAGGGTGGGCTCCGCAAAGTCACCATTTTCACTTTCTCCTCCAGAGTCATCTTGATTCAGCATGAGATACAGGTCAGGACAACTGGAGATGATATGTGTGTGTGTGTGTGTGTGTGTGTGTGTGTGTGTGTGTGTGTATGCCCGGGGATGGCATATATATATATATATATATATATATATATATATATATATATATATATATATATATATATATATATATATATATATATATATATATATATATATATATATATATATATATATAAATATATATATATATATATATATATATATATATACATATATATATATATATGCTATTGTTAATTAGAATATTTTTTGTCCCAGAGCTAGAGGAGAGACTACATAGATTGTGAGTGAGACTGCGTGGTGAACCTCACTTGGGCTAGAAATTCCATTCCAACCCAGAAGTGGCACATGGCAAATCCAGCTCATTAGAATAAGACCACAACTGCTTGTTGTTCTTTCTGTAGATGGCAAGGAGCAGGTAATTGGACACCTAGAATAGACATTGCTCTCCCCTGCCCCTTGACTGATGAGGAGATGGTACCAAATCCTTAGAATTAACATGATAGAACTTAAATTGTAATCCTGGTCACTAACTGTGTGACCTTGGACAAAACGTTTAACTACCTCAGTCATTAGTTTTCCTTATCTAAAAAATGCATGGGTTGGATTACAATCTAATCTAATCATTTGTTCCTTCAAAGGTCTCTGCAGATTAGTTTTTATAGTACTATGATTCCATAGGTCACCATCTTCCTGAGCCTGAGTTTCCTCCTTTATAGGATGAGGGGGTTGGATCAGATAGCCTATAAAACACTTCCAACCCTAGATGTATGACCCTGTAATCTGCACCTGTGCTCTGGATGAATGGAGGGAATTCACACATCAGAATGTGGATCCAGGGGGGCAGAGCCAAGATAGTGAAGTAGAAATACAGACTTGCTCTAGCTCTCCCCCCATAGCCTATAAAATACCTGTAAAAAAATGACCAAACAAATTCTTGAGCAGCAGAAGTCACAAAATGACAAAGTGAAAGAGATTTCCAGCCTAAGACAGCCTGGAAGGCTGACAGGAAAGGTCTATCACACCAGGCTTGGAGCAGAGAACAGCCCAGCCTTGGCCACACAGCATAACATGGACAGGACTGGAGCAAGTTTCAGGCCATGGAATCATGGGTAGTAGCTGTGGTTCCCAGATTTCTCAACCCACAAATGCCAAAGGCAGCTTCAGAGGTCAATGAGAAAGCTCTTTCACCTGGGTGAGAGGAGTGTGCAGTCTGGCCCCAGCTCCAGCCCCAGGGCAGCAGCAGTCACTGTGACAGTAGTGTTCACTTTTGGAACCCTTGGCCTAAAGACCCTGGGGGAATCAAGCAGCCAATCTGGGTCTCAGTTCTGACTGGCAGTCCTGGGGTGAGGAGGAGCACTGGAGTGGTGAAGCTGGTGGGGGCTGTGGAGAGGGACTCCTACTTGCAGATTCTGGGCAGATAAGAGTGCTTGTGGTTGCTCCCAGACCAGAGTGCAGGCCAGGAGAGGAGTAAACTCCTCTCCCTTGATTGTGCCACCTTGGAGGAACTGAGAACTTACAGGTCCCTAGAGTATACTCTCCACTTAATAAAGGACTCAAAAGTCAAGTAATTGGCTGGGGAAAATGTCCAAAAAATGGAAAAAAATAAGACTAGAGAAGTTTATGTTCTTGGTGAAAAGACATTTTCTTTCGTTCTTTCGAATGAGGAAGAACAAAGCATACCATCAGAGGAAGACATAAAAGTCAAGGTTTCTATATCCAGAACCTCCAAAAAAAAATATGCAGTGGTCTCAGGCCATGGAAGAGGTCAAAAAGGATTTTGAAAATCAAGTAAGAGAGGTGGAGGAAAAATTGAGAAGAGAAATGAGAGAAATGCAAGAAAATCATGAAAAGCTAGTCAACAGCTTGCTAAAGGAGACCTCAAAAATGCTGAAGCAAATAACACCTTTAAACAGAGACTAACCCAAATGGCAAAAGAGGTCCAAAAAGCCAATGAGAAGAATGCTTTAAAAAGAAGAATAGGCCAAATGAAAAAGGAGGTTCAAAAGCTCACTGAAAAAAATAGCTCTTTAAAAATTAGAATGGAACAGATGCAGGCTAATGACTTTATGAGAAACCAAGAAATTATAAAACAAAACCAAAAGAATGAAAAAATAGAAGACAATGTGAAATATCTCATTGAAAAAACAACTGATCTGGAAAATATATCCAGGAGAGATAATTTAAAAATTATTGGACTACCTGAAAACCATGATCAAAAAAAGAGCCTAGACATCATCTTCCAAGAAATTATCAAGGAAAACTGCCCTGATATTCTAGAACCAGAGGGTAAAATAGAAATGAAAAGAATTCACCAATCACCTCCTGAAAGAGATCCCAAAAGGAAAACTCCTAGGAATATTGTAGCCAAATTCCAGAGTTCCCAGATCAAGGAGAAAATATTACAAGCGGCCAGAAAGAAAAAAATTCAAGTATTGTGGAAATACAATCAGGATAACACAGGATTTAGCAGCTTCTACACTAAGGAATTGAAGGGCTTGGAATATGATATTCCAGAGGTCAAAGGAGATAGGATAAAAACCAAGAATCACCTACCCAGCAAAACTGAGTATAATACTTCAGGGGGAAAAATGGAGTTTTAATGAAATAGAGAACTTCCAAGCATTCTTGTTGAAAAGACCAGAGCTGAATAGAAAATTTGGCTTTCAAATGCAAGAATAAAGAGAAACATGAAAAGGTAAACAGGAAAGAGAAGTCTTAAAGAACTCATTAAAGTTGAACTGTTTACATTCCTACATGGAAAGATGTCATTTGTAATTCATGAGACCCTTTTCAGTACTAGGGTAGTTAGAGGGAATATATGTGTGTGTGTGTATATATATATATATATATATATATATATATATATATATATATATATATATATATATGTAGGAGTATGTGGGTGTGCATGTATGTGCATATTATATGTGTTTAGGTACATATATGTACATGTGTATGTGTACATATATGTGTGTGTATATGTATAGACAGAAAGCACAGGGTGAGCTGAATATGAGGGGAGAATATCTAAAAAAAATTTACTGTTGAATGGAATGTACTAGGAGTAAGAGAAAGGGAGATGTAGAATGTAGCAAATCATCTCACATACAAGAGGGAAGAAAGAACTTTTACAATGGAGAAGAAGAGAGGGGAGATGAAAGAAAATAATTGAACCTTATGGGATTTGGCTTAAGGAGGAAATAACACACACTCCATTGGATATAAAAATCTATTTTACCCTGCAGGAAGGCAAGGGGAAAGGGGATAGGAGAGGGAAGATAATAGAAGGGACAGCAAATTGGGGATAATCAAAAGGAAACGCTATTGTGGGAGGACAGGTCAAGGGAGAGAATGAAATAAATGGAGGGCAGGATAGGACAGAGGGAAATGTGGTTAGTCTTTTACAACATAAATATTATGGAAGTGCTTTGCATTGTTATGCATATATGACCTATATTGAATTGCTTGTTTTCTCAATGAGGATGGGTGGGAAGGGAGGGAGAAAATATGGAATTCAAAACTTTAAGAATGAATGTTAAAAATTGCTTTAGCCTGCGACTAGAAATTAAGCTATATAGACAAAGGTATAGAAATCTATTTTGCCCTACATGAAATAGAGGGGAAGGGGAATGGAAGGAGGGTTAGTAATAGAAGGGAGGACAGACTAGAGGAAGGGGTGGATGGGGTGTATGCTGTCCTGGGGTTGGGGGTGGGGAGAGAGGAGAGAAAATTTTGAATTTAAATTCTCATGGAAATGAAAGTTAAGAACTGAAAAATAAATAAATAATATATATATTTACACACACACACACACACACACACACACACACACACACACACACACATATATATGTAAAGAATATGGATCCCTTGAAACATTTTACCTAAAAAATGACTCAGTCCTCTGCATCTCATCCCCATCTCTCAGGCCATTGGCTAGAGAGAGCAAAATTGTTCTGTGAGAAGCCTTCCTTTATTCTGAAGTTGGCCAGTGGTCATGAAGGGTGGAAATGAATGACCTTGGTGAAGCCAACATGGAAAAAACCATCATAGCCTATGATGAATTCTCCCTTGAAAGCCCAGCTCTGGAAGTCATGAGAAGGCTCCAGGGGAAACTTGCTCTTTGCTGCCATCTGGTGGTCAGGATGGCAGAATTGCCCAAATCCCTAGATGTGGTTTCTTTTTAGTGGGTGGTGGACACCGCCCCCGCTTCAGTTAGGCATTCTGGTAAAGCCTATGGAACCCTTCTCAGAATCATATCTTTAAATGTATCGAATAAAATCACAGGACTACACAGGAAACAAATTATGTTGAAATACAGTTTATATATGTATATACACACACTTTATAAGCATACACACACAAATATATATATACACACACACATATATATACAGGTGCGTATACACATACGTGTACACCTATATCACACACAGATATATACATACATGTGTATGCACACATATGTATATGCACACATGTGTGTTGTGTACATACTTTCTAATACACAAGTTCTCAGGACTTCTGTACCCAGACTAAGAAATGAGGGAGCTGGTCCTACTCTCTATTATAAATCCAATAGGGAGAATTTGTTAAGCACCTATTGTGTCTGGGGATATTAGTACAAAGAATGAATCAATCCCTACTTGCAGGGAGTTTACAATCTAAGAGAAGACAATCATGTATGTATATATTATATGCAGAATTAATATAAAGAGAATAAATGCAAGGTATTTTTGGAAAGAAATGCTAGCTGTTGAGGTAATCAGGAAAGGATTTATGTAGATCATATTACTTGGGTCATGTCTGGAAGAGAGGGATTCTGTGAGTTGGAAGAGAGGAGGGCATGAATTCCAGGCACGAGGACTGCTAGTGTAAAGGCAGAGATGAGAAATGGAGTGTTGTGCAAAGGGGAAAAAGGGAAAACTAGTTTGCCTAGACCATAGAGTGGGGGAAGGAGAGAAATAAACAGTGAGGTTAGAAAGGTAGTTTGGGGCCAGGTTGGGAAGAATTTTAAAAGTCCATCGAGTGGTCTTATCAGGGGTGTGCTAGTGAATGGCGGGGCGAGGGGAGTATGAGCAATATACTTTTAAGTTTAAACTGTAGTAATATTTTCTGCTGCTTCTGTTATTTGTCCTCGGTTCTTGAAGAGGACCATGACATCAAGAAGGTGATGCCATGACATGCAAGTGAATTGGATTTAAGTGAGGCAGGGCTGTGCAAGGTCACCAGCCTCACTTTCTCCTCTAAAGCCATCTGAGACCAGTGGCCAGATATATATATATATATCTCAGGATGTCTGGAGATGGCCCCCCAACATTTTCTAGACAATCAACAAAACAATAAGTTAGGCTCTGATTTGTGTAAATGCTCACACTGAAAATTTAATTTGTCCTTGTGAGCCAGTCTGAGCTGGCTCCAGCACATACCTGGTCTTGCTTCACTCTTGCTTTTCAGGATAGGGTACACATAACTTACTGTGGATCCTGCTTCTGGACAGCACCTTCAGTATCTCTTTTTTCCCTCAAACACACAGACACAGATGGACAAATGAAACAGAATCATCTATAAAATGAGAAGGTTGGAACAGACATTCTCTAAGTCCACTTCTAGCTTTTTACCAATAAATATTGTCACTGGAGGCCATCTAGTCTAACCTCTTTATTTTACATATGAAGGAAAATGAGGCTTAGAGAGGGAGACATATTGACTTGCCCAAGGTCACAAAGGTAGTGAGAGTAAACCTGGAATTCAAACTCCAGATCTCTTGATTCCAAGTATTGTGTTCTTTCCATTGTAGAAAGAAGGCAGCTCAGCTGGTCATCAGGATAACTGACCAACCAACAAAGATTTAATTATTTTAAAACAATTAATTAATTTTTAGTTTACAAAATTCAGTTCCACAAGTTTTTGAGTTCCAAATTTTCTCCCCCTCCTTACCTTCCCCCTTCCCAAGATGGTATGCAATCTGTTATAGGCTCTACATATACATTCATATTAAACTTATTTTCACATTAGTCATGTTGCAAAGAAGAATTATAACCAATGGAATGAACCATGAGAAAGAAAAAGACAAAACAAAAAAGAGAGAGGGCAAATAGTACGCTTCAATCTGAATTCAGATTCTGTAATTCTTTCTCTGGATGTGGATAGCATTTTCCATCATGAGTGAGCCCTTTGGAGTTGTCTTAGAATCTTGAATTGCTGAGAAGAATCAAGTCTATCAAAGTTAGTCTTTGTACAATGTGACTGTAACTGTGTGCAATGTTCTCCTTTTAACAAGCATTTATTAAGCACTCACTATGTGCCATGCAGTTTGGTAAGAGCTGGCCATACAAAGACAAAAAAAGAAAATTAAACAATCTCTCCCTTGAATGAAACCTTGTGAGCAGGAAAGATCAGAGCACCTAGGGCCCACAGTCAAGGTCAACTGCCTGTGGGAGTTGCCCCCTGCATCCCTGGCAGCACTTCTTGGAGAAGAAAGTGACCAGCAGAAAGTGAGCCCTGGCTTTTCAGAAGACATGGATGTGGAGGAAATGATTTGGACAGTGCAGAGGAGAGGTGAAATGCCAAATGCCTATTCAGCAGTTCTGCAGGAGAGTATAAAAATAGTTGTAAGTTACTGTCTTTCTGTCAATGTGTTCTTCTGACAGACAGCCTTTTGTGTTTAATATTTCTTTGGTGTGTAGGAAATAAATAGCTGTCCCATACCTAACCTGGATGGTGTATTGAGAATCTTTCCACTCTTTCTTTGCTGAGTACTTTGACTCCAACATAGTGATGTCATTTTGGTCTTCTTCAAGAACAAAGGACAACTCTGCCTGCCTGCCTGCCTGTCTGTCTGTCTGTCTGTCTGTCTGTCTGTCTCTCTCTCTCTCTCTCTCTCTCTCTCTCTCTCTCTCTCTCTCTCTGTCTCTCACACACACACTTTTAGGAGGTATTACACATGAGTCAAACCTAAGCTTTAATTAATTTCACCCAAGGTTTCTTGGTATAGGAAGGGGAGAGGGATATAATATGCCAAAAAGTCTGACAAAGAGTTTGACCCTTCTTTCTGATGTCTCTTGGGGTCTAGGGTCTCCCAGGACGATAATCAGTTCATGCCCACTTACATCCGGAGCAGAGGCATCCCTTAATGGAATTTCTGACTTCACTTTACTTCTGCTGACCTGTCTGGTTTCAACTTCATGGAAAAAGATACCGGCTACACCCCTAGTGTCCAGTCCCTCCTCCTCCTCCTTCCTTTCCTGCCTTCTTTTGTGTGTTTAGATTATAAACTCCTTGAGGGCAGGGACTGTCTTTCTTTTTATTACATGTACCCCCAGTTTAGCATAGATCCTGGCAGGTTGTAGATGTTTAATACATGTCTGTTGGATTGGATGGGTAGAATTACCCCAGCCCCTTAATTTGTCAGTGACTTCTATTGTTAGACAAAAATGTAACAGAATAGTCCCTGACTTCAAGGTGCTTCCAATCCACATAGAGAAGAAAATGAGTTAACTATTTTGCACATTTTAATTTATCTTAAATAAAGCTTCAGACTAAAAAACAAAAAAGTGGGAAACAAATCATGTGTCCACAATGGGCACCTTCTGGTAGAAAAGGTAAAAAAAATAAGGACAGGAGACGGGGCTGAACACAAACCTTTTTTTCATATTTTGCAACTTGACCAATTTTTCTGGTCCTGCTAATAAATACTTAATCACACACCACAACCTGCTAACCACGGCTTGTGCCATTACTTTCCGAATGTCAAAATACAAATGAAGCAAAGGTTGGAGGCCTGCCCATTAAATCTTCAAGAGGCACAGATTCTTATTTTCTAAAGCCATTCAGATGTCACCCTGAGACAAATTGTTCTATTACCTAGAATAGTCAGTCCTCAGAAGGTTCCACCTGGGCACGCTGGCAGCCCTTACCTGCTACATTTCATGCCAACAGAGATGGGAAGTCAGGCCCCCCCAGGTAAGGATGCCAAGATAATCTACAGTACTCCTTGCCTAATTTCCTTCATCCTGTGTTTTTATGGATTACATAACCACCTCCACCATCTCCTTTACAGCCCCAACACAGTGCAGAGCTTTGCCTCTGAGGGTACAAGGGGCCTTTAATCCAACATGCAATCAGAATGCCTACAGTTGCTACCTCAAGGGAACACAGATTTATGGAACTGCTGAAATTGTGTTTTCCTGAACAAATTTGCTCTGAAACTCTGAGATTATTGTTAGAATATCTTTTACTTGTTCCATCAATTCAACTAGATACAAACTAGAATGTTCCAGCTTTTCAGTAAAATGAAATTCTTCCCACTGAAGTAGAACTGAAATTCAGAAAAACTGACTCAGTCAACAAGCATTTATTAAGCACCTACTGTGTGTCCCAGTGGAAAGAATGCCCACTGTGAATCTCAGAGGGAGGCAGCTAGGGGGCATAGTAGATAGTACTGAGAGCCTGGAGCTAGGAACACTCATCTTCCTGAGTTCAAATCTGGCTTCAGGCACTTACGAGCTGCATGACCCTGGGCGAGTCACTTCATCTCTGTCTGCCTCAGTTTGATCTGTAAAATGGGAATCATAATAACCCACTTTCTTGCTTCCTTTTGTATGTTGTCTCTTCCTTAGGATTGTAAGATCATTGAAGACAAGGACTCTTTCTTTTTTTTAATCGTATCACTAATGCTTAGCACAGCGCCAGACATGTCATTGTAGAAGCCTAATAAATGTTTATTAGGATGTCAGAGCTGAAAAGAGAATGTTAGACCTGAAAAGAACCTCAGAACATAGAATGTCAGAGCTGAGAACATAGAACATACTCTGTTAAAACACTGGAAAGGACCCGCTCTAGTCCCTTCTCATTTTAGAGGTGAGGAAATGGAGAGGACCCCACTGCAAAATGAAAACAAACATTCTGGAAAATAAGATGCACGAAAATGAAGAGTTTTGATGATTCATCCCTAAAATGGATGCCTTCCAGGTTGGATTTACCCAGGCAAAGAGAAGATGATCATTTTTGCAATTACCCGAAACAGTAAGTAAAATATTAACTTTTGCATTGCCAAAAAAGTAAAATTACCCTGCAAGCAGATAGATGTACATGCTTCTAAATTATTTCTTCACACCCAAGCATGACCCTTAAGAAATGTCAAAAGCTACCACTGCCTTTGCCTATTAAAAGATATATGAGTAAACAGCAGCAATAAATATAATATCATAAAAAATAAAGATAATATCTTAATGTATTCAGTTTCTTTCTACTTTTCCAAACACTTTCACACATATATTATCTTATTTAATTCCCATAAAATCTCATGTTGCTCCCAGCATCATCCTCTGACATAGAAGGTGAGTGTCTTAACAAATGGATCCACAACCACTAAAACCATAGCTCATGAGCCCCCACCAATGTGTTTAGTCAATCAGAGGACAAGATTAGTTAAGATAATAAGAAAAGTAGCAAAAAAAATTCCCCTATAAACCTGAAGGAGACTCTCCCCAAAGTAGATGTAGTATCAGTGGTGAGAGTAGACATGTTTAAGGAGCCCATAGGGAGAGGCATGTATGTATAGAACACATAAGGTCAGGGTATATACATATGGAGGCAGGTATACACACACACACACACACACACATATATCTGTAGGGAACACATGTGACCAGGACACACGAAGGGCGAACTCACACCTCTGACACTGAGGATGTCTTCTAACGATTCATCATGCTACTGTCATCAGCAGCTAGAGTTTCCACTAACTTTAGTTTCTGTCAGATGACCTTGTTGGCTATCTGGTTCTTCCTCAGAGAAGAATGGGTATTGCCAAAGTTGTTTAGCTTAAGGCCTATGGGTTTTCTCTTAATACTTTGAGAAAAAAGGTAGAAAGCCTTGCCTGGGTACCACCTAAAAGCCTCCCTTGTCTTGTTGTTCCAGATTCTGGACCACAAGGGCCTTCTCCCCTAAGATTCCCCTCTAAAGGCACCAACTCTTTAGAACAGAGAACAGGAGCAACATCCTTCCAGTTCTCCAATGCCCTTAGACTTACTCTTTGGTTTAGACTTGTCCCAGACCAATGGGCTTCTTTCCATTTCTCAGAGAACACACCCTTGTTTATGGTGATCATTGCATATATCACCCAGTTTTCAGTCCCTAAAGCCCGGACTATAACACAGATAGTAATTTGCCCATTAACTACCCAGCAACTCAGGGGTTCAGAGATCTGAAGTTTTCAAACTCAAAAGCTCTTTGTCTTGTTCACAGCAATGACTAACTGAAGAAAAACACCTAGAAAATTAGACTTGCTTTTCTTGGGCTCAAATGGCAGAAGTCAGAACAATGGGTAGCGATTATAAAGGGATAGATTTAGACTCAAAGAAGGTATAAAATTGCCTCACAATTTGAGCTGTCCATAAGTAGAGTGGGCTGCCTGCAGAAACAGTGCTTTCATTCATTCATTCATTCAGTGAGCATTTGTGAAAGACTTACTATGCACCAGGCAAGAGACAGCAAGATGTAAAGTTTAAAGAGCTAGCCTCAGTGTGAGGGAGTCTTGGGTTCAAATCCCATCTCTGGCTAGGTAACCCTGGGCAAGTTACTTCATCTCCACCAGGCACCAGGCAACACTCTGGGACTCTAAATTGCCAAAAAGATGTTGATCTTTACGTTGGTAGATGGAATTTCCTCACTGGAATGTCCCAACACCAGTGAAAGCACATCTAGTCCAAAGAATTTTGGCCAGAAGTGGCTCTGAACACTTGGGCACACAAAGACAAATGAAACTGACCTTGGATTATTTTCAGTCCCTTCTAATTGGTCTCCGGGCCTCAAGCCTCTCCCCTCTCCACAAAGTGATGTTTCTAAAGATGGTTCTGATCTTGCCACTAAACTTCAGTGGTTCCCCGACATTCCTTATGCTTGGTATATAAAATCTTCCCCACCTGGTGCAACCTGACTTCAAGACTTTTTTCTGTATGACTTCTTGTTCCTCATACATGACCCTCTATCTCTCATGTTTGTGCCCTTGTGCTGGCTGCCCAGGCCTCCTCTTCCCACTTTCCTACTCTCTTGATTATAATATACTCCCTCATCACCTTTACCTCTTATAATTCCTGGCTTCCTTCAAGAATCAGCTCGAGCGTTTTTTTCTTCGGGAAGCCTTTCCTGGCCTCCTCCCATCCTACCCCTGCACCTATTAGTGCATTTTCCCACTTCCAAATTACCTTGTATTTATTTTGCATATTATTGTCTCAAATAGTAGGTAGCTAGTTACTATTTGGCTGAGGTGAAGGTGGGGGGAGGGGGCTGGTGACCTGGCTCCAATGTCTGTCTTTGACCTTATTTGCTCTGGATTCGTTTTTCTGGAGTTGTCTTAACTCCTTAGAAGAGGAAATGGATTCCCCAATTCTCACATTCATTGACTCTTTAACACCCACCCTGGCTACTCTTAGGAAAGTTGCTATTTATAGATCACTAATTGTAGAAATGGTTATGGTCCTTTGAAGAAATCCATGAAAACATCCATGTTACCCCAAGGAGAGCAATACAAGCTCACCTGAGTCTTCACTCACCTCCTCTATCATTCAAGAACTGCTGGCCCTTTTAGAAAAGGCCTGATTTAGTTCTAAAGACCATGGATTTATAGCTGGAAGGTCATTTATTCCAACCCCTTCTCCCACTTTACAAATGAGGAAACTGAGGCACAGAGAGGTTAAAGGAACTTGCCAAAGGTCATACACATAACAAATGAGAAAACTGGGATTTGAACCCAAGGCATTTGATGACAAATCCAGTGTTCTTTGCACCAACTACTGGCCTTTCCAACATCTTACATCCAACAAGCCCTTCAGGCTTTCTCTCTTAAAATTTCTATCATCTATACCAAGGATTGTTAACATTTTTGTGTGTTAGAGACTACACTGGCAATCTGGTGAAGTCTATGGACCCTTCTCAGAATAATCTTTTTAAATGCATAAAATAAATACACAGAGTTACAAAGGAAATCAATTATATTGTCTCTCCTGCTATCTCATCCTAGAACTTCCCTCCCAGACTAGGACCTCTTTACCTGGGTACATCCTACCTTCTCTTGTGGCCTTTGCAACATGAAACATCTCTCTGCAAGATCCACTTCCTTCTCCCTCCTGTGGGTGAGTTCCTCTTAGGGCCTCCATTTTGTACACCCCCTTTCACTCCCTCCTCAGCCCTTTTCCCAGCTTCCAGATTTCAAAATCACTTTTCCCCCTCTTGCTGGACACTTTTATTCCATCCATCCCACCCTCTATTTCTACTTTTCAACTTCCTTTAGAATATAAGATGTCTGGTACACAGTAAGTGCTTGATATATGCCTGTTTGCTTCCTTCCTTAAACTGAAACACAGTTATCAAAATGTATTTTTTTTGAGTTAAGTGACTTACCCAGGGTCATACAACTAGTAAGTGACTGAGGCTGCATTTGAATTCAGGTCGTCCTTACTCCAGAGCCAGTGCTCTATCCATTCTACCACCTAGCTGCCCCTTCAAAATATGCACTTTTTAAGTTCACTGACTGCAGATTAAGAGCTCCCTTCTATACCTTTAGATTACCTGTTGGTATATTATTAAAGACAATCCTTGAACTCTTCCCCTAAGAATCATGTTATAGGGGGAGAATATAAACACCTGCCTGTGGCAACCACTGAAAGAACAGTCTTCTTGCTTCATAGGATGCACAAGTTTCTTAGTTTCCAGCATCCAAAGATTCATTTGGGAATCTATTCCTGACACCTGTTCATTTTTTCCTTTTAGGCATGTTATTAAGAGAAGTATAACTAGACACCTGAAAGCAAAAATGAGCTTCATAAACAGACTCATCATCAGGGATTGTCTTTAAATAGTCCTAGACTCATCCCACCAGCCATAATCATCTTTAAGGTTTCCAGCTACCCAGGAAGATCACAAGATGCTAGAATCTCAGACTTGGACAGCTCCTCAAAGTCATATCTATCAGCCCAGACAGAACACTAGAATCTCCACTTCAACATCCCTGGCAAATGTGCATCCAGTCTCTGTTTGAAGACTTCCCATGGGGTGGAACTCATCACCTCCCAATACAGCTCATTCCACCTTCAATAGTTTGAATTGTAAGGAAATGTTGACTTTACCTCAAGTCGAACTTTGTTTCTGGTCAACTTCTATTCATTGCAACCAAGATGGTAAAGGATGCCTCAAGTTTATGCTACTCAAGACTCTATTAACAGAACAAGGCTGCTCATCTTTAATTTTCATTTTTAATAAAATATTTGTAATATTTTTTATTTTCCCCAATTATATCTAAAAAACCATTTTAAATATTTTTTTTTTAAAAAATTTGAGTTCCAAACTCTCTCCCTTCTTCCCCTTCTTCCTCATTGAGAAGGCAAGCAATTTGAGATGGATTAGATATGTGCAGTCATGCAAGACACATTTCTGCATTAGTCATGTTGTGAAAGAAAACACAGATCAAAAAAACAAAAACCAAGAAAAAAAAGAAAGTAAAGAAAAAATATGCTTCCATCTGCATTCAGACTCTATCAGTTCTTACTCTGGAGATGGATAGCATCTTTCATCTTTGGAATTGTCTTGGATCATTGTATTCCTGAGAGTAGCTAAGTCATTAATAGTTGGTCATGTATTGCTGTTTCTGTGTATAATGTTCTTCTGGTTCTGCTCATTTCACTTTGCATCAGTTCATGGAAATCTTTTCAGATTTTTCTGAAAGCATCCTGCTCATCATTTCTTACAGCACAATAGTATTCCATCACAATCATATACAACAACTTGTTCAGACATTACCCAATTGATGGATAATCCCCTCAATTTCCAATTCTTTGCCATCACTAGAAGAGCAGCTATAACAATTTTTATACATATAGATCCTTTTCCTTTTTGTTTTTTATCTCTTTGGGATACAGACCTAGTACTGGTATTTCTTGGGCAAAGAGTATGCATGGTTTTATAGCCCTTTGGGCATGGTTCCAAATTACTCTATAGAATGGTTGAATCAATATACAACTCAACTTAATAGTGCATTAGTGTCTTATTTTCCTCCAGTCCCTCCAACATTTCTCATTTTCCTTTTCTGTCACATTAGCCAATTTGATAGGTGTGGGGTGGTAGCTCAGAGTTGTTTTAATTTGCATTTCTTTAAATCGCACAGATTCTGTTTTTGATTTTCTTTGTATCACAGGTGCTTAGCACAAAGCCTGGCCCACAGCAGATGTCAAACAATGTTTACTGACTGACTGATGACTCAGATTCTCTGACCAGTTCTCCTGGCTCTTCCATCAGGCTGCCTCTCTCCTCCTGGCCCTTGGCTGTGTTCTGGATGGTGGAAGTTACCTGACAAGGGAAGTATGTTACGCTAACCCCAAAGTAACACCCACTTGTTTGCATATCCTGTTTCAGAACATTTGCCCTGTTCTGTGTAATGCTAAGAGGTGGTAGTTGTGACATGCCTTCGAGGTGAACAGTAGAAAATTATTGAAACACCACCTGGGTGTTGCAAAAATGTCATATCTCCATTTCTCACTGAGTAACAGCATTAGGCTGCAACTGTTCACATGGTTAACCCATCTTGGGCAACAGATTGTGAGGTTAGGTGGGTTTCTAAGTGTGCTGTGCTGATTTAATGACATTTCCAAAGAGCAGGATTTAGCAGGAAAGTTTGTGATATATCCATTCAAGAGCATATGGTTTCAGGCATCTCCCTTGTACCCTTATTCCCACTCAGAGTCAGACAGAAGGTGCCCTCATGCAGATTAGGTAGCATAGTGAAGAGGAATGAGCACTGAATTAGGAGTCAGAGGCCCTGGGTTCAAATTCTATCTTTGTAACTCACACTATATGACCTTAGACAAGTCATTTTTCTAGGTATGACTCTATTTCATTATTTTCAGGACACTGTATACCATCTACTGTGGTCCCTTCCAGCTCAAAATGACACAATCCTCATTCTAGTGGGCATTTTCTTGGAAACAGAAGATAGAAAGATCTTTGAACCTCAGCAGACTTTTTTTCTGATGGACCAGAGTTACCAAGGACCCATGACATTTGAACTTGGAGCTGCATAAAAGGACTCAGAGAAAATATTTTGGCCAAACAAGTGGAGAAGCAGGGGTGACCTGAGAATGGGAGTAATGCATCTGTCACTAGTAACCCAGTGCCTTCTCCCTCAGGACTCTTCTGGGTTGCTGTTGAAAATGATAGTAATTGGAGGTGAGAGGCCCAACCAGAGAGATTGCCAAGAGGTGGTTGGGTGGGAGTAGTGAGACAAGAGAAGAACCAGGGTGGGCATGGTGGAGTGTAACCCAAGAAATACACTGGTAGGAAATGAAGAGTTGGTGACCCCAAAGCCTTCTTGCAATGGAGGCTTTGCTCTGCCCTTTAGCCCTGCAATTAAGAAGTATAGAGATATTCAGGAGGACTCTGGGTGTGATGACTTGCTGAGCCCTTTTCAGGGCTGCTCATCCACTTTTCATGTCTACCTGTAACCCAACTCTCACCTGTAACTACAAGAAACTGCAGCATGAATGGCGGTCACATTCCAGCAAACCACCTTGGCAAACAAGCTAAATCAGGTTGAGGGCAACCAATAGGCCTCAAACTTATTGGTGAGTTATAGGGATGTTTACCCCAAGCATGGGAAGACTTCCCCGCATTGAATAGGTGGATGAGAACAATGAAGGTGGCTGAAGAACACTGTGGAACTCTTAGAGCTTGGTTAAATGCTCAAAATGCCAAGGTCATCCACTTCATCTCCAACCATCACCAGTCATCTTGACTTTTGTCTTGCCACTGAACTTCAGTGACTCAAAAAAAGAGAGGGAGGCTGACAACTTTGTGCAAATCTGCCTCAAGTTCATGTGCAAGTCAAGACATCACCCTGTGATGTCATTGTTCTTCTTTAAAAGCTAAGAACTCATAACAACTGCCCTATAATCATAGCTCCTAGAAAGGTGTAAATACCAAAACTGATATAATCTCATAGGATGGTGTGTTTCCTGGTGCTGAAGTTTACTGGGAATATCATCGTGATGGGATATAGTCCAAGGAGTTCATTTAACTGCCTTGGCTTTATCTGTGAAAATAAATACTTTTTTATTTTATATAATCAAAATTGTCTACTTTACCTCCTGTGAATCTCTCTATCTCTTGTGTGGTCACAAACACTTCTTGATCTTTGATTTGACAGATAATTTCTTCCATGTTCCTCTAACTTGTCTATGGCATCACCCTTTATTTCTAAATCATGTATCTATTTGGAAATAAGCATTTGTATAGCTTTTACTACAAGCCAGACTCTAGACTAACACTTTACAAATATTCTCCCATTTGATCCTCACAACAACTCTTCAGTGTAGGTGTTATTTTTACCCCCATTTTACAGTTGAGGAAACTGAGGAAAACCAGGGTTACACAGTTAATAAATGCCTGAAGTCCAATTTTAACTCAAGTCTTCCTGACTCCAGGCATAGTGCCCTATTCACTGCACCACCTAGCTTCCTTTTAGAACTTGTCTTCATATGTGGTGTGAGCATTCAAACTATGTTTCAGAGAGCACAACTCTGATGGACTGGCCATGTTGTTCGAACACAAAATATACGCTTGCCAAAAAGACTATTTTATGGAGAACTCACATGGAACAGGTGATCACATGGTGGTCAGAAGAAATGATACAAAGACACTCTCAAGGTTTTTCTCGAGAACTTTGAATTTGACTGTGCAACATGGAAGACACTGGCACGGGACCACTCAGCATGGCATGCCCACATCAAAAAGGGTACTGTGCTCTATCAGCAAAGCAAAATTGAGACAGCCCAAACAAACATAGGATGCACAAATTTAAAGTATCCACCCCAAATATTCACACAGACTATCTGTGCCCAACCTGTGGTAGAGCATTCCAAGCTCATATTGGTCTGATCAACCACAGTTGGACACATTAAAATTTCACTTTATCATGGTGATGTCATTTTGGTCCTCTTCGAAAATGGACAACAACCATATGGTGTGAGATATAGTTTTTTGCTAAATTTACTTTACAATTTTCCCAATAATTTTTGTGAAATAGTGCATTTTGGCTGCAATAATTAAGGTTTTTTTGTTGACTACTGCTTCTGAATGTTTTATACCAAATCTATTCCACTGATCAACCTCTTTATTTCTTACTCAATATCAAATTGTTTTTATGATTATGATTTTGTGGTATAGTTTGTTTTTTTATTTCAATTATGTTAATCTCTCCTTTGATTTTCAGGATTACTATTTTTGTTTTTAATTAAGGTTTTAAAAAAATTTGTTGTCTTTCTAGCTTTTGTTGCTGTTGTTGCATGCCAAATTCATTAATCTGCTTTTTCTTACTTTTATTGATAAATGAGTTTAGACATGAAATTCCCCCACCCCAAGTACTTCTTTGACTGCATCCTGCATTTTGGTATGTTGTCTCATTTTAATGGAATTTTTATGAAGTTTATGAAACTTTAATCAAACTATTGATTGTTCCTGTGATTTTTTTCTTTGACCTACCCATTCTTTAGAATTAAGTTGTTTACCTATCAGATTGGCTAACATGACAAAAAAGTAAGATGATAAATGTCGGAGAAGATATGATAGAGTTGGAACACTAACCCATTGTTGGTGGAACTGTGAGCTGATCCAACCATTCTGGAGAACAATTTGGAACTATGCCCAAAGGGCTACAAAAATGTGCACACCCTTTGACCCAGAAATACCACTTCTAGGACTGTATCTCCAAGAGATCATCAAAATAGGAAAGGGTCCCATGTGTACAAAAATATTTATAGCAGCTCTCTTTGTGACAGCCAAAAACTGGAAATCAAGGAGATGCCCATTAATTGGGGAATGGCTGAACAAGTTGTTGTATATGAATGTAATGGAATGCTATTGTGGTATAAAAAATGATGAACAGGAAAACTTCAGAGAGACCTGGAAAGATTTATATGAACTGATGCTGAGTGAAAGGAGCAAAACCAAGAGAACTTTGTACACAGAAACAACCACAGTGTGCAAGGAATTGTTCTGGTAGACTTAGTCATTCACAGTAATGCAAGAAACTAAAAAATTTCCAATGGACTTT